>NC_088603.1:73050596-73422491 GCF_036013475.1 Columba livia | reverse complement strand
AGCAATAACAATGGGCCCTGGGGAGCAGCACATACACTGCATTTAACTCTGTACCTCCTGAGCAGCCCCAGGCTCCTGAAGACCAGCGTGTCTTCAGTGCCAGGACTTGACACTGGGAAATGCAACTCCTGATAACAGTCCATGATGAAGGTATCATAACCTAGCTGGAAGCATTCCTTAAACTCTCTGCCAAGGATAATGGTCGAGCACAGGCTATTAAGCTGCAATAGCTACCTACCCACTTCATTAGTGTACACTGAATTTGTTTTGTTTAAATGATACTCAGGGGAACGAAGAGCGGAAACAGGCATTACACTTGTTGCATATTTACCACTGAGAACATTCAGCTCCATTACAAGCAGGGGAAAAATTTCAAAGCCTTTGCTCATGAGTTGGGACGCTTACCAAGAAGACTTTATTCATAGATACAAGCTAGGTCAGCATTTCCTAACTTCTATATTGAAAAGGAAGAATTATTTAAGGCTTTGAAAAAAAAAATCTTACATAGTGAGATCACATAGTTTTTATTAACAATGCTATAAAATTAGGTTAACCTTAATGTTAATTTATTGCTTTTGTTCCCCTCTAATAACTCAAATGTGTTTGCTCACATTACTAGTGACGCATATGAGAGTCTGGTCTTTATTTTTCCCCCTTTTCATTTGGACATCTATCTGCTAACATCTTGCAGACCGAAGTGGAGAAGGACTGCACTAAAAGCCATTCTCTCTGCCAACCAGATAAGTAGGATTCCGCAAGGCAAAATAAATCTTAGCAGCTGCAATGCTCAGTGTGCATTTCTCTACACAATATCAATGAATTACTAAAGCTGGAGCAATTGAAAGGTCTGAAAATTCACATTTTACCATTAAATTCTTTACACTATTAAAAAATCCTAGAGCTGGGCAATGTACGTCTGACACCTATTTGCTACATCTTCTGGACCTTCAGGATACTCAGACTTGTCCGATTTGCAACAGGACCTCAGCTTGGAACCATCAGGTGTGAACTATCTGTTCAAATGTATCAATGCTTTTAAAACCTTATAATGTGGAAAGGCTCAGAGTTGCTTTATGGGAAAATTAACTGCCAAACTTCTGGAACATCAGTCCAGGCTCATCTTATGATCAAAACAGATGTAACTAAAAGCCTGATACTCAAAAAGCTCTGCTTTAAAGACAGCTCAATCCTCTCGGCACCTTCCTCTTGGATCTGACACTCAAGTTACAGGGTCAACATCCTGGCTCCTATTCAGAGGGCTGTTTGCTGTACTCCAGTAACCCTCAGCAGAGGACTAGCCCTGGGAGGCATCCACGCCTGCGTGGCTTGCATTAGTTCTTGTCGCAGTGGAAGGAGTATCACACCTTCAGATATGTAACGCAGCTTCAGACATCCATGTGGTTCAAGTAATTCAAAAGGGACATTGTAAACACACAATTTCATTTTAGTTAAAAGAAGTAGAACAAAACATCTGAAAGAGCAGCAGTTGATTGCAAACAGAACAAATGAGAACTCCTGTGGTTTTTTTATGTCCCAAGTATGCTTTAAGTATGAATAGTCAGACCTGTTAAAAAGCAACCCTAGGCTCTTAAAAACCAGGGGAAAGGTAGATACATGTGGGCGTAAGGAAGCAGAAAATAATATCTTTTCTAAATAAGATCTTACCTTGCAGTGATCTCCCTACTTGAACAGTAAACAATAGAAGAGGGTTTAACTATACAGAGCTCTCCATTCTAATTTTTATGTCTTCAGTAAAGCCAAACCCAAGAATAAAAACCCAAGTAACTATGCAGGCATATGTTTGTGTTTCCAGATTTACTGTTGCTGGACTTTCCCCTTTCTTACCAAGAGTAAACAGAACCTCTAAAGGACTGTGAGTACATGGGGTGACTAATAATGATAACGTGCACTTCCCTGGGGCTGCCTGAACTTCTTCCAGAAAGTAAAGGAAGAGCTTCATAGCAATCCTGCCAAACTGTCCCATTCTTTCCCTTGATGTTTTCAAGCTAAGAAGTTGAAAAACTTTGAAATGTTGTTTACAGTTTTTTAAAAGCCATGTTACTAACCAATAGGGTGGAGAGAGAAAAAAAAAGTGCATCTGTTTTTGTTTGTTTTAAAGCATCACCCTTCCCCAAAGCCACAGCTCCTCCCCTTCACTTCAGAAATAGCATTTCCAGTGCTCTGTGTTTTAGTCAAAGGCAAAAAGTATCTGTCTTCCATGGCATGGCACATGTGTAGTAATGCGACAGGTTTTTGTGTTTGTGCACAGGCAGCTGTCAGCATGGCTGGCCTTGTCTCCCCCTCAGAGCAGCCCTGGGAGGCACTGATAAGACATTTTGCTCCTCCAGCAGTGACTATCAGCATCCATAAGGCAAAAGGGTCACCACAGATGTTGAAAAAGCTGTTAAAAAAATATTCAGAGCTGGAGAGGTTCATTTCTCCTCCCCACTCTCACTCCCAAGCAGAATTAAAAAAAAAAAATCACCTGACTAGATGGAGCAAAGCCAGGTTTTCTGGTCTGATTATTTTCTACTGCTGAACAATGGCCATTTATACTAAAGATAAAAAGCAAACTCGGCAGTGAAACAGATGAGACTGGGGACGAAGAGTGAGGGCAGGGTTGGAAGGAGTCCAGAGAGGAAAGTCCCCACAAAACACCTCATGATGAGCCTGCAGTTGGCCTTTGGAGACAGATGCTTGATGCACAAGTGGTCTAGTTCCTTCCAGAAAACTCAAGCAGGTGGGTACAAGCATAAACAAATACAAAAGTCAAAAAGTAAGCAGAAAAATATAAAATCCCAAAGCATGTTTAAATAGAAATAAAACTCACATTTAACTCAGAAGTGGGATCCCTCAGTTACTGTTAAAAGACAGTGTTTTACGTAACCGAGAAAACCAGATCAAAGAAAAATTACCTTTTTCATCTTTTTTGAAGAATAAAGCAAGCCAAAGCGCTCTTCCTTCTCTCTAAGTCAGCCCAGGCAAAGACTGCAACATGTACCATATCTGTTTAAGGAAGCCAAGGTACCTTGTGGCATGTGTTACATGTTAAATCAGCATTTTCTTTGTGGATTAAAGGTGATCGTGGCTATTTTAAAGGTGGAGGCAAGCCATATGTGGTGGGATATAACTGAAAAATGCATGATTCTGAAAGTAATACTTTGTACAGGAGGATCTAGGATGCACTCACGACCCCAGCTCTTACCACCACCACAGAGGACCAGACATTGTTTAAACTGCTTCAGATACTTTCTTCTTCTAACAAGTAGCTCTGGCTATTTGCTAAGTATTTGCTTAAAGGTATTTGCTGGAATCCCTGTCAGTGGGAGCCAGGTACCAGTGAGCAGCCAGCTTCCTTCTCCAGACCACTGTGGTCCATCCCACCGAGGCCTGCAGTTTGTCACCTTCTTCACAGGAAGGATAAGCAGTAATTAGAGGCAGGCATTTTCAAGTGCAAACCCAGTACGCAAGAGAGTGACTAGAAAGCAGGCTTTATTCACTGTACCTTTTAATTAGTTTTGTCTTGAGTAGAAGACATTGAAATCTGATTTTCCAGAGTTAGGGGGAGCAGAGAGGGTCTGTGAATGCTCTGAAATATGTTGAAAATTCAGGTAAGAAAGACTGGATAGAGAGCAAGTACAAAAGATATCTCCTTCCAACCAAAGCAAAGCCTCTGGATGGTCTAAGGAAGCTGATATTTCCAGAGGTAAAGGTTTCCCTGCAGGTCAGACATAATTTACCTCATGCATTTGTGCAATAACTTCTGCAGAGAGAGAAGTCAATTTTCTCAGACAAGCTCTCCCCAGTTCCTGCACTTCGTTCCCCCTTGCTCACTGCAGGGGACAGCTATCTTCCCCAGCTCCCTTAGTTGTCATCCTTACACCTGGTCCTCCAAAGAGGTTTTTCTGAGCCCCTGCCTATATACCATGGGGCTGTGACCAGCTGAACCCACACGAGCCCCTGTCACTCCCATGGCACTGCCACGTCATGTGGAATCTGTCCCAACTGGCTGCTGCTCTTTATCCCCCTCAGCTGCTGCACACATGCCAAAGAGCCAAAAAAAAAACCAAAAAGGGAGCAGCTGCTGCTGGGCCTGCTGGCCAGAGATGAATCGAGGCTTCTTCAGGCCTGTGACAAGTGATGGCAAAGCTGACATATAGAGCCATAAAGAGGTAACAGTTGTGTCACAGGAGCATTGCATTAACTTTTGTGAAGTTGTCCCGTTGAGATGAACCAATGAAACACACATGCATGCTTTGGCACTGTCCCCCTCCCCGCCTTGCAGCTTTCCTTAGCCATTCTGGTTTTTAAGCAAAGCAGAATTGTGTCCCAGCCCAAACACAGGAGCCTGGTGGGGAGGGAGAACAGTCCTCCCCTGAAACAGGGTCCTCTGCTCATGTCTGGTCATTAATCCCAAAGCAAGGAACAGAGGGTTAATTCTCTCCCCAACAGCTCCCCGCTGCTTTCTCTCCTGCATTATCTGTACAAAGCTATACAGAGGGAAAAGCAATCTGTTCAGAATAATTTGGGAGTGAAGGATTAAAAAAAAAAAAAAAAAGAAAATACTGACACTGTTACAGACATGGACACAGAGAAGCCTTTGTGTGCCGGAGCAAGGGAGCCAGCAGAGATATCTCCAGCAGTTTACAGCAGCAGAGCAAGCTAGGGTGAAATTAACAACTAACTCATGGAGATACAATCTAGTCACACTGCCTAAATGATCTTGCTGGTGAGCTTTCAAACACCCACTGCCCTGGAGCATTACTTGATCGCTGTGGCAGAGGCAGAGTAGCTGTTTCTCCATCACTGCTAGACTATGGGATATCCCCAGCAATTTGGGATTAGGTAGGTAGCATTAAAAGACTTTCTCTGCTAATTTGCCTAGCAGTTGCAGAGAGATGGCATCTGATTTATTGCAAACATCACTAGATTGTACCCTTGATAGTCCTACCACAGACCGGTTCCTCTGCTTCCTCTCCACAGGCTCTCCAGCCCTTCCTTCCCAATGAATAAATAGTGATTACCCCTCACGGCAGAAGAGCAAAACACAGGCAAGCCGGCCAGCACCCCTCCCACGCACATTACAAGCCCAGGGGTCATGGGATGGGCGAAGCAAATGAGGTCCTGCTGAGGTCAAGTCCTGCCTGGCCAAAATGGGAAGCAGAGTAAGTCCTTGACCACAGCTTGTGTAATGGTGGTCAGATGTTTTTAACCAGGCTGTTGTAGTTCAACCAACTCCCATCCCTCCTACAAATGAGGTTATAAATACCTATTTTGTCAACTGCACTATAGAAGCAAGTTCCTTGTTTAGCGGACAGAAAAATTCACCACGGTGTGGACAGGGCACTGAACTGTTATCAGACCTTTAGAATTAGCTGTCTTTAATAGACAGGTGCCCAGCAAGGGAGAACTCTGTTTCCTGAGGGCAAGCAAGGCATATTACAGAGCTGTGTTGCCAAATCTGAGGCTGCCTGGCCCCATTTTGCTGGAAAAATGGCAGAGTTAACTTCTCACACATGTGTACCAGTACACTGCATCAGATGTCAACGCTTATTTTATATAAACCCCTACAGCAATGGATATCAGAGGCCAAATATAGAAAGGTTTCCTAAGGCTAGCTCTACACTTAACTGAGATTTATTATGGTAATGACCCTGTTCTCCTTTTAGTCAGTGTAATCTGTGAAACATTCAAAATAAAGCCTCTAAGTGCCCTGAAACCAAGATATATGATTAAGGCCAGATAAGGGCAGAAGCTCTTCAGTGATCTTCTGCCACTGCTGTATTCAGAGCTTAGTCAGCCTATTAGGTTACTCTAATTAAAACATTTTTTGCTTTCTTTTTTAGTAAAGTTTATTCACTTGAAATTGTGCTTAAAAGCTGTGCAGAATGCACTTTGGAAGTGCTGCAAAGGGTAGTGAAAAGAGAGAATTGCTATTCCTGTAGACCAGAGTCAGTCAGACTCTTCAATAGTAATGGGAGCAACCAGCTAGAAAATGAAACAGACCGTGATGCAAGATGTCAAGGCATACTCCGCAGAAAGACATTCTTCACTGAGACACCTCAGGATTTGCTAGAAGTTTCTGGCTATTGCCAGGGAAGAGCATTTGAGCAAACTACTTGGCCAGGGGAGCAGAAAGCCCTCAGCATGGCTCCCTACACTGTGGAGACTGCCACCAGCAGAATTCTGGCATTTCATCCATTATTCAGCAGCTGCTTCCAGCTCTCATTCACATATATCACCTGGGCATAAATAAGTAAAACACCATACATACAAACCTGTGACAAAGGAGAGCATTAAAAGCTAATGAGCAAAAAGAGTTCACACACTTGCTTGTATTACAGTGTGACACTGTCCATTTCACCAGCACCCATTGTGCTGAGATCCAGATCTTGGACCATTTTTACTCAGTTACACACCAAAGAAGCCTTCTCACCTTCTTTTTCAACAGCAATTATCTTCTCATTTTTACCTGGAAAAATGTGTCCCCCAACCTATTCCAGTACATATTTTTGGAATACTGAGATAGACCTATAATAATTTCCATTAAAAGTGTTTGCACAGGGTATGACATGTTCCAGCGTCCCACTGCTGCTTGCAAGAATCTTTGTAATTCAGCTGTAGTGTTACTTCTTGTCTCAGGACCAACCTAACAAAAAAGGATCATATCATTTTAGTGTTGCTACTTATCCAGAAGAAATTTCTCAACCCATAGGCTTTCTACAAAGCCTTGACTTCAAGCTAGACTAAGCCCTGAAGTACTAGATCCTGCTTAAGAGCCTGCCTCATTAACTAAGGCAACAATCACAGCTAGACTTTGTGATCCTCATTCTTGACCGTCTTCCAATATCTCTGCACCGTGCTGGGCAGATAAAACCACTCTGCATTTTCATATTGTCAGCTAATCCTGGGAAAGGCTTAGGGATGCTATCCTACCCTGGAAGAAGATACTGCATAATGTTAACATATGCAGTTTGCTACATTGCAAAGCTCTTGGTTTCTCTCTTCCTCTTATCAGAATGAGTAGGCTCTCAGGATTATGCCACAAAGCCACTGAACCAGCATAGCCAAGCCATAGCCATACCCAAGATAGCCATAGCTCTTACATAAAAAGAAAACCAAACCCAAACAAAGATGCACACACCAGTTTAATTATATAGAGCCACATTCAGGTGGCACCATAATTGACCAAACTGGAAACTAAACGTTAAGGGAACAAAAAGAAAAAAAAATTAAAAGGACACGTTTTTTCTTTCTACCAGGAGTCAAAATTGTCACTTGGCCACCTGGTATTACAAAGAAAAGAGAAAGTAGTAAGAAGTGGTCAGGAGTACTACTAAATCAGCTGGCATTCTCTACCAGAGTGTTGTGTAAGTTATTGCTAAGCAGTTTATATACTAAAGGCTTTTGGAAAAGAATTCTAGAACAAGAAGTAAATGATAAATACTATTGTCTGGCTTCTGACATCTCAACACTTCATGATCTATTTTGATTTATTTATTCAGAAAGTAGAATATTTAAGATTTACTTGAAGATTCAGTTTTCATGGGACCTAATACAGTGACAGGTATCCAACCACTCTGTTGGTTGACACTGTTGAGCATGAAAACATTTTTTATGGCCTGAACGGCCTGTGTTTCTTTAAGGCACTCCAGGTAATCAAAACATCTTTGAGTATCATACCAGAGCAATATGTGTCTAAGGCAGCAAAATAAACTGCAGATATTTCAGAACTTATTGGTTCAGCAAAACTGATACAGGTACTTAAGAGTTCATTACAGCATAGGGGAGTCAAGAAGAGCCCTTGCTCAGACTGTAAAGCCAGACTCACTTATCTAATTTTCAGCTTACCATAATGCAGTAGAGATTTTTAAGAAGCAGCTTATAGCTAGGCTATACACACAGACACATTTGTATTGAGGAAAAGTAATTTCAAATTTGGCAGTGCACACAAGTATGTCTGAGGACCATTGCTTTCCTATAATGCCAACAATCTGGATAACACATTCTTCAAAATCAGCAGTAAGTCTTAACTGTTTCTTCCTTTTGGGAAGAAGGCATGTTTCTGGATGTTCACCTTAGCTCCTTTCCATTAGCACTTTACTCCTAAAACAAGTGATTTCTTTCTGTTTATTTGATTGTGGGTGCATTTAGTATTGAACTTTCAAAACAGCACTTGCCTTATTTTATAGAGGATGAGATTACCTCTAAGAATTCTGCTTATCTGTAAATATTTATAATTCTGCTTATCTGTAAACATTTTGAACACACTGATTTAACAGAGAACTTTGGAGCCAGAAGTTTCCTGCTCATCATAAAAGCTAGGAAGATGCCTTCATCAAATCTAAGAGATCAGGTCAGTAGAGCCCTGGAAAAGACACAGCTTAGTCTTGCCCAGTACTTACCTCAGCTTGTCTCCATCTATCAGGATCTAACATAGTAGGAAGTTTAGCCCACTGGCCAAGTCAAAACTCCTCCCAAACACGAAGTCTAACAGAGGGTTCCAGAAGCATGACCTCCATCGGCACGAGATCCTGCAGCAGGGGCTTTTCTCCCAGCTTCAGGGAGATACCCAATAAAGAACAACCACAATCAGTTGTCCAGCAAAGGCTCAGCAGGCATCAGATTTTCCCTCAGGGCCATCTCTAACATGATTTCACTTGACTGCTCCTCCAACCTCTCTTGAACTCTTGCAGTCACCATCTCCATGTCCTCTTTAGAGCACTTCCAGGAGTTAATGGTTTGTTCTTATTTCTGCCTTATACATTCTTTCAGGCAAAATATCCCATGCTTGCATGTCCTGGCTCTTCTCTCTCTCAAAAGCTTCCTTACTAACCTATGCCAGACACATGGACCCCTAAAAAGCTTTTTAATAACCACCCTCTTTTCTACCCTGTAGGTCTTTGTTCAGCCTATTCATGTGGCAGGCCCACATAGTCTGATCCAAGACTGCTGTACACGATGGGGTACCAGCCTCAAATTTGCCCTTCCCCTTGGAAATTTTGGGTACAAGTCATAGCCAAAAGACAAAATAGCTCTTTATGTAGCCAGTTGTTTATAGATATAGCAGTAAAGCTCATAGAGGTACATGTTACCATAAAAACATTGGCTACACTAGGTAGCCTAGCTGACAGAGTGTATTTAACTCAAAGTGTTTTAGAAGACAGGTAGTATTTTTAGCAACAACTAGTATTTTCCAAATCCTACTTTCCTCCAAACGTCTGTCAGGAGCAACACAGTTATGGCCAGTCCAGGAATAGGGTAGCTGCGCTCTTGAGTCCCAAACTGTCCCAGGAACCTGTTTTGGTTGTGTACTGGATTGGCCAAAATGCAAGAAGGATTCCAAACACATGAGCAGGAACCTCACCAGGACAGATCTCCTTCTCAGCTCTTAGCTTTCACCACACTTCTGCATAATGTTTCCACTCACTGCTGAGAATGGAAGAAGTCATGGATGATCATAAATTCTGCTGCAATGGGGAACTCCAGAAAAGCCAGTAGAACCATACCAGAATTAAATCAACACCACCCACCCCAGAAAAACACCATTTCAAAGAAGAAAGAAGCAATAAAAACAGACACATAAGAAAAAAGTTCATTTAATGTATTGATTCCTGGAGTTGTTTTGGTGGAAAAAAAACAACACTTCAAGACAGAGCAAGACCTTGGTAGCATCCCTCTGTACCTGCAGTTCTTAATCCTCTTGGAAATCATTGCAGCCTGTCACCTCTTCAGTCACTGTCTGAGCTTGAGCTTGGGTCCTCCAAGCTGACTGGTGGCTGTCAGATGAAAAGGCAAGAGAAGCCAGAGTGAACAAGGTCATCTCAGCTGGCAAGGACCAGTGCCTCACAAACACCTGCTCACCAGTGAAATAAACCAAGTCATTGCATAGGCAGACACATGTCAAGATCTGCAAAGAGATAGTAAAATGGCCACAAATTAGTTCATCCTAAATATCTGTGTACACACCACAAAGCTTCCATTCATCCTGGCAGAAAAGCTGTAGGCCTGTTTCTCATTCTGAAGGAACCATCCATCCTGCTCTCACACGAGTCAGTTTACCTCATCAGGGCACAACCTGGGTAGGAAGCGGCATGGATGTGCTCTACCTGCTCAAACTTTCCAGAAGCAGCTTGACAGACTCACTTCCCGGGAACATCTATTAGGTACCTGCTTACCGAGCCACAGGGTCAGAAAAACCACAATATAAAGTGGCAGATAGAACTTGTCAGGGCTTATCAACTTGGGAAAGGTTTCACTGTTTCTCTTGGGCATAAATACTCTGCACTTCTTAGAGGCTAGTTTTAATGGTATAAGCAGCAGCAAGGAGAAGGGGAGACAAGACATTTGCTGCCATTATTGTCTCAATAAAATTCTCTAAATAGCTGACACTTTCACAGCTGGGCTGTGGGGTTTTTTACCTTGACTGAAATCAAAGAGAAAAGCTGTATTTAGAGAGAACCTACACAAAAGGACTAGGAGGAACATGCATGTCTGGTTACGGGTGCAATCTCACAAACACCATCTTTGCATGAGTGGGCTGGCTCATTATTGCCTGATGGCAGTTTAGTCTACATTTGATTCTCCCTAGATCAGTTTCCATAACATCAAGCCACAGCTGGCACTAAGTGGCACCTTTGCTGTTCAGAAAAGAGAAGCAGTGAATAGAGATGCGAAGAGGCAGAACAGGTTCCAGCAGAGGGGAACCCCCAGTCCTATTTTGTCCCCATCAGGGGTCCCCTGGATTTAATTGGACTCTGCATTTTAGACAATACTTGATTAAAAAAATAATTTATTAAAAAAAAAAAAAGCAGAGACTGGTTTCTACTACTACCTGTACTGACATCATATCCAAGCTTAACTTTTAAAGTGTTAGAGAGAAACAGTACTGATTTATCCACAAATGATACATTTCCTTTGTGAAGTGTAAAGAAGGCAGCTAATTAGAAAGCCAAGAAATTAAAAGTACTATGGAAGTATTATGTGCTTTTTTTTTTTTTTTTAAATATTACCAGAACAACAGGAAGCTACATAACCAGGAAAGGATACCTGATTCAAACATAACCTTCAGTTTTAGTCTTTTTAAGAAGTTATTCCTATTATATGAAGCCTAAAAAGAGTTTTGAATATAAGAATTTAAAGGAGACTTCTCACTCTCTATTACTGCCAACCAAGACAAGTCACAGCTATAGCACAAAAAAATGAAAAGTATTTTAGGAAAAAATTAGCTTGATGTTCAGAAATGCAAAGTAGGAGGCTGGGGCTCCACCACATACTGGCCTCTTGCCTCAAACATGGTCTCTGCGTATTATCAGTAAAGATCTCTTTCCCAGCTCTCAAACTACATCCTGTATCACTTATTGCTAATGAATCCCTGAGGGATTTAGATATTTAATATTGCAACATGAGAAGATGTCTTAGAAGCAAAAAAAATTAAAGCAAGGGCACCTAGGCTTTAACTGAAGAATTAATCACAACGGGCCAGATTCCCTCTGAGTCACAGCAAGAAAATAGAAGTGAGAAATGGGTCCAAGAGTTTACCAGAAGAAGTTTCCAGGCTAGCAGGAGATTTACCACTAATCAGTTGTTGGATATAGATATAACTAGATTGGTAAGTTACAACTTACAGCTCCTACAATACATGCAGCAACAGAGATTTTACTGGTAGAACTCACCTTTGTTCTGCTGCTGACAAAACACCACAAAGCCAAACTGACAAAAAGTGACTGCTACAGGGTCTTCTGCCAATATTAAAGTATCATATATAAAAAAAAAAAGTTGCCACTTTGCATAGTGTTATTGTCTGGGTAACAAATCCACACGTCAATGGAACAGCTCTAAATAGCATGAGCAGGCAAGACCTCAGAGGGCAATTCAAGATTGACCCTCTGCAGAAAGGCAGTATATATTGCTTTTGTAACACCTGAACTGCCCGCAAGTTCTCTTTGGGCTCCATGACTGGCGCTTGAGAAGATAAAAAGGCATCACTTTTGCACCCCATGTGAAGGTGCGGTCCACCTGCCTGGAGTAGCACTGACATGACACAATAGCTGACATATTAAGGACAACTACAGTTTTTGCATTCAGAGACACAGATTTATAGTCAGAATACAGATGCCATCATTATCTGCTTTTCTTTGACTTCCTGAAGAAGTACAAGTTTAAACAGTATTAGGACGAGGGCCTGTCACACCATGTTTTCTCTGAAGTTATCGTTCTGAAGTACATGTTGCAATGTCAAGACAGAAATAAGTTTAGCAGCACTTTACCCAGTCAATAGAACAGGGCACCATAGAAGAAGGTTAACAACAGAAAAAACAAACAAACAAACAAACAAAAAAACCAACCCAACAGACAGCCCAACTAACAGATGAGACAGAAAACTGATCCAGAACAGAGTAGGGGAAATGTTGTAGTAGGAGTCCACAAAGCTTTGGGAATGGTAAGTTGTCCTTGTGTTCCCATTCCCACAGGACAATGTGGAACAGTTTACATGCAAGGCAAGGGGCATCTTCATGTGTCACAGTTATTAACTTGAGGTCCTTAAATCTGCAAGGTGCATCAGGCTATCTTTTAGTCACAAGGATAGTCACTGATAATTATAGAACATGAGCAGGTAGTGCCTGTTTCTCTTAAGCCCCACAGCAGCCTTGATCTCAGATCAGTTTCCATCAGTCAAATCAGTGTCAGATGACATACTAGATTTATACCATCTGTAGCAGAGTTCCCCATCTGCCTTGCTGGCTCTAAGAGCATATGACAAACTCTGGAGTTGGGATCTAATTTAACAGGAGCACACAAGAGCAGGAAAAAGTAGAACTTCAACAAAGCATCTAGTGGAGCAGAGCTTCCTCTCCTGCCTGTGGATGCTAGCAAATAACAATGACCACATTTCAGCTAATAACTACCAGGTGCCCCAGGCCACCAGAATCACACTACCCAGAACAAAGATACCAGGTGTTTCCACAGTATCAGGCAGCTGCTCCACCTACTGGATTAAGCCTATAGCTAAAGCAGCTTAGCTGTACTCATGCATCGTGAACAGCCTTTGGTCTCAGTCAGTCATAACTATGAATAACTTTAATAGGCCTC
The DNA here is from genome assembly GCF_036013475.1 of Columba livia. Taxonomy (NCBI): domain Eukaryota; kingdom Metazoa; phylum Chordata; class Aves; order Columbiformes; family Columbidae; genus Columba; species Columba livia. The sequence continues at coordinate 73,409,399 of NC_088603.1, read as the reverse complement.
GGGGAGGTCATGAATACTATGGAGGTCTTAGTGTGGTGAGTGAGTTGAGTCATTAGAATGGGAAACAAGGAGGAAAAAATGGTAAGGCCACAGGCAGTCTGGCTGGTCTCCAATTACACTGTCCAGTCAGGCGCTTGAAAGTTAATTTGTGAAGTAATATGACCAAAGTCAAACCATAAATGAAGTTCCTCAAAATACATAAACAAATTAGCATTGATGCTGCTGTTTCTAGGTTTCTAGGGTACACAGGATGTCAAGTGACTGATGATGCATACAGAGAGCCTTGCAACAAAGGATCAGTATTCACAGAAACAGAGTGCATCATGGAGCTTTGCTTTTGACACAGCTGAATGCCAATGTGTTCGGTCTTCCACACTGATAGACACAGCAAGGAGAGACAAAAAATTCTGTATCATTCAACACCTTGTGAGGTCCTTTTTATCAAGGTGAAATAGAAGGATTTTTTTTTTTAGTATATACTTACTTTGCACAGCTTTAAGCAGCTGCACAGAGAAACAATATAAAAAGCTTTCACCTTAACTGCCATTGAAAATAATAATAAAAAAATAATTAAAAAAAAAAGAATCAGGAAAAGACAGAGATACCTTACTTCAAAATGACCACTCTACTTGCGTACTGGGTAGGATAATTAAGATGATATACACTGAGGAGTTTTGCTTTAATTTCTTTCTTTTCCTTTCAGGGCAGATAACATTTCTTCCTATAAAACCTTAAAAAACCCTGAAGTGTGATAGGAATGGAAGTTGGGACAAAGCAGACTAGTAATGAGAAAATTATGTCAGGGTAAAGTGCATCTGATACAGAGTCATAACTTCTTCATCAGTTGAGACAATCTCCTCTATAAAAAAACCCACTATGTACACCACAGTTACTGGTGTGTACAAAAGTTATGAGTCAACATCACACAAAAAGATTTCTTGTTGAGGAGGATCTTGTTTTGTGAAACAAGGACTAAAACTCATGTTTTATTCCCAACTGCAATGGATAAACTTTGTGTGACATTGAGTTTACTGTCATTTCCCCATCTGTGTGATGGTTATTATATTTCAAATACAATGCTTGTACCACAGCGAGATCAGTTGCATTCTGAGATAGAAGTTTCTGCATAAGCATAAAATATTGCTATTCTTAAAATTATTTACAGAACCTGAAAAGCAGATTATCACCTTTATCCACCAATATACATTTCTTATCACAAGAGATGTCACTGGGAGGAATTGTCACAGTAGGAAAGAAAAAACAAAAGTGTGACCTATCCTAAAAATCGCTATGATGGGAACTATCTTTTGGATCTTGGATATCAGTGCCACCGTTCCTTCCCATCTGCTGTTTCCCCTGTGTGTTGGGATCTGCTAAGTACAATCAGCTCCTGTCCTCATTTATGCTCCCTGGGTTAGAAGCTGGGACAAAGGACTAAAGGCAGATGTAGGTCTTTCCTTCCAGATTTCTGCTTTGGCAATTTGGAAACACAACTGCTCATGAGCCACAAGGGGCTTGTGCTGGCTGTCTGCATCTGCATCCTCATTCCTATCCCCTGAATCATGGTGGGATCAATAAGATTAGCCAAGAGGACTCCATGAGATGACTCACGAAGTACACATACCTGTGTAGGAAACAATTATTTTGCAAATATAATAGGCCCAGGCAGGATCTCTCAGCAAAGTGTATTTTAATAATGATTTTGCAAGACCAGGAGTTCTACCTAAAGGTAGGCACACCTAATAGGGCAAAAAGCCCCTGCATATATCACCGCCAAAATCCTGGCTGCAATTTCTCTCCTCTGTTCCCCATTGGTTGGGTACTTCAGGATTTACAGACTACCCTGGTGCATACAATACACTTTCCCTTATCAGTCTCTTTAAGATATGGATGCCTGGTACTCTGGCTGTACTTCCCCTAAATTAACTTGTAAATGCAGGTATCAGTGTGTATGCAGGTATCAGTATATATTCCAGGAAAAGACTGTGTTTTACATTAAGGATTCATAGTCTGGTATCTCTTGGTCATTCCCCCATGCTGGGGTCAGGTGCCAGGTCCTCAGTTATGTAAAAACAACAGTTCTTCATTAAATGTTCCTTACACCTGCAGGGGTGCAAAGCCATGCACCTCACCCTGTTTTCCTCATCGCTTTTAATCTTGTCCTTCTGCACCATTTTTCACTCAGTTTTAGTATTTTCTTATTGTGTCTGGTTCAAGCAGACTGCAAATGTAAGCACTCCACGTGTGGTTGTGGATCTCTGAGCTATGATAATAGACAACTGTAAGAATCTGACTGTAGCACAACCTTTTCTCTGCAAGCTAAAACTCTCCTAAACCAGCCTAGCTAAGTACAGTTTGGAGCACTAAGCCACAAACCCAAGTCAAACCAAAATACTCAATATTGAATGTTAAATGTCCTAGCAGATTTTACTCCTACTGCCTCATAATGATTGGCAGAAACGTCTATCAGAAGATATTTGAGAGATAGCTATGTCAAAACATAGAGGTGACACATGCACAAAGCCTTTCTTGATATAAATAGGATGTCATTACATTTCTTTTTTACATGCAATGATAAATACCACTTAAGATTATTAACTTTGCTGTACCACCAGTCATATAGGAGAAAAATCGAGGGCATTTCCACTTAAAATACAAGATGTTGCTGGTGTTTTGTAGCCAGGGATTGCTTTGTATTTCTCATGGATTTCATAATTAAAGTAAGAAGATAAAGGACTATCCTTTGAGGCTTGCAAGCTCTTAATGAGCTTGCTTCTGTGATGAGAATTAGCGTAGCCTGATGCCTTTCTTGAACAAACAGTCTCTGTCTGTGCAATGTGTACACAGCTCAGTGAATTTGCTGAGGGTGAACTGAGAGTACATCATACTGCTTCCCACCTTCTACACTAACTCCTCAAAAACTAATGCCCACCCTGTCTTCTGTTAAGTTAGGAAAAAGGTCCAGGCCAACAGACTAGGGTGATAAGTAAGGTATTTTTCACTTACTGCACTGAAGTTAATACTGCTCATGCAGATGGTTTAACTGAAAAACAAAACACACACACACACATCCCACAAATAAACAACACAAGCACCAAAAGAAAAACAAAAGATCAAAATTCCTCAAACCCCTACAACACAGGCAGAATGAAGATGAACTACCCAGGTTCTCACTTATTCATTCCCTGACCCAAGAGAAATTAATCTTTCTGCCCAATCCATCACTGATCTCTCTGCTAAAGGGGCTATCAAAAGTGCCAGATAGTGCTGATCACTGCATGATAGAGGTGTCTCATGATCTAAAGAGTTTATGGGATTTTGTGCTGGCTGAGGAAACAGCAAGCTCAGATTCAGGCACACAGGCAGTGTTGTGAAGTGCAAGCCTGAGGTGCAGGACTCAGGCCCATGGAGCCATACTTTGGGTCTTCCCATGTTGTGCTGAGTGCAGACAGACCACATCTGGGACTGGTACACAGGCCAGGCTTAGCAGAGCCCACCCTAAGTGCTTGCATCTGGTTGAGGAGGTTGGTTTCTCTTTGCAAACAGATGGTTTTGTGCCCATTAAACCACACCTTGTTTATAATTGCATGAGTTAGTGAACAGGTGTTCTCTTTACCATCAATATTCAAGATGATGTTTTGAACCCCATGCATCTGGATGCCTAAGGAATGCTATCTGAGCTACCATCTCCATAGATGCTACAAACTGTGATCTATGCTCTCACTGCCACCTGCTTAAAACATTTGCTTACCTTTTCCGCCCATACAGAGCAGGATCATTGAGGTTATATTTCTCTTCCTTAACACTGAGTGGAAGCTTTCTTTGAAAGACTTATCTTTCAGAGATAACAATACCATAATGTGTGTGACAACAATGTACACTATCTCAGCCATGGGGCAGGGAAGTAGTATAATGCACATCCTGGCTTCTCTTTCTTAGGCTAAGATTTTAAAGTTATTGATACTGAATCCATGTCCAGTTCAAGTATGATCCAGATTAAACATGGTCACACAAACACATTTGTGTCAGAATGAACTGGTGCACACAATAAAGAATTTATATGATTTACAGCACAGTATCCAGAAGGATCTGTCCAGGTGGTACAGATAAGCAGTAATTGATCTACTGGAGCCTGCTGAAAAATAGGTGATACACTGATAAGTTTTCAGGAAACCTGAAGGCACAGAATATAACTACACTGCACCAGCGGTTTGTCTCACATGGTTGTAAGCATTTTAATTAGTTTTAGGAAGCTCTTTGTATCTTCCCAATTATAGCAAAATAAATTATGCTCTGCTGATTCATGTAGCTCTACTGGCAAAGCAGATCTGGGGGTTAAGTTTCAACCAGTTAAAGTTAATAAAATGTTTCTCCCCAGGCGCTGCCTTGCACCCTTTACTTGATTCACTGTGAAGCCTCCCAGCCCTGAGGACTGGTTTACACCAAGTGGTACTCACTATTTTTACTTCAAACAGTTAGTAAACTGATTCAGTTAATCCTTCAGAAACTCTGTTGAGAGAAGAGTTGAGTTCATTTATAACAGTTATGGCTTAGAGCAATTTACCTTTCAGTTGGTAAGTTAATTGTGATATTAATTTAAAACTTAATTTCAAGTTAATAAACTACCAAGTTGAGACATAATTGCTATCAGTCAAAATACTGTGTTTCCAAGTGATGTTTTCCGTAACTGATTACAGTTAAGTCAGTTCAACTATTTGTACAGATCAGCCCAAAATCCCATGCCCCAATTACATGGTCTTTAGCTTCAAACATTGAGCAATGCACAAGTGAATGACCCATCTGTCTCTCTGGTAAACAAAAGGGTAAGGCAGGCAGTACTCGACCCTTGTTTTAAAACAACAGCTCAATACACAGAAAATGTGTTGAGGAATCAGACAAATGACAGCAATGAAGAATTTGACCCACAGATTTTTCTTTCAGTCCATCAGCCCACAGCTCCTTAAAGACCTCCAGCTTTAAGCACAGCACATTTATCAAGTGCTGGGTTTCAAGTAAATATTTTTTAGCTGTGCTTGTCCCAGCCACTAATTATGGCCTTGTCTATGTGGTGTAACTACACCCTAAGAACAGAATTATTAGCTACTCTTGTGATACTCAAGGGAACAGGCTCATGTTTCCAAAAACTTGGAGCTGACATTGCTGGAAACTTGTTGAAATAAAGCAAGCAGTTCAGTTAAAAGCAGGTGCTCCTAGTATGGTCATCACCCCAAACTAGTTTTACCCTGGACCAGCACCGTCATGCTATTAACTATAAAACCTAATTAAATAAATCAATAGCATTAAGTTAATAAAATTAAATAACATTAATGAAATAATATTTGTTCTCATTTTGAGGATGGGAAAGGAGCAACAGGAAAGATGGTCCCTATGCTCAATAGCACTGCCAGCACTAAAATTAGAAGCATCAAACTAACTTTGCTTACTTTGCCAGATTTGTTTGATCAGATCACTGCCTGCTGCAGACTCAGGAAGAAGCAACCTGGGACACACTGAGAACCAGTCTGGGGAGCAGGGTGCCCCAGGTCAGGCTGGGGCAGGTGGGACAGGAGAGCTGGTGCTGTAGGAGTGCAGAGCAGCTGCCAAGCAGGGCCCCACACTGGCACACCTCAGGCCTCCACCATCACACAGCTACTCACCAGGGCAGCAGCAGGAAGACAAACAGCTTTGGGAGCTGCTTTCCTTTATAGCCTTCTTCTTTAGTAGCAAAGGGAGAAAGCAAGGACGAGAGGATTACAACAGGCTGAGCCAGGGCACATGAGTATCATGGGGTATTGTGCTGCACCATGCAGTGGACAGTCTGCCATCTCAGGAGGGACTGATGCCCACCAGAAAACAAAGTACCTTCAGAAGAGTTGAATGGGTCCAGTCACACCTTTTCTACCGCACTTAAATTGAACCTGCCCTAGGCCAGCACTGGTGTACAGGGTGAAAGCTGCTCTCCTCCTGCCTTCCTCTGCACCTGCTCTGCTTCTCCCCACGCTAAATATTTTTACAACTTTTTCTGTTTGCCGGGCAGCTGATCTGGGTTTGACAGCTTCTTGGAGGGAGTCTGCATGCTACCCTCTTGCACATGCAGCACCTACGTCTAGCACTGCTGTCATATTTCAGCTCAGTGATCGGGTGGTGAGTTCTTTCTCAATTTCATCACCAGTGGAAAGATCTTTTCCATTTCATGAGCACAGCACAGGTTTTTAAAGTCCTGTACTGTTTTGGGAGGGCACCAGGTGTCACAGCTATACACCAAGCTACGTTGCATTTTTCATTTTGTTTGGGCTTGATTACTTTTCAGAGTTGAAGTCAGCTTCAGTTGAATTGACTTTTTTCTGGAGTTGCCTTTGGACAACCTGTGCTGCCCAGGTGAGAACTCAGCTTCGTTGCTGCTCTTTGCCTTTCAGTGTACTAGCACTGTTCGACACAGCAGCTTCACAAGTGGAACTGATGTGAATCTAACTACTCTGCTTGTTTGGGTTTGTTTGTTTGGTTGGGTTTTTTTTACATTTTAGTGTGCCACTTAGTAGCAATAAGTGGTCTATAAAGTTTAAGTCTAAAAAGATTCTCATCATCTACCCACGCAATGCCAGCCTGTTTTGCTGAAGCCTGTGTTACTTCATCATTTGGTTTATGGCAGAACCACAGGGCAGCAAAGAACTGCCAAAGCTAAACCAACTCCTTTTTTAACCACCTGCTCCTGCACTGCACTCAACAACTTCACACAGTGTTGTTTCCCATAATACTGAAGGTCTGATGGATGGTCCCATACCTATCTATACCAGCTATCAAATGCCTTTCAAAAATCAACTGAGACAGAGACAAGAGAGCCTATCATTCTTCACATTCATCTGGTATGTCTTCAGCTGGAACATGTAACATGTACCAGGGTTGAAGCCAACCTCACTTAAGCTTTACAACCGTTTCTTCTTTCATCTGTGACACTTGTCAGAACTTATTAATGCTCAAAGAATCTCCAAGAATGAGCCTCCACACTCTCTCACCCTCTAATTATATCTGTGGCATTCCCTCTTGCATCCAAACCCTCCCATGTTCTTAAGCAAATATGTTGACACCCAGACCAGCCTAATACAGCGTTGCGGAGACATCCTGCACCCGTGCTGATGGCAGCCCGCTCCTCTTCTGCAGTCAAAATCTACTAAGCAGGGAAGAGCCCAAATGTCCAATTCCTTTTCGCATCCCTCTAACGTTAGGACTAGGCTGAGAATGGCTCTTATTGACTCTCCTAATATAGAACAATTACACCAATGACAGGTAAACTACAGCCTTGCTGTTCCTATCATGCCCTCTGCCCACCCCGAAGACAATTTCTGCAAGAGCTGCCTTTGCCAGCCTCACAAAGCTCTGCTTGGTCTTCAGAGACAGAGAACCTTCCTACAAAGCATCCACAGCCCCTTTCTACCCACTATATCCGTGTGAACATCATGCCCTGAATGGGCTGAATGGGTAAGAATGGGAGGGAGAATAAGCAGTCTTTGAGCGAGACGATTGCATGTGAGAGTGCAGTAAAAAGGAAGCAGCTCTGTAGCAAACTTCATGGTGTGACTCACTTTGAGGCAGCACAAGCAGCGGGCTGTTATTCCTCTATACAAACAAGAAGAAATCTCAGTTTTGCCAAAGAATTGCTTGCAAGGACAAAGTTCTCAAGTCCCTAGAGGAAAGCCACCAAGCAGGGCTAGTGAGACTGTGGTTTTCAACTAGAAACATAGATAGCAGTTCCTCCTGAAGCACCAATACAGCATCTGACCAGCTTTAAGCAATTCTTGCTACTGCTTTGCACCCTAATCCACAAGACTGCCATGATTTACAGAGGCTTTTCTCCACCTCTTGCACAGCAAAGCAAGAACCAAGCACCAAATGACTCAGTATCCTGCAGGGCTGCTCAATACCTCTGTTTGTTATGTACAAACAACACAAAGCACCAAGGAAGTAACAGACATCAGAAAACTACTACCTAAGGCACCAAAATAGAAGTGAAGGGTGTGAGATACCACTGAAAGGTTATTTCACAGTGAGGGCAGCAGGGGTGGAGGATGCAGATAGATAACGCTGAGCCAGACAGGGCCCAGGATACCTCCTCTCATAGTGCAATGGTTTGAACTGTGCTTTCAGGGTCTTGCCCACCACAGCACCCCATCAGCAGCACAATGGGACTGCCAAAATGCCACTTCAGGTCCAATGGCAATTTATACAATGTTTGGTTTCTGCCAGGGCCTGATGCAGCTGAGGGAAGGTGATCTTTGTAGGCAATATTACCCACTCCACACATCCATACAGCAGGAGGTGTTTGTTTAGGTATCTGCCTCCTTCAACAACATAGTGAGAAGACATATCTCATGTCCTGATTTTCACACAGGCTGCAACAGGAAAAGAAAAATGAATGGACTTCTGCTGAGGTGGTTTTGGTTTATAAGCCTTTAAAAATCCTGTAAGTGACTGGCAATCCAAAACTAGTACATTTTATGAGTTTTTCAGTTCAAGAGGCCTTGGTTTATTGCACTAATTTAAGGGATTCAAAGAATGTAAACAAAGGGAAATCAACCATCTCTGTTGGTTACAGCCCCAGGAGCTTGCAGTAGGCTTGGTTCTGGATCCATTATCTTCCAGCGAAGAAGTTGCTGCCTTTAACCCAAATGAGAAAACATTATTCCTCACCTAAAGAAAGTCTCAGCTGCCACCCAGTGGAATTAGAACTCTTTGCATTATACCAGTGGCACTTGTCTCTGACTCAACTCACTCCTCACAGACACAAGATTTTAGTGACCAGAAATATGAGTTGGTTTGTCTTCAGTATTGCCTGTCTACAGATCATTTAACCCTTCAGAGAAGTATCACCATCTCAATTTTTCACAAGGGAAACTGAGGCACAAAGGCCAAGTGATCTGCCCAGTCACACTGCAGTCCAGAAAAGGAGTTGAGGATAGACCATGCCTCTTCACAATGGATCTCCTAAACCTGGTTGGCTGCTGAGCTGAAGCAGATGCTATAGTTTCATAGTTTGAAGCAGAGGGGACAGTGCAGAGCAGGGGGGAAGAGAAAGAAACATTGCAGGGGCCAGGGGTGGGATTAAGCCTGTAACTTGTGGACACCTGTCCTGGTGGACAACAGGGTGACCATGAGCCAGCACTGTGTCCTTGTGGCCAGGAAGGCCAATGGCATCCTGGGCTGGATTAGAAGGGGGGTGGTTAGTAGGTCCAGAGAGATTCTCCTTCCCATCTACTCTGCCCTAGTGAGACCGCATCTGGAATATCGTGTCCAGCTCTGGGCCCCTCAGTTCAAGAAGGACAGGGAACTGCTGGAGAAAGTCCAGCATAGGGCAACAAAGATGATTAAGGGAGTGGAGCACCTCCCTCATACGAAAAGACTGAGGAAGCTGGGTCTCTTTAGTTTGGAGGAGACTGAGGGGTGACCTTATTAATGTTTACAAATACATAAAGGGTGAGTGTCACAAGGATGGAGCCAGGCTCTTCTCGGTGACAACCAATGATAGGACAAGGGGTAATGGGTTCAAACTGGAACACAAGAGGTTCCACTTAAATTTGAGAAGAAACTTCTTCTCAGTGAGGGTGACAGAGCACTGGAACAGTCTGCCCAGGGGGGTTGTGGAGTCCCCTACTCTGGAAACATTCAAAACCTGCCTGGACGCCTTCCTGTGTAGTCTCATCTGGGTGCTCCTGCTCCAGCAGGGGGATTGGACTAGATGATCTTTTGAGGTCCCTTCCAATCCCTAACATTCTGTGATTCTGTGACTTTTAATCTGGACAATTAGTTGGCCAGCTTCCTTCTCTTTGTGGACTTTCGTGTTTCCTTACAAGCAAAACAGGCAAGCAGTCTGGTTTAAGAGATGCCTGCAGGGATCTTGCAAGCTGTCACGTTATTTTTCACTCTAGAAGAGCACACGCTGGTTACTGCAAGACCAACACAGAGCTTTCTGTAGAGCTGGCAGTGCAGCTCCCTGCAATAACTGGGCAGATAGAAAGCCACAGGGGTACAACAACTGAAAAGGAAGCACTACAGAGACACGCGTGCAGCCCTAACCAAAATGCAGAGTGAAACTGTCCTTGCATTAGGCTATGACCACCTTGTATGCAATGGGAACGTGACCTACCTATTGAGTCTTATGTGGGTCTTGAAGCTCAACAATCCCTCCTCTGTCCACCCACAATTAACATTAGCTTTAAGCCTCTATGAGCCTTTTCAGGGAAAGAAAGTTAGAATAGCTGGAATATTTCTTCCCTATCCTACGCAAGCACATGGCTCTGAGCAGCAGCTCTGTCACAGCGGGGACAAAGATGGCAAATGCCATGCACTGGGATGGGTGGAAGACCCCTAGAAATCAGTAGTGGCAGGAGGGGCAGGTATTTATTTCTAAAGCCAGTGTGTATACATGTGTGCACTTGTACATATAGATATATATACACATTACTTGGAATATGAAGAACAATGTCATATTTATAAGAAATCCAGATTTTGAAGAAGAACGTAAAGCCTAACCTTCTCTGACCTAAATTGCAACAGCAGATATACACATAAACAAATTATTTTTTCAAAAGAGGAACACTATGCCTCTGCTATGCTCTTGAACAGCACCCAGCAAATTACAATCATCATAAAGAAGTACAGAACATTTCTATAAACCTATATCTTTCTCCTTGAAAAGCTCAGTTTGAAAAAGCATATCTCCAAAGCCTCATCTAGAGATCCAGGCAGCTTAGAACACAAAGCACCGGCCATTGGGATTTTAGGGATTTGGGGGACACTGACCAGCAGCCCACAACACAGGCTGTTCCTGGTTAAGTGGGAGCCTCACCTGTCAACTCACTTTCCAGTTTGCTGTGGCTTTATTCTTTTTAAAAGGAAAGGTGCAGCAGACAATGAGCAGGAGATGAACACACATGTTCAGCTGTTCACCAGGGTCACAAAAGACTCACTGTGGCCAACAATATTTTCACTTTCCTACTGAAAGTTCAGATTGCTGGAAACCTACTTCAAACCAAGAGCCAACGGTGCCACAGAGCAATCCCAGATTGCAGTAGCGTTATCTCTATTTGATGGCATCATCAAGCAATGACAAAAAATATCCCTTGCTAGATTTACTAAGTGGAGACTATTTCAGATAAGGGTTTTCAAGCTTTATACTTTAAAGATAAAAAATGACCTACTTAACTTTTCATCATACTTGTGGAAGAAAAGACACTTTCTGTTGCTGTGTGAGAGAATTTAAAACAGTTTCCATAAAAAAAAAAATCCCCGAATGGTGTTTACAGCAGCAACAAGCCTCTTAATATCTACTTAACCTCATCCACTGTTGCATCAAAATAACAACTGATGCAAACCACTGGCTGACTTCACTGATCAGGGGCCAAATTATGTTGATTAGCAAGAAGAAAAGAATGAGCTGTGATTTGAAACCCAGGCAGCCTCACACAACCAGATCTAAGCACAGACAAGTCCAAGTAGAGAAATTCCATGAAAGCCTCAAGATTTAAGGGGAGAGGAAGGGGCAGGAAACAACTGGGGCAGAGAAATCTGTGTAAACAGAAACCTTATTTACCAAACTACTGTTGTTATTTAATCCGTTGCTCTGGATGCACAGTAAATTAAATCTCGAGAATGTACTCTGCCAGGTAGTCACGTTATGATGGACACCATGTCCAGGCGCGTGGGCTGGTAATTTGCTGTCAGACCTTCAGTATGGAGCCATATGAGACATAGCTGGGCTGATGGGCTTATTCCTTCTCTAAACAGGCTTTGGCAGGTAAGATGCCATCATGCTCCGACTAGACACCCACAGCAGACTGTATGCCCGTGGTGCCCTCTGTTTCTCCCTTGGGAACGTGCATCTTTGGGTATACAATTGCACTTTGATCTGCAATTCCTGCCTGAGCCCATGGAATGACATTTATACACATCAGTGTCTGAAGTTATATGCTCACATGGACATTTTAAAATTTACACGGTAAAATTGATGTTGTCCTTGCATTCCTGCCATATTTGGCCTCCTCATTCTTTGAGGAAAAGAAAGTACACCGGCTGGTCTTGTAAGCTGAAGTGTCAGAACAATGTCCCTAGTTATTCCAAGGAGTCACTTTATAACTGTCCCATAAAATAAACCATATTTACTTGCTTGGCAAGGCACTACGACAGTGAATGCACATGCAGAGACTGACCATGAATGCATGTTAGAAAGGGAGGCAGAGGAGAACTGCGATGTTTCTCAGCGTTCCCCAGCAAACCAGGGCCTTCTTACACTTGTACATTTCCCTGCATGAGAACAGGTTTCACTTGGCTCAAGAAACACAGGGTATCAAGCCTCTTCAACAGGAAGGAATCCTTCTCGTTTAGCTTGGAAAGAGTTGCGGTAGTTATTTTTACAACTACTTAGGCACAAACAAGAACCAAGGGATCAAGAGACCTCAAGCTAACTTTCTCTGTACCCCAGTCTGCTGGCCAGGGCACTTGGCTATGTTAAAGAAAGTCACTTGGAGAGCTTTCCTGTTGGACCCTGTGGTCTGGTCTGCTCCATGCAGCAACAGGCACATGCTACATGGGGCTCAGGGACCCTCCCCACCCTTAAATGTATCTTCTCATTCATATCTGGATCCTGATGAGCTTTTTACCCTGGTGTTTGTTGAGGGTCCTCCAAATACAGCCAATCCAAGCCAAGAAAGTTCAAGGTTAGCAATCTAAAAAGGAAAGGAGGGTTTCCAAAATTATTTCCTGTAATAAATAATTCAAATAAACCTACCTGAAGTCTCATGCACCTATAATTCCTCAGACTGCTGTTAACCAGAAAGTTAAGGATGTAATACCGATGTAGACCTGATTTCTGTTCCACATTAACCATGTATTACTGAAAATATAGGCACAAGTCGAGCTCATTTTAGGAGCTTTTTCTCTACAAACATACTTTAAAAAAATAAAGACTCATGGAATAATTTTGGTTGGAAAAGAACTTTAAGATCGTTGAGTCCAACCATTAACCTAACACTGCCAAGTCCACCTCTAAATCATGTCCCTAAGAACCTCACCTACACATAATTGTCAACTTTTCATCATACACAGACTCTAAACATACAATATTTTTTTAGAAGCCATAAGAATTAGATAGAAGCTTTTCATTTTCAACTCTTCCTCCTCATGATCTAGAAACATGCCAGGAAAGGCAAAAGACTGTTCAAGTACATTAGTGTATGGTTCAGCTCGGTCTCTAACACTAGCTATGTGCATTGATCTTTGAATGAGAATTATAGACAATATTGGTAAATGTTTAAGAAATCTCTTTTAAGGCAACAAATCAGTTAAACATAATACACACAGAGTAAGTATATCTTAGTTTCATCAAACAAGAAGGTACTGCAAATATTTTCTCCATGAAAATCATCCCACTCAGAACACTCACTCTTCCCCACTGATTAGATATGGATCACAGATGTCTAACTTTGGTGCTCCTCACTGTGTTCTTGTTAGACATCCAAAATAGACAACTGAATACATCCAGTGAGAATCCAGCTCCCTCACAGTCAGAGAGGCTACCTGTGGATTGGAAAGCACGTTCCCACTTTGCCTATGTCCAAAAGACCCAACTGGGCTGCGTCAGAGGCTGCAGCAGCAGCAGGAGACCTCATGGAGTCTTACTGCTGGACATAGTCGCTGCAGCTGTGGACATTATAGATAAGGAATTTAATTTTGAGTGGAGCTTTGGTCCAGACATTGTTTTTGAACAAAGTCTGTGACAATTTAACCATTACTCATTCTATTGTTAACCTGTCAGTCAGGAGGGAACAGGAAACGAGAGAAGCTAAAGTGAAAGAGACTGCTGTGAAGGGATCTAAAAAACGTAGATACGTAGGTATCAGGAAATGACAGTTTCAGTATTTATTTGTAATATTTTGTTCAGCACAAATGGGTCATTCTGAAGATAAATGAAAATGTCAGAGTTATTCTTTGGAACCTTTTATTCAAGATGACATATCAGTATTTTGCAGCTATGATGATGTCCTGACCATGAGAAAGGATTGCCTTGTATTAGCTTCAGTACAATATGATGGTTCCTGCCTCAAAGATGCTTAATGAGTCATTCAGTTATTGAACAGACAAGCTACAAAACACACCATGAGAGAGAATTATTTTGTTTTGTTGTTGAAAATCAGTATAATAAAGAAGAAATATCTAGTCAACATTAGCAGCAAATGCCGACACTTTTGCCTGCAGGAAGTAAAGTTTCTGGCAAGATTAAGAATGAAAACGATTCTAAAGAGGAGATGGGTCCATTGATTACAGGAGTGTGGCTTATTTCCTAAGACTAGTGGTACTTCTTTGCACTTTGTAGGATGAGATTCTTTCTCGTGGTAGCCCTATGTCTTCTATATGAAGCACTTGTCCACTGGATGCAAAAATGAATATGAGATCATCGTTCTTATGCCTGCCTTCCCCATTTTCAGGCCAATTGCAGCTTTGGGGACAAGTAAATAACAGAGTTTCCAATTCCAGCATACAGCAATTGCAGTTGTTACCAACTTCTCTAGCTGGAGAGGTAGAAACAAGATTCCCAGGCTGCCTCTTTTTGCTCATCTTTCTATCATCCTATCTTGCTTATTGGAAGTTGTAAACCTATTTTAATCACTCAGTTTGACATTGTTCTCCGTTGTTATTCAAATAATTTTTAGCACTGAAGCTCTAGTCCTGATCAGTTTAAAATGACAGTTCCTGCAAGCATTTCCTGCCACCCAAAAATCAGCTGTTCTAGGGGCATGTGAGGCTTTGGAGTGAACAGCAATCAGCATACAAGCATGATCTACTGCAAAGCCTCTGACTAGCAAACTAACTCTTTCTGGTAGATCTTGGACAAAAAGATGTCACATGTATTAAACTGAAGCAGCTAGAATTAAAAGGATGATTTAATTGGTTACTTCAAGCCACAAGATGATTGCTTTTCCTCTTACAGCTGCCATTACATTCACAGCCCCCTAAAACTATCACAAAGACTGATCCCTTTCATACTAACAACATTACCAGTCTAAATTAATGAAGAGCCATCAGCCAGCAGAGAACTATAGAAACAGGCTTGTTTCTTGATGAAAGATGACAATTTTTCTCTAACTTTCGCAATTAAATCCGAATCTATTGGGAATTGTGACAGACAAAAAATAACAGAAAACCAGCTAGAACTACTGCAGTGATTCAACTGAAGTTTCTAAACAGAAACTCTAAAGCACAGGACATAGAGAAGATCATTTTATTCCTGTGGTACTGAATATGATTCACCTCCTCATTGCCTCGTTTACAGCTGTCTTCCCACCATTGCCTTGAGTACCTGCGCAGTTACGTGGTGAGGCATCATCAGCAACAGCAGCCAGGAGTGCAACACAATAGTCAACAAAATTGCTTCTCTGAAAGCCAACACACTTACAGAAGCCCAAAACTCATGTAAACAAGTAACATTGAATCAGCTCTTGCATTTTGATTTTTGGACAGCTGTATAGAAATATACGCACTGAAGTATCACCTATTGCCTTCATCGAGGGTCATAGGAAGGACAGAGAATCTACAGACAATAGCTGGTTCAAGACTCAAGGTCTTGTAGATTGCTCTTGGGGGCAAGCCATACTACAGATTTCTTTAGTCTGTTGGCAGGCCTTTGTGGCTCTGAACTCAGCTAGAAGAGCTTTGTCTGGGTAAACACAGTATGCCTTAGTGCATACTGCTGCTACTTCATTTGAGAGCACAAACTCTGTTGTTAGAAGCAATATCTTTAAGAAATTCCATCAAACCCATGGCTCAATATTCCTGATACTTAGAATAGCACGTCAGATGTATTGATTGAGACTTATGTTCTCTTCCACAGGGATAAATGCAAAGTGAAAAGCAGCCAAGAAACAGAATGGTTGGGACAGAGGGAGTGAAACTTCAGTGCTGGGCCAGAGTCTAGATGTAGATTCTCAAATCCTTCCTTTAAAGTGTAAAGCTTCAACATATAGAAATAACAGTGAATATTCAAATATATACGTATATAGATATACACATCTATATACGTATGACTGCATTCATATATTTAGCTGAAATATTTACATTTGACTCTATGAAGAGTTTAATTCCTCCAATCACACTAGAAAAGGGCAGTCCTAAATGCAAATTTTCCCTAGTGACAGCCATACACTGATAAGAATGACATGGTGGTCTCTTTACAGATTGCCATATTGTAATAATTATGGTGTAATCTCAAAGAAGGACAAGAAGTAATCACAATAGTGAGTATATCACCTAGCATGTTTGAAACTATATTCCTTAAACAGCTGAGATAATAATGTATTAGCTAGGCATTAATTCAATACCATAAGAATCCTTTCATATGACAAGGAAAACAATGACAGCTATAACAAAAATGAGAAAATAGAGCTCAATAAGTCAGGCCAGCAGTTAATGTCCTGCCTGGGCTCAGCTTGTAATCATTCGGCTGCAAGTATGGCAGACACAGAAAACAAATACAGCTGCAGTGAACAGTACAAGTCTATCGCCATGCATGAGCTACCCTCTTGTTGAAGGGTACCAGAAAAGCAGGTGCACTGGGGGCAGGTTGGGTCTGAGGGCTGCGGGAGAGACCCCAGGTGCACATATGGCTTGTAACATGCTCCTTTTGCATTCAGTGGAGATACCTCTCTGACTCTAACACAGATACTTGCACTGCTGAGTAACAGCACTGCTACTCCACAGGAACAATGCCTTTAAAAAAATGAATCTTTTTTTAGTCCCATTCAGTTTTGGCACCACATAAGTGTGCATTTGAAATAATTAAGAGCTAAGCAGAGAAGCAAAGGACAGAGCTATCAGAAACCACTAAGGTCATCAAAACCAGCCCCTGCAATCACAGGCTCTCAGGACACAGATACAGAGTTTAAAACATCACCCCCACTTGTTTCCTGTGTGCCACAGTCCACAGACCTTCCTCTCGAGTCCTAGAACCTCACCCCATGTGAAAACATAGTTTTTCTTTTTAAACTGTATTCTCCATCTTTCTCTCCCAGCTAGAAGTATTTGCTATGCCCAAAGTGCATCTAACAACCTTGGAGAAGGTGAACGAAGTCTTTTTGGGAATGGTCCTAAACCAGACAGTTTCCTTTTACACAAAAACTGAAGGGACACAGGAGGATTCAAGTCTTGTACTGCCTTACTAACACAAATGTGGTGGCCCACCACATCTTACTTGCAGGCAGGTCCATTTGTATACTTGACCATGTGCTTCTGCCAGTATGGAGCTTTGGGGCAGGCAAGGCTGGGGGACTGTTATTAGCACTACAGCAGGAAAAGGCAGGAGTCAAGTAAGAGCCCTGGTTATTCTCACAGCGTGGGCACAGAAACAAAGCTGGGGACTGGCCCAGGTTGCCCAGAGAGATGGTAGATGTCTCATCCCTGGACACATTGAGGATACACGTGAGGAAGAAATTTTTTACAATTAGGGTGGTAAAACACTGGCACAGATTGCCTGGAGAGCTGGTAGATGCCCCATCCCTGGACACATTCCAGGCCAGGCTGGACGGGGCTCTGAGCAACCTGATCTAATTAAAGATGTCCCTGCTCATGGCAGGAGGTTGGACCAGATGACCTTTGAATGTCCCTTCCAACCCAAACTACTCTATGGTTCTATGCCAAGCTGGGATGGGAAATACAGCCACAGAATAAGTGGATATTCACAGCAAGGAAACAATGGCAGCATTTATTCTATATTTATTTAGTTAGCTACTGTCCTGAAAAGCAATGTGTCATATTTTGGAAGTTGTTTCAGAAATCAGGTTTGGAATTTCTCACTCTCACAAGTGACCAAAGAGTGACCATTTATAAAAGCAGCTTTGTACTTTTTCCTCCCAGGCAGTCACAGTAGGCTCAAAGTCCTCCAACCTAAGAAACAGAGGTTGTAATATAGTTATTTAGTAGGTTTTAATAAAAGGCTCTGTCTAGCATGAATGTGGAAGGCATTAATATTTATGGCCAACTGAAAGAGGGCTTCTTGTCAGTTAGTGACATTCATCTACTGAACACCAAAACCTAATCTCTCTAGTCACTACTGCTCATCTTTCTTTTCTTTAAATTTAACTGCCTTTCTTGCTGTGACCTATTTTCTAGAGAACATATACTCAGCTAATGCTGGTAGACCAAATCAGAACTGTAGATATGCATTCTTTGAACAGAGATACATCCTTTGCATTCAAAATAAGACACTTTTTTTTTTTTTTTTTTTACTTACATTTATTTCTAAATGGAAACACCAGATATGATGGGATGCCTAACTTAATCTGAGAATCAGTCATCATTATTACCACAAGTATTTCTATATTACAGCAACAAAAGCTCCTTATTTTCTCAAAACAGGCTGTGATACCTTTACAAGTAACTCAATTGGTATCTCTTGTCCACAATACCCAGTAAAAAGCAGATGAAGACAGCTCTGCTGATCTGATTTTTTAATGTATTCAATCCCTGCTCTACCTCTGTGAGTTTGCTTGTTGCTTCTGAAGCCTGTTAGACTCTCACCAAATATACTGACTTAAATTATAAACCTGAACCCAGTGGGAGGAATCGCCTTTGTGATTCTTCCTACAATTAGTAGTAGCTCAGCACAAGACATGCTCAGTTCTGCTTCAGCACATGATTGCAGCTCAAAATCTTTATATCCTTTAAGGTATTGCAGAAGAGTATTTACCTTCATTGCCCAGCAGCTGCCTGTAGGCTGTGCAATATATATTCCTCTCTCAGTATATACCCTGGGATGATCAGGAGTTTGTTTCACCAGGCAGCCACAGCAGAGCACTTTGAGGTGAGGACCATATGCTGGGCTCCCCCTCACTGCAGGACAGCAGCTAAACTCTTACGTGGGAACTGCAGGAGCTCAGCAGATGCCAAACCATTCTGCACAGGGACAAGGTGCTACCTACCAGAGCAGTGACTTACAGAGGAGGCAGCCTGATCTGCAGAAACTGCAGGAACCTAGAAGCTCCTTGCAGCTGGGTAAAGCAAGACGATGTCCACTTGCAGTGGTCCAGCAGGAGCTAAGATGTCTAGTCCCACAGAAGCTAGCTTCTCCTAAGCAACACAATCTTGACTCTCAGGTATGACTTAGACCCTTTATCTTGAAGCCAGTGGAATGAAAATGAGCTCTAAGCAACACTGTGTTGACATCTCTTACCTTGCAGAACGCATGCATTCTCCCCAGCTTGAGCCATGACACAGAGGCTGTGCATTGAAAAGGGAGATACAGGACAGGTTCTTGCAGGTGAACAGGGACAAGTTTTGTTCTGGCAAAGTCAAACCTTCATACCTCTGGCAGTTGAGCTGCATTATTAGCCATATCCTACATCATTGAGAGCACTGATCCTTAATGGCTTTGACAGAACAGGTTTTCTCATTATTTAAGAGCTGCTCCTTGAGCCCGTGTCTGACCTGTGCCTTTACAAGGCTCATCTCCACTATCTCCCTCTGAAGACTGCACTTTATCGACTTATGCACACAGAACTCTCAATCCCTAAATATTTGTAGTTATTTTAAAAATTCCTCTTTCCCTTTCTGGCCCAAAATAGCACTGTTGGTAGTCTGTGAACTGCATACAGTCGAAGACAGAATTGTTATATAGACAAAGAAGTCAGAACAAAACTAGCTACTTCAAAAAGTTCCATTAAAATCACATCTAAAACCTCTTCCCACATTTATGGGCATCTTTCCACTTGCTTCACTAAGAGCAGGATCAAGACCTTGGCTTTCATCCAAGAACCCCGACACCGAAAACTACTCAGAACTTTTTATCTGCTGCAACTGGAAAAAGGCTGAATCAACCCTGCAAAGATTTGCAGCCAAGTTTTGGGGGAGAAAGGCGAGCACATTGATGGTAAAAGAACAGTCAAGCATTCGTGTTCTCATTCTAGCAGTTCTTTATTTTTAAGTTCTACGGTTTATTTTATACACCTAAATCCTTTTTCATATTTGGTTTTGGAACTGTGTTTTTTGCAGTGTTTCAATTAGGAAAAAAAGAAACTGTGGGCTTTGAGTCTTGATTGGGATAATTTTCACCTTCCATACATATATATAAAAATTTGAAAAAGTAAATCTGTAAAATGGAAATGTAAATAATTTTTTGAAATTAACTTTGTTTCTCTGCGGAGGAAAAAATAAGATCTTTAGTACTAGGCCAGCTTGAAAAGATGTAGTTTCTTCTTCTTTGTACAAATCAGGATTCGTATGTTCTAATGCAACATTATGCTCCAAATCACAACTGCCCATGTTCTAGTACTAATTTTCCATGGATTTCCTGCTACTCAATATTGGGTGCATCTTTTTTCCATAAAACAAAAATGGGGAGCTTTTTCCTCTTTCCACATAATTTCCAGTGCAGACCAGATCACAGTTTGACAGCCTTGAAGAATTCGATTCAATAGGTTTACCACAGTGCTGCAGACATCCATTGCATTCTTGATCTTCTAATATTTCAGTGACCATCTTTCAAACAAACTATAAAGATTCTCATATTCAAGAAGTAGTGGCACAGAGGACTAAGGTTGAAAGGGAATGATAAATTAAGAAATTAAAAAAAAAATATCTATTTTTACAATGTTCTGCGGTTTTGCGTTTAGACAACCAGAAGACCTTTTAAAAATGCAGTCCTGTGCCACAGGGAATCTGGAGTTTACGAATGAGAAACTCAAGTACTGCAGGTTAATTTGAGTGGATGCTCCTGAAAGGAGAGAGACTTGATGCCAGAATAGTGACTCAGTTTTCAAGTGCCATACTTCTCCAGAATAGGCTCATCTGTGTTTTGGGAAAGACAACGAGCCAGAAGAAAGGAGTGAGATGAAAGAAACACCATCATGTTACCCAGTGATAACCAAATTCACTATAGCAGTGAACTATTAACATGCTTAAACTCATCAACAACTGCAGTGCAGCCAGGCCTGTGTCCCAGTTTACAAAAGTAGCCACTGCTACTGCTGTTTCTGTGACATTTCAGTCTGATGGAATGCTTCCTTCTCTAAGCTGCTTTTGGAAAAGCAGACATGAGCTCCTCAGTCACTAAGGTGTTACTGAAAATTCTACCCTGCTAGTATTAATTAAGAGGAGAATAACACTCATCAGAGATCCCAATTAGCAGAAGATTGGGCCAAGAGTTGTGTATCATAAATGTGTGATCTTTAATGAGTATGTGACAGCTGTTAGTCTTCTCATTTAACAAGCAACTGGCAGAGGTTCCTCTCACAACAGAGTAGGGTGGTAAAGAGGAACCAACCACAAATACTGCTTGGACCTACACCGTCCTTTGGAGAAGCATTTCCAGATCACTAGCTGACCTGCTTCCTACCCACCTTGTCACAAATTCCTAGAGATCCACCTTGATTTTTGCAGGGCTAGCACAGTCCCACATCTTTCCAGTGCTGCTATATGTCTCTTAAAAACAAAAGCAATCTGTAAGAAGTTATTTTCTTGAAGTAAAAGGGATAAAACCCCACAGAGTGAGCCAAATGCTAGTTGACAGGGGCACACATAAAATTACTACTGCATATCACAGAGCAGTCCCAATTCTCTCCAAATTTGGTTTGACCAGAGCTGTGCGCTGTGGCTGCCAGCAGTGTAAGAAGTGACCACTGTAGACATCTCTGTCAGTTTACTAAGAACACCAATATATATCTGTCAAAAATTCTCTCCATCAAAGGACCGCTGTCTTGTCAGGAGAGCCTCATGGCTGGCAGGTGGCTGTTGTGGTGGCCGAGCAGCAGCAGTGAGCTGTGTCTGGTCACATACACTGCCGAAACCTATCCCTCACAGCAAGTAGTTCCTTAACTCTTCAGCACTGGCAGCATTACAGAAGCAATCTGTTAAATATGAATATCCTATGGTATTAAACTACCACCTGCTATAAATAGCAAGGCATTCATTTAAATAATTCTATTGAAATATGGAAGCCTGTTAATATTTTGCTTTGGGATTTGAATATTTATTGCCATTTGCAACGTTCCACTGTTCAGTAAGCTCCCCTAAATGGTTAGCCACTTCTTCCATCAAAAACTCATTTTATTTTTCTGGAGTACTGCACAGCTGTACTGTAGAAGTTGCAAACAAAAAGACATCTGCAACTTGGGCTTTATAGGAAAAGCATGTTTTGAAAATGGGTTGGCTTTTTGGATGTTTTTATCCAAAAGGCTAATTTTTAACTGTAGTAAAAAGAGGGATTTATATCAATCAATGAAAAGAAAACAAATTAACATAAATCCTTTCATAGTCTTGCCTGGAACATCAGTTAGTCCCCTGAGTGCTTTTATATCTCTGAAGTGGAGAGATAGGAGTTTGATGGGTGGACTGTTCAGTGGATGAGGGATTAGCTAGATGGTCTCAGCTGGATGGGTAGTGGTCAAAGGCTCAATGTCTGGACTGACACCAGTAACAAGTGGTGTCCCCCAGGGGTCCATACTGGGACCAGTACTGTTTAATATCTTCGTCAATGACACCGACAGTGGGATCGAGTGCACCCTCAGCAAGTTTGCAGATGATATCAAGCTGAGAATGCAGTTGACACACCTGAGGGACAGGATGCCATTCAGAGGGACCTGGACAAGCTCAAGAAGTGGGCCTATGCAAACCTCCTGAGGTTCAACAAGGCCAAGTGCAAGGTCCTGCACCTGGGTCAGGGCAGCCCTCGGTATCAAGAGAGGCCAGGGGATGAAGGGATTGAGAGCAGCCCTACCGAGAAGGACTTCAGGGACTGGTGGATGAGAGACTCGATGCAAGCCAGCAATATGTGCTTGTAGCCCAGAAGGCCAATCATTTCTTGGGTGGCATCAAAAGGAGCTTGGCCATCTGCCCCTCTACTCTGCCCTGGTGAGATCCCACTTGAAGTACTGAGTTCAGTTCTGGAGCCCTCAGTACAGGAAAGACATCGACCTGCTGGAGAGGGGACAGAGAAGACTACCAAGACGATCAGAGGGCTGGAACACCTCTCCTATGAGGACAGGCTGAGAGAGTTGGGGTTGTTCAGCCTAGAGAAGAGAAGACTTCAGGGAGACCTTACTGAAGCCTTTCAGCACTTAAAAGGGGCCAGTAAGAAAGATGAGGACAGACTTTTTAACAGGGCCTGTTGCAACAGGACAAGAGGTAATGGTTTTAAACTAAAGGAGGGGAGATTGAGGCTAGACATGAGAAAGAATTTTTTTTACAATGAGGGTGATAAAACACTGGCCCAGGTTGCCCAGAGAGGTGGTAGATGCCCCATCCCTGGAGACATCCCAGGCCAGGCTGGATGGGGCTCTGAGCAACCTGATCTAGTTGAAGATATCCCTGCTCATTTCAGGGGGGTTGGACTAGATGACCTTTGAAGGTCCCTTCCAACCCAAACTATTCTATAATTAGCGTCCACAATATGCGGCTATACTCACCTTGGGAATTTTATTTATGCTTGCTCAAATAAACAGTTCTGCGTTAAAGTGGTAAAGAACTACAGTTAAAACTGTGGAAAAGGAACATAAGTCACCAAGTTTAATTTCCACTGTAGGATTTGTCTTCATTTATTTTTCTTTCCTCTTTCTCTTCACTATAGTCAGGACTTGCAAGGGAGTGTCAAACAAAGTTACCTGATTGGCAATTAACACTCCAGTTTAAAAACATTTTGTGAAGGGTGGCTTAGTTATCACCTAGGTCATCACTCCAGGTTATGGAAGTGTGCAGAGGTTTCAATGCTAGCCTTTTCAGAAAGGTCTGCTGATTCACCCTCTGCTTCTGTAGTGAAGGTTCCCTCAAATTCTATAGCAAAAGCAACGAGTTCTTGAGCGACAATCATGGGACCAAGGCTTGCTTCAGGTTTACAGCAGCCACTTATCGTGTGAAAATACAGTTTATTCATAAGATTTTTGTGCATAGTAACAAGCGCATTTAAAACGTGCCCTGTATTCCTGAACATGTGACTTGTTCTCTTCCTGGATTCAACAAACCACATGCTGTACAGAGCTGGTCAGACAGCGTCAAGTACTGGCTAGTGCTACCATGCAGCGTAAAGGCAAAGAGAAAACCACTACATCCCTCCCAGAACTCTGGACTTTAAACCTCAGTTTTGCTCTTTCCTCCAAATTAAATGAAGGAACAACCTTGAATAAGAGGGGAAAATGCACTTTTCTTTCTTACACAACAGAATTGCACAACTTGGTTTAGTAGCATATTTTGCAACATAGCCTGTTTCCTGCCCTTTAATACTCAAGAGACCACAGAAATCAGAGTGCTTTCAGCAATCTACAAAGACCTAATGGTAAAGAAGATCACTACATTTCAGAGCAAGACATCAGGGTTAAGAATAACATCCATTTTTCCAATTTCACATTGGCTTTCACCTAGGGTAGAATGGCCATTATGGATACAAAGCACATTTCTCCTGTCCTGGATGCACTGCTTTGTGTATTTGCTCACTGCAGATTTCTCACTCTAAGAGCAGCTGTATCCTCGTAACCATGGAAACTGCTCCTGGCAAATTCCCTCAAAACACAAAAGCAAAACGATGGAAAGGAACAGACATTTCAATAAACTCACACACAGAAAGACAGCATCTTATCTTTATCAAACCATTCCCAATGGCTTCACAAATATGCAGGACAGGGGAAAACCAGTTCCTTGATGCTGGAGGGTCAGTTGTTGGGCTGCTGCCCACCTTCCTCACTAGACAATAAAACAGAGGACTTTGTCTAAGGCTGTTCTTTAGCATCACAGTTCTACTCTGTGAAGACCTGCACGCATGCAGTGTCAAAGCTTTTCTGAACATTTGGTGGATCAAAGGACTCCACGCTACATTTTCGTGGCAGTCTATGACAACTCTGCATCACGCCTAGGACAAACGTACTTTGAACTAAAAAAAACAAAAAGGTAACTTATATTTTTGTCTTCAAAAGTAAAAAAATAAAGGTATACTCCTGGGTAAAATCATAACAACAAAGGAAGAGTCGTATCTGAGCAGACCTTTGTTCACCTCATTCAGTTTTCTGCCTCTAATAGTGTCTGTAAATGAAGAAGAGTAAGTACCACTTGGGAGGCCCTTTCACCCTAGTACTCTCCCCACCTCCATCTCTCCTCAGCTTCAGGGCACCCCCTGAGCCTGTTGTGATTTGTCTAGATAGGAAACCTCAAAGAAGCTCTACTCCAAACACTTTTCCAGGCTCCTTTCCAAAACATATCAGCTTCTTGCATCTACACCATCCTTTGGCAGGCAGTATCACAGGCCTCATTCACTCCACACGAACCACCACTTCCTATTTGCATTAGGGCCACTTCCTTCCTGAGTCACTTGATGCCCCCTTGTTCTCGTGCCAGAAAATATAACAAACAATCAGTCTCTATTCACCCCTTCCATGTCACTCATGATTTTGTTGATCTCTATTTTGTCATCTATCATTTTCAAAGAACAGAAAGTTCAGCCTGCTTAACTGTTCCTTGAACAGAACACCTCATACCTTTGCTTGCACACATTGCCTTTGTTCAGACTTTCTTCTGCTTTAATACATCTTGAGATGAGAGGACCAGAACTGCGTGGAGAGGGTGAATGCCTTTGAGTCATACAGTGGCTTTTTTATCTCTATTCTCTTCCCAGAAAGTAATAACATTTGATCATTTTTCCATCTGCTTCTGAGCTCTAAGCTGTTGGTTTCACGCAGCTATCTAGTATAAACCCACAGTCTCACTCTTAAATGACAGTAATTAAGTCAGAGCTCATCCTATTATACATGAGGCCAGTATTACTTTTATCGAGGAGTTACATTTACCTGCACTGAATTTCATCTGCTATCTTACCACCCATCTCTCAAATTCAGCAGATCCTTCTTCAGTTTAGCCTTAAGCTCCTTCAGAACATTTTTCTGATTAGCACCAGCCCTGGCAATCAGTTAGTTTTTATTTTATTTCATTTTATTTTTCTGTACCTCAACCTGTTCCATAATTACCTCAAATTTTAGGCTCATCGCTCCTAAAAAGAGTGGCACAGGGAATCTCCGCAGCTTCTTCTGTAGCAAGCAGACAAATAATTACATTCTCTGTGGTAGCCTCATTCATATGGCCCCACCAACTATGTGGTGAACTTTTTGTTCTTTGTGTTAGGTCCTGCAGCTTCTCCTCCCCCTCCCAGGGCCTTGGCAGCCACTGCTCAATGCCAGCTCTGATACAGTGCAGCTGTGTGACCTTGGACACTACTGCTGGGAACAGCACTGGGAGAAGTCTTGCTGGGGGTCTCTGCTCTTTCCACAGCACTTAAGCACATGCCCTTGGCCTTGGTCCCTGCCTGAGCTATGCTGTAGGTGGCCCTGTGCCCACCCTTGCCCCTCACCAACCCAAACCCTGACCCAACGACTTGGCTTCCCAGCCTTGGACCTGCTTGTCACTACAGACTTGCCTGGCAAGCAGGACTCATGGTCACCTCCATGGTCATGCTCCAGGTCACCATCACTCAACCCTCTCTGCTCTCTCTGCCTGGGCACCGTGGGATGCGACCCAATGTGAGGATACTGTCCTGCCTACTTTGCCCCACCTTCACTCCCAGCTGCCCTTCCCCTGTGGAGCAGCCTTGCTGCTGCCAGGCAGACAGGCTGGGAGGAGTAGCGGCTCTTTACTTCACTAGTCCTCAGGTTTGGATTCATATTACATTACCATAATATATTTCAGACTCTTGGAGACTAACCCTGAGGAACAGCTTTGAAGAGAAAGATGTGGAGAGAAGGAGAAATGGGGTCTCAAGTTTATCCTGCCATTAGCGGAGGAGGCTTTGCAGCTGCATACTTCATAGACATTCCCTGTGCACAACCTTGATCTGGTTGCTTAACTGCTCTGTGTTAACTTCTCTTGCTCTAAAAAGGGATTAAACTTTCTCCTGAGAACAAAAGGACACTCCTTCCTCCCTCCCTGTAACAAATGTCAACAACAGCAGCTCCGACTGGAGCTGGAAAGACTTGGAACTTTGCCGCTAACTTGAGGAAGTTCAACAAGAGGCTTCATTTGCAGAGCAGGGACAAGAAGAACTGCAGAGAAGACCTTGGTCCTCCTCTGTGTGCAGCATAGCACACAAAGCTGGGCATCAGATATCATTCCTAAGCCTTGTTAAAATACAATTAGAAACTCACGGAAAACAGCTTTTCATACTGAAGCACCAGGAATAATCTTTATTAGAGAGTATCATGCATTAAATGGCTTGTGACAATGTAGCAGCCTCAGCTAGCAGGCTTTCCTTTTTAAAATCTGTATTTTTGCAAGAATTTCACTATGTCAAGCTACAAAGGAGATGACCCATAGTCTTCCTCCCACTGCATTTTAGAAAAAACACTCCTGCAATAGTAATTATAAATATGATCTTCAAAAGGACTGCTAATGCAGTTTTGATAACTCTGTGCTGAGGTACACAGAAAGTTAGAAACAAAACTGAGCTTAGGTTGTACAGTCATATTTCAGCAAGCTGTAAATATGAACTTCTGCAAGGGGAGGCAGAAGCACAGGGAGGACCTCAGAAGGGCAGGAGGTCAGAACACAGGGTTTTATTGGCACCAAACCCACCTGTGATTTTAAAGCACCCCCATATTTTCATGATCATATCTAAGAAAACTAAGGTAGTTTTACAAAGTTCTACATTTTAATTAATACATTTTTCCCTTCTCTCCTCCTTTCTCTTTTCTTATACCTTTTGTAGTGGTAAAGTGAGGGGAAAAAAAAAAAGGAGAAAGAAGAAAAACAGGGATACAAATATGGGTGGGCAAAATGAAAAACTGGAATATGTCTTATAATAAAATTGTTCAGGGTGAAAATTGCTTAAAAAAAAGCCTTGCCATAATGGTATAGAAATACATAAAAAAAAAACAGGCCTAGAGGTTAAATCAATATTTGTTGGTTGCTTTTTTGTTTGCTTATTTTGTTTTAAACCAATAGATATAGCTGGTAAAGTTTTTAGGAACACAGTAAAGATTCTGAAGGAAGTGTGTACTGAAACACTTTATCTTCCCCACCCCCCATTCATATCAGTTGCTCTGAATGAAACATAACTCCCTAAAAATTTTGCTTCTCAAAAGAAGTTTCCATACCTAAACTCATATCTATTTATGCTTCGCTCATCTGCCCAAAACGTTTATCTTAAATCAGATTCCAGCATCATCTCCAAGATTAAGCAACACTAGCGTTAACAGGGTAAAATGAAAACAAGCATAGGAATTCCCTCACTTTCAACGTTTAACATTAGTCACGCATTTGAGTATTCCTACTGGGCTTATGAACAGGGAATTCCATCCAGCATCTACCTCAAAAAGGTTATTGATACTATAATTGCAATGGATCACAAGACACTCCTCAGCTCTGCAGATCAGATGATGTAAGGACTTAGAATCCTGGTCCAAAACGCTCCCAGAAAGGGCTTGATATTTACTACATGAAGTCAGGCAACAGATCACAAAGGAAAGAGCCCTAAAGAATGAGTACTGCACATTGCATGTCACATTCTTTCTCCCAGGCCATTACCATTCAAAAGGTTTAAATTGTTGCACTGAACCTAAACAGAGAGAACAACAGGCCTCACCTTAAATATGCAAGGTGGCGCATCTACACTGGGTGACTGAGGAGCAAATACTGCTACAAGCCTTGCACTGACTCTAATTTAGAGGTGGCTTATCTGGGAATAGCTTGGTTATCTGAATACCATACAGGAGTGTGCAGAACAGACACATCCAAGTCCTGATCTAAGCAGAAATTCAATTTTGCCACTTTTTGGAGTGTGTTAACAGCCAGGGGGGAAGTTGTCTGCTCCCACCCGGGAAAATTATTCTCATGCTCTAGAGAGCTCATTGCAGGTTTTAATTGTTCAGAGCAACACTTCTTCCAAATGTGTGCCCCATACGTCGTCTTTAACCAAGAATTCAACATTCACAGATGCTGTGGGTGTCTGTGTTTCCAGGCTGTAACCGTAGCCTCTGTGGCAGTTGTAAGCAGTATGCAGCTATTTTTAGCCCAGCAGCCTGAGGTTGGAGGCTGCTTCACCAACTGGAATGATAACAGTCCCATACACAGGGAGCATATTTTCCCTCTTCAGGCTAATTAAATGTGTCAGGGGAGGTTCACCAGTGAGAGCATTTAACTATAAAATACAAAAGATATCCATCTTCCTTCACAGCTGTTAATGAATCACCATTTAGGTGCCTAATAAACTTACACATAAATTCTAATTGCATTCTGATTCCCTTATTAACCTGAAGCACTCCACTGGTGACAAACCTATTCTTCTAGGAGGCACTGCAGTGCCTGACACTCCCTGGTTAGGCTAAAACCCTGAATCCGGATCTGCAGTCTCAAAGCTGCCTAAAGAGGTAATTCCATCTTTTCTATTTGTTATGGCCCTGCAACTGCTCTGCAAATCTCTCCTGACTTTCTGAGCTTTATAGCTCTCTGTCCTGTTGCTTACTTCATAAAAATCCCATCTAACACTGTAGCTCTATGGAAATAATGTCTGTTTCCTACGTAAATGCTTCAGACAGCTTAAACCAAAGCCCAGTAAGTTCATTATATATTGCTATAGTACCTGTTACTACACTCCTCAACTGGCATTCTTGCTCCTGTTTAGCTAACATCTGCTGACACCCATTAGCAGCCAGCTTTTGCTCCCCTCAGTCATGTATCTAATTAGCCATCCCCCCCAGCTGGCTTGCCTCCTTCATCATTTCTCAGGTTGTTAAGCACAAAGGAGACAAATTTAATCTTCTTGCAGCCTAGAAACTCCAGTTGTGTGCATTTCAGTACAGATTGGTTAAATATCCCTATTGTCTCCTTGACTTGAGGAGTGGGACTCCCAGCCTCCTTAAACCGTTCACAACCAAACCCCAGGGCATTTTGATATTTTCCCATGTGCACTTCAGTAGTGATTAAACAGAAAGGAGATCAAAATTCTTCTTTCTGAAAAGTGTATTGCTTGCACATTCAACATGACCAGCACCAACAGTGATTGTGCAGACTGCATAATGATGTCCCACCTATCAAAGCCCTGACATTTACAGACCACTTCCCATGGGACACCTCCACTCTTCCTCCTCCAACAATCGCATTTGCCACCTAGGGTCATGGGCTATATAACCAACATGTGCTCAAATTTGTGATTACTATATAATGCCAGCTTGTTTGCTGGATTAGGTATTTTCTCACTCTGCAGAGAATAGGCGCCAATAAGCCATTTCAGCTGAACTGCTGATTGATCAAGTTTCTACCAATACCAGCTGGAATCAGAAGAGAAGCTTCCAATCATCAAAGCCTGTAAATTGATTATTTTTAGAAGTTACACTTGAACACATTTTGTCATTTTATTCTAGAACCTACAGCATCATTAATTCATCATAAATATCAATGGCACCTCAGTGTTTTGTAGCAACTGAGCCATCAACCACTTGTGTTCTCCAGAACAAGCCAACAACTATACTATTAACTTATGCATTGCACAAAGAACATATTCCCAAGCATGCAGTCTATTTAGATATCTCTGGGAAGCACTTCCCCGTAACAGCATAGTTCATGGTTCTGTCAGGCAAGTCATGTAAAGATGAGGTCTATAAGGAGCAAAATGGGGGAACTCACTGTGAGTGAAGCAGGGTGGTGACAGCAACATCTCCCATCAGTTATTCAGCAAGCATCAGGCAATGTACACACCAGGTCAGAGGGCCCAGGAAATCCCCACAACAACTCAGGGGCAAAACTAAGGGCAGCCACTCTTGTAGCCCATCTTAGCAAAGGACTAAAGCCCCCCAGGCTGAACTGAAGTACAGACCCAGGATGTGGGTGAGGTCCCAGGTGAGGGTGGTCAGGGCAATCAAAGCTTGTTAGTGCCCTCATACCCACAGACACGTGTATTTTTAGTCCTAAAATACAGAAATGAAGCATGCAGTGTAAGATGCACGGGTGAGTAATTGAAATAGAAGTCAAATTGCTAAGCCCTTTACATGAGCTGTGCAGTCCTTTAAAGGAATAATCCCAGTAAGTTTTGTTGCTGCAAAATGTCTGTTTACAAAAACATCATGACACTCACTTTTTGCAAGGGCTCCCAATCAGACACAGACATCCTCTCCTTTCAACAAAACAACCAGGGCTCATACCGTTCCTTGCAGGATAATGGGTGAGGCACAACATGATTCAGCACCCAGATACCACCAGTACAAGAGCACATAAGGGCACCCCCACTGTGACAAAGATGACTTATTGCAGCTTCAAGACTGAAACTTTCTGTCCCTGGAGATCTCCTCTGTTTGCACTACAATCCTTCTCTTATTTTCCATCCCTCTCCTTCTAAGCCATCCCTGCGCCTCCTGCCCCCCATTCCACACACACCCACTGCTTGCTTTTCTATCTGAAGGTCACTTCAAGGCAGCTGAATGCAGCATGTGACAATCACTGCACTCAACCACTGAAGCCAGCTCCCATGAGACAAAAGGAAAGTTGGCAAAATTCGAGAAGTTTCTGTTTTGAAAAGAATGTATATTCATTCAGAAATCATGGATTTTGTTCAACTTAAGTTCAATAGCTACAAGGGAAAATAATGGACAATGGTTGTTTTGCTGGTGGTGGTGCTGATGGTCATTTTTCATCTTACATAACAAAGTTGGCTTCTGGTACATGTAATTATTTCTACCTCCAGCCTGCCCAGTACAAGGCGATACGGCTAAACGAGAGGTTGTGATTACTTGCAGATGGTTTCCAAATTAAACCACAGTGCTCAAATGAAGCTAACATACTTATGGAAATTCCTAAAGCTCCTTGGGACTCCCCAGAATGCTGGAGGCATTTTAACGTTATGACACAGAGCTTTGTGGAGAAGACCAGTGCCTCTGAGGAGCTGAGAGCCCCCCTTGAGATTCCAGGGGAGCCAAAGGAGGCTCAGTGGCTCAGAGACTTTATAAACACACATATTTAACTGTGGCCAAGTATTGATTTTTGCCAGGTTGTGTCAGAAATAGCTGTACCAAAGGGACATGCAAGGTCTTTTGGTCACAACAACCCCCTGCAGCGCTACAGGCTGGGCGCAGAGTGGCTGGAGAGCAGTCAGACAGAAAGGGACCTGGGGGTGCTAATTGACAGGAAGCTCAATATGAGCCAACAGTGTGCCCAGGTGGCCAAGAAGGCCAACGGTATCCTGTCCTGTATCAAAAACAGCGTGGTTAGCAGGACAAGGGAAGTGATCCTTCCCCTGTACACTGCATTGGTGAGGCCACACCTGGAGTATTGTGTTCAGTTCTGGGCCCCTCAGTTCAGGAAAGACATTGAAGTGCTGGAGCGGGTCCAGAGAAGAGCAACACGACTGGTGAAGGGACTTGAACATAAGACCTATGGGGAGAGGCTGAGGGAGCTGGGGTTGTTTAGTCTAGAGAAGAGGAGGCTTAGAGGTGACCTCATCACTCTCTATAACTACCTGAAGGGAAGTTATAGCCAGGTGGGGATTGGTCTCTTCTCCCAGGCAGTCAGCAATAGGACAAGGGGGCATGGGCTTAAACTCTACCAGGGGAAATTTAGGCTGGATATTAGAAAGAAATTCTTTACAGAGAGAGTGATCAGGCATTGCAATGGCCTGCCCAGGGAGGCAGTGGACTCGCCGTCCCTAGAGGTTTTTAAACTGAGATTGGACATGGCACTTAGTGCCATGATCTAGTAAACAGACTAGAGTTGGACCAAGGGTTGGACTCGATGATCTCTGAGGTCTTTTCCAACCCAGTCGATTCTGTGATTCTGTGATTCTGTGATTCTGTCTTACATGGAGCTCCAACACATACTATAAAAGATTTTAGAGAAGAATCCTCTATTTTATGAAGTTCATGTGAAAAAAACACACACAGAGCTGATGCTGGGATGCTTTTAATCAAGATTCAGTGTTCACATTTGAGTGTTTTCCTTGCCAGTATATCAGCTGTCATTTCTACCTAAAAGTTTCTGAAGAGTGTTTAGTAGAATTTGAGGACTATAAGATGGGTATTGAAGGCATCTCCACAGCCTGGGTGGGAGCTGGGGTCTAATCTAGTCCTTTCTGGCAGCGGTGGGCCCTTGTGCAGCTGAAAGCTGATCTGGAACTAGTCAGTTCTTCAGTTCAGATAAGCAGGTGGCCTCATCAGCCAGAAGAAAATGAAATTTACTGCTACACAAGGCTTGACAAGGCACCTTTAGAGAACAAGGAGCTTTCCTCTGAATCCTTACCTGAGCAGGTTCTCTTAATAGCAGCCTTTCAAGTGAAGAACAACAATCAAAACCTCTGTAGCAACTTTAATCCTATGGTGCAAGACATCTCCCTGATAGATGTCCTCCTAGGACAAAACCTAAGCACTGCAAAATCTTGTCTCAGCCATCTCTTGGTGCCTCATCTCCCCTTGTGTGACGTGAAAGTTCAAGCTGTTCACCCTCTCACCAGATCCTTATACATATTGATTTTAAGAAACTAAGACATAATAAGAGGGATTTGGAAACCCCAAGAAAGTCTGAATTCATACAATTCAATTGCAAATCCATCCAAGCAATTTCCACATCTTCATTGCTGCTATGGACCTTTGAGTGAATGCACATTCTCCGTTTATTAAATCTAGATATATTATGTATAATATTACTTTGTTATTTTTCCCTTACCTAAATCCCCCAATGTATGTATTACTGACAATGTTAATTATAATGAGAATGGCTTTAGAGCAAGAAGAAATTACTTGACAACACTGAAAATGGGAATGCTCTGTGTGCTATAAAACTTGGGAACTGCACTTCAGGGTGTGAATATTTCCATAAGAAAGCAATTACATTGATGAAAGCTGACTGGTAGAATAGCCTGAATAATTTTTGTATGTGTGGGGAAGGGAGTTCAGAGATGGCTGACTGGAACAGGAATGGACATGATTATAGGAAGCAATTACAAAACATCCATATATTTTTTTAGAGACTTTGATGTTGAGCTACAGATTATTGCTGCTATAAAGAATGGCCTTAGAATCCAAGGCTCTGCTTTTTGAAAGTATTCACTATAACAAAAAAATAACAAAAAGACTGCTGGACAAGACATAGCATAGCATGATATCCTTCCTCTTCTCTCTTTCAATATGCTGGCAATGTTATAATGCCAGCATACTTCCTGACTTGAAAAATACAAACCTAATTATTTTGCCATCATGATTCCTCTCAAGAGACACATACCTACTGCTCCCTCACTAGATACCAGTGTACTTCAATTCTATTCTGCTCATGCAGCTAATAGAAAGGACTGGCACACACACTCCCTATGCAACGAGCTAAAGGGAGAAGCCAAAGTTACAGAGAAAATAAAGGCCAGCTTTATAACTACTCCACTTACATAAGAAGTGGCTTTGCATTGCAAAGAGGGGTTTGGGGGCAAAATCCTTGTGCCACTCATTTCTGTTAGAATCATCAGTAGGTTAGCTAATGAATAATGCTGAAAATTACGTGTTCATTTTTAGGATGAGATATGGATGGCAGCACTTCACATCCCCTGAGATACACAGAACAGAAAAGTGCATTTTTGCTCCACGGTGGTCTTGTGTCCTCTGGCACTGTGGGCAAACCGTGTGCCAGTCCAGCCCCACAGAGTAATTCAGAGTATGATAAAATGTGAGCTGGAGAATCGCTGGCCCAGAAGAGAGACAATACCAGGGCATGGCAAGAGTGAACATTTCAGCTGGAGCCTTCCTTTTCTCAGCAGAATGAGAAATGCTCATACTAGCTCTCTGCTCCCCAAAAAATTTCCAAGAGGGCCAGGTCCACTGTCTCATCACTAACACATAAACTTAGGGCTATTTTATCTTGAATGAGTAATAGGTTACATCTTAGTACGCTATTCACAACTCATGCATTTGTAGCTGTGCATATGTTAGCCTTTTGAGGAATATCTTTACTCTTCAGCACTGGCCTAACCAATGACATTTTTAACAATAAGTTTTACACCACTGCCTTATTCTGCCTTGACAGCAAAACATTCTTTTCTGACAGCAGATTTTTCAAAACTATCTATCTTTAAACTGCTACATGACGGGCCATTCCTCTGGATTCAACAACCATTCCACACCTAAAGTGTTCGGAATTACTATATTAACCCATGTGCTGTTGTAAGCATTGGTGTCTTTATAACATTGCTACAACATGCTACCAAACAGAATGGAAACTGAAGCACAGTTGGAAAAGTTGAGCATTCTGCTACATCAAAAGGTGAAACTTAACAGAATGATATCTGGATGATGAGTTTAAACTATCTTCTTGCAAGATGTCATTAGTCTATAATTAAAGCTGTTTCAAAAGAAAAAAAAAAATCTCTGTGTTCCTTTTCAGTCATGTTAAAACTAAGATTTTTTTTTTGATCAGCAGTAAGGTATCTGTACATATGAGTCGGCCATATGCATAATTCATATTCTGAATCTTTTCCAGTTGTAGGGACCTGATCCACATGAGAAAGTTGAAGTGATTTAACCAAATAAGTTGTTGGGTTTTTTTTAATTTGGACTATAGACAAAGGAATATACATGATCATTTGCATTACTTTGGTTCATCAAATAAACATACTTCAGCTAAGAGAAATAAATCACATGACATCATCCCTGGAAAATACTTGATCAAAATGGCTTTTGAAAAATCCAAGTGAAATGAGTGTAACTTCTGTTTGTAGATCAGTTCCTTTGGATTATACCCTCATTCCCTGAAGACTTTGCTGCGCATGCAGCTTAGCTAGTTTTCATATGAGGCATATGGTTATACATTTTAAAAATTAACAATACTTCTCTGTTGTTTGTTTTTGTTTGTTTGTTTGTTTGTTTTTAATACAGATATTTTAAAGTGCTTTAAAAAAGATAAGTAGTTATCGTGTGGTTAAAAATTAATAGGAAAATTCAAATGAAACAGGGCGCAATATTGCATCAAAAGCCAATGACTCTTGATGCTTTTCAAAGTATTACTCAAGAAAAACTCAGGGATAGGGAGATGAAGTGGAATTACTCGAAGCAACATGGTAGACTGACAGAAGGGCCAGGAATCGAAATCAAACATCCCAACTCCTAATCCAATACACATACTTACTAGATGTTATTTCTACCCCATAATGGTAACCTGAAAGCACTGACAGAAGAGTTAGAACTAATGAGAGTAAAACAAATAAAAATCCCTCCCAGTTGTAATTCAAGAGGCTTCTCAGAAAGCCTTTGCATGAGTGAGAACATATCCCTTTCTGTTCCAGAAATTTAACATATAAGAATCTGCTTTATCTTCAAAAAGAATAACTGCCAGATTTGATTTCCCTTATGGTCCTGAAAATGCGGAATTCCTCCAATAAACTCAGTGGTATTAAGCCACATAGACCTAGACACAAGATCAGAAGTTAGGTGATGAGGTTTCGCATGAGTAGACACCATAGCTACAGTATGGGTAATGCATGGAGCACAGAAAGAATTTCCAAAACTCAGCATGTTTCCAAAACTACTAGAAAAAGAAAGAGGAAAGTGCCCCCAAAATTAAAAAAAAAAAAAATGAAAAGGAAGCCACTGTTTTAAGGTGCAGAATTATACTGAAGTTGAGTTATATTTTATTTCATTAAAATATATTTTAAAAACATACCGTGTAAAAGAATCAGGATTCTCAATAATTTATTATTTACATTAGCAAATTCTGTTTGACCGTTATTCTATAGTTATAAATCAAAAGTCTGCAGAAGGGGATTGTGTCAACCTCTTCGGGACCAAGCAAGCCCTTTTACCAAGAAACCAGTCCAAAATGCATTCCTTCCCATTTTGATCCCTTCAAACCCATGTTTGCAATCAGATCGCAAAAACCTCAACAAAAATTCGTGTTGTCGAGTGTTGATCCCTCCCAGTGAGAGCCGGGATTTCAGAACGCTCCACAAGAGAGAGACCCCGAGGAGATTTTCACGTGTCACTCCTCAGTAGTCAGGAGGCTGCAGGGTCCAACCCCGCTCTTGCTCCCACTGTCCTACCTCTGCTGAAATCCATGGCATTACAGGACAAGAAAGCCTGTACCTGGCCCTGCAGACAGATCTTGGAAAGCCGGACAGACTCCTTGAGCCAAGCTGGCAGGGGAGAGAGCTTTTTTCCTGCCACTGTAGACACACTGTAGCTTATTGTTCTTTTTCCAGTCCAAACACAGTGACATAAATCTCATTGCCTTCCTCCCCATCCTCTGGGGAGAAATATGCATAGGGAATTATTTCTCTGATGTAAACAACTGTAAGCACCATTCACATTGGCTGGTCCACATGAAAAAAAAATCATATCCAAGTGTCTGTCATAACCTTGATCGTTCTTAGCAGGGGGCCTCTCAGCTTTCCCATCAGCTTTCCAGATCTCTGAAATCACACGGGTACCCAAACATCATGCAGAGTCCACTGCAATGCCAGCTGCTGTCTGCTTTACTCTTCCAGGAAAGAGTAGTTGCCTCTTCCGTGAATATATAAAACCCCATGATTTAAAGAAGTAAAGCAGTCAGCTCATGTGCTCTGTTTCCTGGAGGCACTCAATGGTGTTTCTGACATCTCGTGTAAGGCACCAGTCGTCTGGTAGCTGCGCAATAAGTGACCCACGAGACCTCCATTAAGCAACCACGGAGGGAACTGACAAAATTCAGCTGGTTTGCTTGCCTTGTCGCTTACGTAGCATAAAAAGTGTGGTCACGCCATCTGGGGAAGTTTCTGGTGGTATTCTAAAAGAGGAAGCCTCAACTTGTTCTGCAAGCCAAGGAGCATGGGTGAGAGCGCAGTACAGCACAAGTTTCCCATGGCTGTGTCAAAGTGGCAGCTCCCACAGACGTCGCAGAGATTTCCTTGAGCCCCAAGAGGCCTCTGCTGCCTTGCTTTCACAGAAAATGAGTTTGTTGTCAACAGCGAAGCAGTTATCTCCTTACAAGATGTCTCCACAACACACAACGGGAGGGCCAGACTACAAAACCAGCTTTGTGGTGTACTTGCTGCAACTTCTCTGCTGTTGGTCTTGCCTGCACAGCCTTATTCACAGAGATGCAACGCCAGAGATAGCAGAGCCTGTGGACGAAGAGATCGGCTGGATAACGGCTGACTGAGTCACCGAGCAGCCTCAGTCCAGAATATCAGTCTCAAATGGGACCAGGTGGTAGTATGTCAAATTGGTGACATAAGCTGTTGGATCATCACTGTCTTCTAGCTCTGAAGTAAAGTCACTAACACTTTCAAACCTAAGGAGAAAAAACAAACAAAACCAAACAAAAAGAATAACAACAACAAAAGGCATTAAGTCAGTAATGTTCTTTTAGAAAATCAAAGTCAAAGGAATTGAGAGTACTGAGGGAGAGGGAAAAGGCTAGGATATCTGAAGACTGACACCTGAAAATTTTGAGAAAAGACATTTGTGAGGGGACTACTTGGAAAAAGGACTTCAGGTAAGAACGCTTCTGCTGGCACCGCAAGTTAATTTCTGAGTAAATGTAACTTGTGGACTTGCTTCACACTAGAGCAGTGTTGCAGAAGAAGTATTTCTAATGCTGGTTTGCAGCTTCAGGTTTGTGAAGCTTGGTTTGAAAGACAAAGATCTAGAGTTCCAATGCTTTCTTCCAAAGCTTGAGTATCTCACCCCCTCTCCTGGTAGCCTGAAACTTGAATTAATACTAGAAGTTGTCAAGGAAGGTCCATGCAGATCAACTATGAATCATGAAGCTATAGCTTCTCTGGCATCAGTCTACGTGTCATTATGCTAGTGTAATCTACTGGAGGCATCAGCAATGGCATCTACTGTCACTTTCGTAAAACAAGATTCAACACTTCCTAGAGAGAGATGAGTAGTAAATGGAAACCACTGCTCTCCATGTCCTTAAATAAATAGAAAGCCTGCTTCTTTATAACCTATGGAAATGAATGGACTGAAGAATTTGCTCTCAGTAAAACATGATGGCTATCCCCCTTTAAAACTGTACTAGCACACAGCTGTGCAGCAGACAAGGAGAGCAAGTTCTCATCACTCTAGATAGTCTTCAGTAAAAGGGATTTCTATGACTTCTCTCTAGTACAACTCTGACTCTCCACAGCACGTGTTGTAATACTTGAACTCCATATACCACAACACCTGGCTATCACATTGTATTTAAGGTGAGATGGGTCAAAAACATTAATTTGTTTTCATGTCCCAGGGCTCCCCTCCTGTGAAGGAATGAATAATGTCCTGGGACATATAATTTCTTGTCAGGCAATTCTGGATACATCTATGATGTGATTTTTATGAGTCTAGAAGAGCTTTCATTGTGGTGTGGAAAAATTTTCACAGAAGTACTCAGACCTGATCCCATGTACACCTCCTCCTTCCCACATCCATGTGTATTTGAATAAACCATAGGTCAATGAGAACCGTGGTGCATGCAAGCAAATCATCTTGTCACCCCTGACTTTCAAAGCTACTAGTGAGGAAGGAAGGAAGCAGCAAGTGAGCTCTGGAAGAGTGAATCATGTAGCTGAGATCCACATCCTTCCATTTTGTTCTCACAGCATGTGGCAGAGACACAAAATGCCTCAGTTCCTACACAAGAATGGAAAGGAAACTGCCTTTGTTTCCCATCTGAACTTGGACTCTCACCCTTTCACTTCACAAGTACCTTCTCTGGGTTTGGTTTTTATACGAGGCCAAATCTCTAACACAAATAGGAAACAATGACTACAGTGTCCTTCCTCCAGATGCCTGCTGTCCTCCCCACGGCACGAGACTTAGGCTTTGACAAGAAGAGAACATACAAGTATACAGAGATTCCCAAATTTAGTTTCACTGGTTTTGGTATTTTCCTTTCCACTTCTTGACTCCTGTGTTAAAACCTGAACTTCTGCAAGGATTACCCACTGTCTCACACCTGCTCTCAGATTCAGAAGGCATCAACTCATTAAAACCTACGCTTTACTCAGTCACACATGTTCCCATTCCAAGGAGGCTTGAATTTATGCAATAAGAAAACATTTTGTTTCTTCCAGATAACCTAGCAGTTAAAGGCAGTCACTGCAGGCCAAGGATTAAATCTCATCTCTGTTTAAGTAAAGGACTTGCAGAACTGTCAGGTTTCTTTTTCTCATACACTGTCTTTAATATTTGAAAGAACTTGCATTCATTCTGATAGAGTGAGAAAAAAGAAGAAATAGAAACTGAAAAATTGCACAAGATGGAAAAAGAAATCCTAACCTAGTTCTGACTACAGGACGAATCTCTAACACCTTTTCAGGCTGGCGTACTTCAGCTCTCTGAATAGCAGATAAACAGCTGAAGTTTAGGTTTAAAACTGTATCTCACCTACACATGAACTAGTTGGACTAATGAGGCTACTGCAGACATCACTCTAACCTCACCCTAGAGAGCCCTAAGAATCAAGTATTTCACAGGACCTAAAGAAGAGTGGGAGGGTAAACAAGCAGATAAATCTCCCACTCCCATTGCTCCCCAAAACTTCCTCTAGAAGCACCACAGGTTATTGGATAGCAGGGTCTATACATCCTGCAATGTATGGACACTGTTCTGTCTTTTCCACACTCCTACGTGGTCCTACTCACCTCTTCGTCAATGATGAGGACCACAATTCTTTTGAACAGAAACTCATGGATTTTCTCCTGCAGTGCTGTTGCTAAGCTCTTTACTTATAATGAAACTGAAATGAGACTGAACTTTGAATGTTTATTATCCTCATTCCCCTACTCCCTCCGGGCTGTTTTTTTGCCTGTATGTGTGGGAACATGTGCAGAAGGGAGTTGACTTGGTATCTTGCAAACACTTCGCAGATCACGTTGTGCTGTCTTACGGACTGTTAGTGATCCAGAAACAACAGATTATGAAATACCAGTGGGGCAGACAGAATGAACAAAGCAGAAGAGGAATCAAAGAGGTTACCCAGATTCTGCTCTCCTTCTCTTGTCAATTGTATTAAACTAGATTACTACAAGTGGAAGGCCCCACAGATGTTGTGGTTCTTCATCCTCACTGTAGGGTACTACAAGCAGCATGTGACTAGTGGGATTCATATGCTGTGGCTAGGCAGAAAGCTTTCCTGGCCACCAAAAAGGAGGTGTGGGCACAGGTTTGCAAAGCATGGCTCTAGAATGCTCATATGAAACCAAAGCAAATAAGCCAGGACTGTTTAACTACAGCTAGCAGCTGTATAGGACACCCAACAGCTAAAATGCTCTTGTGCTGTTACCAACAGGCCTTTTTCCCCAAATAAACTCTTCAAGCTACTATGGACATGCAGATGCCTAAACGCCCAAACTGCTGCCCTTGCTATTTTTTCCCCAAAGTACATTGACAGACACAAAGTCCTACTTCTTGTGCTGTAAGACAACCTTCTTGACCATTTTAGCCTCAGTTAATGCATTAGAGATGCTGCTAACATTCTCCAGGAAGAAAAAGAAACAAGGTACATAGAAGTTAATGGCTTGGATGGGTGTACTCTTCACTAGGTAAAAAAAATGGCTGGATTGCTGGGCCCAGAGGGTTGTGGTCAATGGAGCCAGTCAGAAGTGGTGTTCCCCAGGGCTCAATTTTGGGGCGATTTCTGTTTAATCTCTTTATCAATGATCTGGATGAGAGGATTGAGTGTACCTGCAACAAGTTTGCAGACGACACCAAGTTGGACAGGAGTCTTGATCTGCTGGAGGGTAGGAAGTCTTTGCAGAGGGATCTGGACCAGCTGGATTGATGGCCTGAGGCCAATGGTATGAGGTTCAACAAGGCCAAGTGCCAGGTCCTGCACTTGGGTCACAACAACCCCAGGCAGCGCTACAGGCTCAAGGAAGAGTGGCTGGAAAGCTGCCTGGTGGAAGAGGACCTGGGGGTGTTGGTTGACAGCCAGCTGAACATGAGCCAGCAGTGTGCCCAGGTGGCCAAAAAGGCCAACAGCATCCTGGCTTGTATCAGCAATAGTGTGGCCAGCAGGACTAGGGAAGTGATCGTTCCCCTGTACTCGGCACTGGTGAGGCCACACCTTGAATCCTGTGTTCAGTTTTGGGCCCCTCAAGACAAGAAAGACATTGAGGTGCTGGAGAGAGTTCAGAGAAGGGCAACAAAGCTGGTGAGGGGTTTGGAGCACAAGTCTGATGAGGAGCGGCTGAGGGAACTGGGGCTGTTTAGCCTGGAGAAAAGGAGGCTGAGGGGAGACGCAATTGTTGTCTACAACTACCTGAAAGGAGGTTGTAGCATGGAGGGTGTTGGTCTCTTCTCTCAAGTAGCAAATGATAGGATAAGAGGAAATGGCCTCAGGTTGTCCCAGGGGAGGTTTAGATTGGATATTAGGAAAAATTTCTTAATGGAAAGGGCTGTCAGGCATTGGAACAGGCTGCCCAGGGAAGTCACCAACCCCAGAGGTGATTAAAAGATGTGGAGGCGTTGCTCTTAGTGACGTGGTTTAGAGGTAGACTTAGCAGCATTAGGTTTACTTGATGTTAGGTTGGACTCAATAATCTTAAGGGTCTTTTCCAGCCTTAATGATTCTATGAGTCTATGATGCTTCTCATTAACTCACAGGAGTAACCTCAATGTAAACATGATGTGAGACAAAAGTCTAGCTCCTCTCATCACCTTATGTACAAACAGTACCTGAACAGATCTCTGGCTATCTAAGAGTAAAAAGCACAGGGGAAGTATTTGTTTTTCCTGTCAAGAGTAGGATTTCATTTTCTTAGAAAAATTCTGTATCTAATTTCACTATCTCTGTGCTGCTTTTGCATCACCACACATGAAAGTCTGTTCCATTGGCTGCAAGATGCTTCTGACAGTAGTAGCACCATCCTGAAAAATGCACATCTAGTACTGGAGTGAATGTGCCAAAAGGGCAGCATATCCAATGCCTAGCCTCTGCTGCTGGCCTAAAATACAGAAGTGCAGAAAGTCCTGGCAGGGACAAGCCCTTCTGTAACAAAAACAAAGCATAATTTTGGGTGCATTTATTGACCACCTTTCCTTTCAAAAGGACTGCAGAGTATTCCAAGATCCATGCATAAAAGAACTATGCCACATGGATGCTCAGCACACCGGCTTCATCACATTTTGCAAAAGTATGGTGTACTGCCAAATAAAATTACGGAGAAAATGAAGGAAGAAGCAAGCAACTACTTCAGAACAACAGAGTAAGCAAGTCCAACTCGAAAAAATGCTGTAGTTTCTTCTGAAACAAGTGTGCAACATTTCAGCTGGTGGATCACTGGGTAGGTAATGCTGCTGGCTATAACAGCTAACCAGTGCAGCAGGACCTCGGGGAATGAATGTTACCTGCTGAAGCTCCAAGTGCTTCTCTCCAAAAAGTACAGATTTGCTTTGCAAATGTCTGATTCAAGTACGTCAGCAGCCAAAACACAGAAGTCATATAGACGTTAATGTCGCTGAAAGAAAAAACTTCCAATCCGAAGATATACAAGTCCACAAGGAATTAATTCTGATTTCAGAACAGAAAACACAAATCCCAAAACGCAAGTCAAATTTTACAGAGACCAAAAAGGAACTGCAAAGGTTTTTGAAAGATTTTAAACCTTCCTTTCTGGGCTACTAACCTGCATTTGAAGCAACAGTATAGAAAACTTCTGCTTTTAAAAAAAGTTCAATTCTTCCAAAAGAGCTGTGCTACACAAGTGCTATTATCTCATAGCTATTACTTCTCAGCTATAGAATACAGCTACAGGATGAGCAAATTTAGGGCACCATGTAAAACAGGCATTTAAAATGTATTAACTTTTTGACTCTTGATTTACTTCCTCCAGGGAAGTTAAAACACAAATGCACAAAGCCAGGCTGTTATCCTGGATTTGTTTATTCCACAACAGTTCCTGGGAAATTATGCATACCATACAGTTTTTATTATATTTGTATTTTCAGGCCTCAATAGTCTCCAACTTCAATGGGATGACAGATTATGACAGTTTCTGATCCCAGACCAGCAAGTCTTGCTTGGGCTGCAGCAGATTTTTAAAATAAAAAAGATATATTTTTTTAAATCAACATTTTTTTAAAAATCATCAAAATAAGGCAGAAAAAGGCTTTCTTTGGTTATTTGCTCCTATTATTTGTCACTCCTACTACTAAAGAGTGATATACTATGACTATGATCACCGTAATTTCCAGACATTTGCCTTACAGAATTACCTCCAGTGTGTCTCTTTACTCTCATTAATACAACCTTACAAGCCTAAATGCTGTTAGCAAGGTCAAGGTTCAAAACACTAAGTGATAAGTGAATAGAAAGATGTCAAGAAATCAGATGAGAGCCAGAGATACACTCCAGCACCTGACAAAAGTCTTGTCAACCTCTAAACCATTCCACTGACTGGCAATGATCACATTTCAGATGTGGCAAGACAGTGCTGCATTCAAATATAAAGCCTCCATAAGGCTTTTTGTATTCTGTTTCCATCATTTTCATTGCTTTAATGAAAAAGTAGGTCAATGTATCTCATTAAAAATATTTAAACACTTCACTAGCTGAAGCTCATTGAGAAATCAATCACCTGCTATGACATAAATCTGTAGGAACAGATTTCCGTCAACACCCATCTATCAGTACGGTTACTGGCCTAAGACCTGCATGAAAGCTCTTCTAGTTACAGGTCTCTGACCCCAGAATCTTACATGCATTAGGAGGTAGAATTTATAAATAACACTAGTCTAACTTCCCTCTCCCCTAATGAAATCCATGTGCTTCACCAAGTCCCAGCATGCTGCAGCACCAGAGGGATGTGTTCCCCTCCTCTGGGGATGGTGTTTTGCTTCTCAAATAAAGC
Organism: Columba livia; assembly: GCF_036013475.1. Classification (NCBI taxonomy): domain Eukaryota; kingdom Metazoa; phylum Chordata; class Aves; order Columbiformes; family Columbidae; genus Columba; species Columba livia. Next base: position 73,364,617 of record NC_088603.1, on the reverse strand, counting down.
ATACCCTTCCTAGCAGGATATTCCATTTGTGAGGATGTTTGGGTTTCCAAGTTTGGGCTCAAATCAGCTCTCATCACTGTCATGAGAGAAAGAAAACTCCTCTATTCTCACCTGGCAGGACCCCATGACAACTACAGCTTTTTTTCATACACAGGGGGCTAAGCTCCTTGGGGTCAATCATTCTCACTGACAGCCATTTTATCCATTTTAATAGAAAGAGCTGTGAAGCGTTTGCAATCACACTCAGTAATCTTTAACCAGTCAGAATAACAGCTGTACCAGCCTTGCTCCTAGACAGAGGATAACATTTTGCTAAGGGGAAAAAAAAGCTACAGTTTATCCAAAGCTGACAGCATTACTCCTGCACAAAGTGCACTTACAAGTGTTCTGCTGAATCTACATCCAGGTGCTTCTCTTTTCCGTTGGGTATACTGTGGTCAATGACTATTGTTTCGGTGTTGGCTAAACAAAATCCATTTGATCGCATGATTTCTGTCAGGAAAAGAAAGAAGAACAAGATGAAAACACACACACACAAAAAAAAAATCTGGAAAACACTGCATATCATATGGAATTGACATGGTTACGAACTGGGATGTGTGTGTGACATTGAAAATCTGTCCAAGAAAGAAGGAATGAAGAGTTGGTTTCGCAGCTTCTTACCTCTGCAAACCGCCAGTGGTTAAGCAATATTATTCACATAATCCATTCATTATATGAAGTGTGTGAAGCAAGGCCAAATTTCAGCCCTGTTATTACCAGTGGTAAAATCCTTGTCACCCTTAAGCAGAATGGCAGCACATCTATCTGTTGCAACCTACCACTACCAAAACATAACTGTATTTTGCCTAGATAATCCCAGTCTTAAGCAAGTTAAGCAAAACCCAAAAAGACAAGAAAAAGGAAATTAAAAGTGACCTTCCAAGTTAGTTCAACTAACATCTTTAAGGAGAGTAAAACAATACCATCTTCCATGCTGCCCTCAGCTCTCCAGAGACAGGAGAAAGAAGAGAGGGAATTTTATGATGTGTACATTTACATGTTCCTACATTAAGGAAAAGCCAAACCTCAGATATTTTTTATTGAAAAAGTAATCTTTGACTTTCAGACTATATTTTACTGTAACAGACTTTAGCAGAATTTGTTTAGGGGTGCTAAAAACACTGAATCCCTGCAGAATCACACTTCACTCATGACTCACCTTGAACCAACATTGTACTGCAGAATAAGATTTACACCATAAATTCAAAATTGATTTTCATCTAAGAGGGCAGCCCTTTGTTTCTTCCCTATCACCTACCACTCTGGACAGGACCACATGGGGGACAGTTTGCTTTTTTTCAGAGAATACAAACCACTTTTGCCTGCTTTTCTAAGTCTGCAAGCCATGTAGAAACCTGCATTATGACTGACTTGAATGCCGCAGCGTTTTCCCGGTGTCCTTGACATGACCAAAGAGTTACAGCATCTCGCTGCTGTGTGAACCGCTTTAAATGTTAGCCTTTACTGCCATCTACTGACAATACTGCCAGACACTGAAACCAGTTCCAGTGTGCAACATTCTGATGAGGCAAATATCAATTATAATCAAATCTCCACCTATGTTCTTAGACTCATTGCAGCAATCAATTAAATGATAAATATAATTACCACAAGATGCTTTCTAATAGCTGCACAGGTAGGAAAAACCTTTTTTCAATTAATTAAGTATTACTCATCTCTACTACAATTAATTTAGAATTAAAACCAAACTTTATTCAGCTAACACGGTTTCCACAGCTCCTTCACAGAGAGGCTGGCAGGAGGGTTCCCTTTGCTGCTGGCCTCTGTCCATCAGCCAGGCATTCCTGCTCTGAATCTAGATTCATCCTGATCATCTTCTTCTCTCTGTTGTACCCACCATGTGACACACTGAGTCACACACACACAGAGTAAGTGTGTCCTAAGGGGGTACACACCCTCATAAAAATTATATTAAACCCTTCCAAACAGCAAAAAGCCCCAGCCTAAAGCAATGCTACAGTTTCCAACCAATGCAATTCCAAATGCATTTATTCTTGATATTTGCCTTTTTGCAAAAAGAACAAGCTATCACTGACAGCAGCCACCCTTTGAAACATTTTCACAGCACATACTTTGGGGATCCTTCACTTCACAATGAGCAGGTGCTAGGACCCATTTCACAGCTTGGTCCCACGGAGTAGCAACGTATTTCAGGAAAAAAAAAGGAATATGTTCTAAAAGGTCAATGCTGAGAATACGTCTTAGTGTTCAGGAGCAAAGCGAGTAATCACATTCGGTCTTTGAAAGATGACTAATGTTGGGAACATAAACATGAGGAATTTCACCTGAGGCCTCCACATCGACTCAAGACGTCATCCAAACCTTCCTGGCCACAGAGGGGGCATAACACACACATGTTGGCTCCTGTCTCTGGCTCCCAGAAAGCCAGACCTGTGTTACCCCACTTTGCAGCATGACCCTGGGGACTCTTCTCTGCAGTCCCCATGCCACACTGCAGCCTGGGCTGGGGGCTCCACAAGGCACCAACCGAGACAGGCTGGCAAGACCATGCTTCTCACTGAGGTTCTGTAAGATGCTGTACCTGTCTAAAGAGTCATTGGTGGACTTGTAAACCACTTACCATTTAATTAATAGAATATTTATTTAACAGAGGACTAGTTCACTTAGAATCAATTACAAAAGGTCTACCTTGTGTATAAGATCAATCCTTAAGACACACTGTTCATACCTTTAGCATGTTGACATGCTGACTGGCCATTAACTGATATACTGCTACTACCTAAGAAAACCGATACCAGTTTAATGCTAAACACTTCGTGTAACTTGATGTAGTATTTTACTTTATTTCACTATCTGAAATAAACTCTTCTGGTAGCACAAAAGCAGCAGTTGCCATTAGGCTCAAACAAAATGTTTCAGTACGGATATATAAAACCAGGCATATCAAAAGTTCACAAACTTTTTAACAATGGTCAGTAGCAGATAAAGAGGGGAAAGGCTGAAAGAATAGACAAGGATAAAGTGATATGCTCTCAATTTTACACACCAACATCTGTGCTTTAGAAGCTTCCTATGGCTCCACCCTGTGATAGGTCTCAATGTGCTTTTCCTTCCTTTGCTTGTCTAATTCCTTTTTGAAGTCATTTATACTTTCAGTTCTACCATATTCTATGACAATAAATTCCGCTGCATAACTGTTCTCCATATGGAAACAAAACAATATCATAGTATTTCTTTTGTTTGTTTAAAGCCTGTTTTCTGTTAACATTACTGAAAAACCTATAGTTCTCATTTCAATAGAAATACAGGGTAATTGACCTCCTTCTATTCACAGCTTTGTAGACTTCCACCACATCGCCACTCTGTCATCTGTTCTCAAAGTTGAAGTGTCCTTCTTTATTCAACCTTTTTCTTAGAGAAGCTATTCAACAATTTGAATCCTTGTCCTTTATTTGTATGGTTATATCCTTTCTAAGATAGAGAGACCAGAATTGCACACACTGTTTTCAAGATAGGATTGTGCTCCTTTCTTCTGTTTTCCTCTCCTTTCCTAATAATATTTAATATTCTTACCGCTGGTTTTGCTCACCACTTGGCACTGAGCTTACAGTTTCACAAAACTGTATAAATAGCCTCAAAAACTCCTTCCTAAGTGGTAACAGCACTATCACATGTGATGATAGCAATGACTGCATTTTCCTCACATCCACTTCCTTGCATTTATCAGCTTTCAGTTTCACCTGTCACTTTATTGCCTGCATGCATATTGCATAGTATGTTGAGGCTCATTATATGTCTTTATTATAAAGCGGATGATGGAGAACTATCTTTTGAATTGCTGAGGGAGAAAGAATAAGGGGAACAGGAAATAATGTCATTTTCATTTTGTAATTCTTGTGTCAACTGTAGGAAGCTAACCACTCTTACCTGATATTTTAACTGGACTTTGAAAGCTTGGCTGAATTTTATGGACATTGTCATTTTTTAGAACTTGGTCCAAAGGAGATCTCTCAAAGAATGTGAGGACAACTTCAGATCTTGAATACTTAAAAAGAGAAGAAGAAACAGACATCTGTTTTTTACCAGTAGTTTGCTTTGTCCCTTTCCCCTTTCCACCCCTTCATAGTACAACAGAAAGACTTATTACAAGCAGCAGCTTGGAGATATCATTACACAGTTATGGCACTCAGCACTTCTCCAAGATACCAAAAAAAATTGCTGTTTCTTTGAGAGTTTGGCAAAGCCCATCGCTTTCTAATCTGCATGAGAGTGCATGTCACCATGAAGGAGGAGTCAAGCTGGGCTAAATGAGAAATTTGGCTTACTTACTTTCCAAGGCATGTTTATAATAGTCTTCAGGAGCTTTTCCACTTCATTAAGTCTGGCTTCTATATCATGGGCTTCTTTTATTGTGATGAGCCCTAGAAACAAAGTAAACAGATCGTGAGCACAGACAAAAGCACGCCTTCATGTGTACATATGCTTCAGCAGCCAAAAGCAGCCGCTCCAGAAGATGAGGAACAACCTTAAACATCATGCCTCCCAGAAATGTCTTCTAAGCCACACTGATCATAAAACTGAGGTGGGTGTAGTTACCAGCAGAGTTACAAGTCTGACACAAAATCAGCTGTTTATGATCATATTTAGGAGTTGCAAGACAAGCAGAAACAGAACCACCTACTCCTTCACCCACAGTTTCACTACACAGCATTCCCAGCAGTGATAATCAGCCTGTTTTCTGCTTCCAAGAACCATGATTCATCCTTTTTTTTTGACAATAAAAAGCAAAAGAAAACTCAAGAAAACAAAACCCACAACCCACAGATAAGAGGAAAAAACTAAACACAAGCTAAACAAAAGGCTTTGAGGTCAGTCTTGTATTTCTCTGAATGTAAGCCCCTGTGAGCAGTCCAAGGAAGATTTCTCAGTATCATGTTCTTCAAGTGTAAGATAAATTTTTGATTTTTTTTTTTTTTTAAATAATCACTGAATTATCACAGTTCTGCAGAAGGGATTAAAATGGAAATTTTGCTGTCCAGTGTCCAGAATGATGCATTACAATGCTTCTAATTTTGAATTGCTCGGTATGGGGATCTTCAACTCTAACACCATATTTCATACATATAACATGCAAGACTTAGGGAAATATAGCACAGGTTATATGCACGTACAGAGAATATGAGAAGTAAACCCTAAAATCTTGCATCCCTCTAGCAGTCCTATTATTTCTGAACTTTGTAACATACTTTTTCTAACTCAGTCATTGTTTTGGCCCTATAGTTGTGTGTTTTTTCGAAGGAGCACTATATACACATGAACATGAAATAACTAAGAGATAATTAAATTTAACAAGCTCTGCTGATAAAAACAAACAAACAAACAGGCCACAAAGCTGGAGCAGAAAAAGACCCAATAAATAAAAACTATCAAAACTAAAACTCTGTAAAGCAGTCTGTGAGAAAACACTTCAATATATTAAAATTGTGATAAATTAAGCACATCTCCATCTCCCTATTCAAAATGTAGAAAAAATGGCCATCAAACATGAGCAGCACGGGGACAACATCCACAGTTTCAATCTGCATCAGACCTTGTTATTTGTTACCAATGAGATCTGATCCCATACAAACTTTCCAGACAAAAGTGTGACTTTGAAGCTGTCAGCTCTCCTCCAATTACGGTTCTAAATAAAGCAGAGATTGTCTCTGGTGCAACCAGGTTTACTAGAAGGTTGTCCCACAAAAGCAACCTGATTGCATAAGCCTTTCTATTGCTTGACTGTCCCTCATCTTGTCTGTTTTGTCTGCATCGCTACCACCTCACCCCAGAGCAGAGCACACCAGGCACAGAAGGCAGCAGCATATCCTGCTTTGACTGACATATGCTACAGTCAGGTAGCTTTGCATGGAATTTCGCTAAAAGGCTATAAAGGTGAATTAACTCATCTGCGTGGGTCCGCAGACTGCGTGTTAGCTGGGTTGTGCTTGACGTTACAGACCTGAATGGCAGACCAGCACCCTTCATCTTGCTAACTACTGGGTGTGAGCAGGCCTGGGTGGATCTGCTTTGCCCCTCCACAAATATGTTCCCATCCCACATCTGAACCAAGCTCAAACCTTTCGAAATAAAGGGTTTTCATCTTCCCTTAAAAAAACGCTGCCAATGGCCCCACAGCTCAGACACCCCAATCTGTGATGTTAGAAACACGCTGTTGCCCTGCTGTAGTCCACATCAGAGAAAACCAAGGTAGCCACCATGGTGCTGGCTACCATGGAGTGCCTCCACTTCTCCTGCTGGTCTTGTTCCTGTCTATGTAAATACTGACACATTCGGAGCAGAGATGGCCTGACTGCAGCTCCCACCTCGTAGGCAAACACCTCATTGCTGAACCACTGGATGTGGCATTCGGCTGCTCTCTCTCAAATCCACCACCAACCTCAGACCCTTTCCCAAGTAAGCATTCACTGTCGAAATTAGTATTTTCCTAGGAAAAAAGATACTTTCAAATAAAGACACTCAGGCCAGAGGAAAAACAAACAAACAAAAAAATACCACCTCATCAGCAACACTGACCATTTGTTCTGTGAGGAAAATCCGTCGAATAGTTAGGATTTTCCCCCATTAGTAATCAGGGAAAGCATCTGCAATCCTACACGGCCTTTTTATGCTTCAGCAAGAGAAGTCAGATACAGCCATCAGCCTGTCACACTGCCACAGATCACCCAGTGGGAGGTTTTACAGCTCCTTGCATCTACCAGGAATTTCCAGCCTGGGTATATTCATCCCTCCAGCTCTTGGAAAGGTACCAGCCACGCAAACCCACGCTCCAACTCGGAAACTGGCACAGACAACTTGTAACATCTGACATTATAAAAGCTGTTCCTTACTGAAGCTTTTGGTAATATTAAAACCAAAAGGCAGACAGCGTAGGAAGGAGATTAAGTGACACATCTGCCTGGACGGCTTCCTATATATGTGCTTAATGGTTACAGATGCACAGCTTTGGGGTGTAAAGCTGCTGACCTTACATGAATCCTCCACACAGGAAATAAAGTTTGGCTGGGCTAAAGCCTTCCTTTCCATATGCCTACTGCCCAAATACATAGAAATTACTTGACTGGCTATATATAGTGAACCCTGCAATTTCGTCTGCAATAGCCACAAAGTTTGTAAGGCCCTCATTTATCTTAACTCTACGAGTCTGTTTTTAGGAGTTACCAGACGCCCTCATGGTTTTCTTGTTCATCGCAGCCTCTGATCCCACAACCCGAGGGACTGCTTACAACCCCACAGCCACACTACATGGAGCGAGGCACTGCCTGCCAAGCAGCCGGGAGGAGCGGGGGCCCCATTGCCTCCTTTGCTCCCTTTCAGCACTTGCTAACTGGCTGCTGTCATCAACTACAGCACATCCGTGCATGAGAAACACTGCGGTTTCGTGAGGTGAAGCCTCCGCTGGTGGCAACACTGGTTTAAGGTGCTTACTCTCCCCTGTAACTCATTTCCTCTCCCACGCCGCAATACAGGGCTGCCTCTGCTTCGCCAGCACAATTAGGTGAGCGGCAGGGAACACCTTGCTCTTGTCAAAAGCTTCACCTCAGGAAACCCCAGCCTTCACAGAAGAAGCAAGAGGCTGCAGGCTGGGATGCCACATTCAAGCTCCTTTCTCACCCAGACACTATACTGAGTTTTAGCAGGAATCAGGACTTGTAGAAAGAAAGGTCACAGAACTGCACCCAATTTTTCCACCTCTATTTTTCATTTTGTGGGTGCTTCTCACCCATTTGTCTTCTTCTTTTTTTTTTTTTTTTTGGTTCAGAAGCTTTGGTGAGGCAAATTAAAAATAAATAAACAAATAAACAAACAAATAAATAAATAATTTTTTTTTTAAAAAAGGTAGAAGGACAGACTGGTGTAGAATCTCCAGATGCTGGAAACGCCTGAACAAACAGAGAGACACACACGCCAGCTGACTCTGCAGACAGAGCCCAGCACTTACACCATTCATTAACCCCAACACAAATGCACCACAAGCTGGATGCAGCTGGAGTGCACGGGACTCGCTGGCCACGTATGCAGCATCCATACTGCAGCTACAGCCTGCCCTGAGGCTGTCGTCTCTCTGCCCACAGACCATAAATACATGCCCGTCTTTCCATCTGGGACTTGTAGACCCCAAGAATCCTTATTCAGACAGTTTGCTATAAAATAAAAATAAGACACCAGTAAAGCAACCAGTAGCCTGGAAAGAGTTGTGTCTTCTTTCACTTGTTCAGTCATGCAACAGAGCGGAGCTCAGAGCTGGGAAATCTCTTAGTGAGGTCATGGTGAAAGGCTGTTCTCATGCCTTTTCCTCTGCCCTGGCCCCTGCCTGACTGCTAATGGAAAACATGTGCAAACTCTTCACAGGAAAGCTTTGCTCTCTGTCTTGTTACCCAAACTGTGCTTAGACAATTAACTATCATTTCAAGTGATTTAAATGCTATGAACACCTATGTTTATAGGGCTGGAGGTAAACTGGAAACCCACTGGCTCCTTGTTTACCACAAACCCTGTTGCCAAATACCACAAACCTATAAGGTTTCTTCACCCTGCACACAGGGGAGCTCACATTCTGGGTGACAGGAGGGACGATACAGGCACACCTCCTAACCCAGGGTAGCACTCGCCTGTACCTGGGATATGTGCTTTAACAGGGTTCTGCTGTATGCACAACCCCCATGGTCAGCCATCTCCTTTTAAGAAAGGAGGAGGCAACCCCTTGGACATCTTTTCTGCCCCTTCCCAGACCAAAAGCCCCAAGCAGACTCCTTAAGACTGGATGAAAAGGATTTGCCTGCAGTTTGAGACCACAGGTAAGTAGCAACTTTACGCATAGCGACACATCTTTGGAAAGAAACATGGCCCAAACAGCACCTGGGGTCTGCAGCATCTTGCCTGCCCTGGGACCCCGGTGCCGGAGCAGCTGCAGGAGGCTGAGCGAGCAGGCCAGCAGCTTCATACCCGGCAAGCTGGCTCATAGCATGGGAGGGGGCTCAGGGCTGCAAAGGAGCAGGAAACAAGCTCAGCGGAGGAGGAGAAGGAACGGGGAGCCAATTCCTGATGTCAACACGCAAGCCTTGGTAGGCCTGTCCTATTACTGCCACATGAGCCACCAAATCTGAGACTAATAATATTTTGACAACCGCAGATAACATGCTGCATGATTCTACCAAACAAAGTGGGACAGGAATTGCAGCATGTGCTCCGGAGGTCATAATGGAATCATTACGCAGTCCTGACTATTGGTGTCCACAATGAGCACATTGTCTCACCAATTCTCCACTGCCTTTCAAGGAAGAGTGAGTTCATGTTTAAGTCAAGTGTGTCTCATTCCATCTCTCAATGATGACACAGAGAAGTCTGTTTTTCTGGAGATGTGTTGCTATGTACAAGTCACTATGTGTACCTGATCTCAAACTGTGGGCAAGCCCTGTTTCTTCAATTTGAAGGACTCCACTTCAGGCTTGTGGTCAGGAGAGGAATAAAGAATGTCCAAGAGATCTCCTGCTTTCTCAAAATCAGTTTCATACGTAAAGGAGGTTGAGCAGGAGCAGAAGCCAAAGTGTACTTTCTGACAACGTGTGCAAGGTGGAATGGCGATACTCCTAAATGCTGTGTATTTTAGTAGGTATATGAAGATTAAAATATTGCATTGAGCCCTCCTCACCTAATCTTCTCTCCATCCCCTATAGGAAGACTGCAGAGTAGACATCAATGTGAAAAAAAGATGCAGCAAATAAATCTAAGGAGAAATCTTACTGTGTTCTGTTAACCCACACTACAAGAAAGATTTAAGGCCTATAGATTCAGATCTTGAGCCCACCCTTATCTCTTTGGACAAGCCCATGAGCAGCAGCTAGGGATTTCAGATATTTAGCGAAGACACGTGAGCTATCTTGTACAGAAGACTGCTACCCTGCTCGCTCTCCTGACCAGGCTGTATGGCTTCAACAGTTACAGTATTAATTAACATGTAGTGCTCAATCTTTTTTATCTTTTACCCTCATTCTTCCTTCTTTCCCTCAGATATGTTCTAATCCATGAGCACACATACAACTCAGGATGCAGATGGGGCAATAGCAGGAGGGCCACAGTCACAAGAGGAGGTGTACAAAAGCACAGAATAATATCCAATGGAAGAGATTTCAGGCAGTCATTTGGTTCATCCAAAGAAGGACCAAGTCCAAAGTCAGACCAGGCTGCTAATCTGTCATGTCATCATGTCAAGGTGACTTCTGAATATCCCTGAGGACTGATATTCAACAGAATCATGCAGGGACTGAAGCTACTCAGCTGTGATGTGGACCAGGGCTGAGAGGTGGCAACTCAGCCCAATGATTTCCGCTGTTTTCCTCCTTTGCACTGCTTCCCATTTTCTTTCTCTGTTGGACTCAGTACCACTTAAGCTGGCATCTTTCCATGCTTCACAGTCATGTTGCCTCTTCCCCATCAGCAGCTGCCCTGGTAACATTCCTCCTCCTTGCAGACACACATTCCCTGAGCCTCACTGCCTGGGAACCATGGCATTATTCATCTTAGACTGGACTTTGAGGAGGACAAATGAGCTCCCACTTACAGCTGTCTCCTCTCTGATAGAGGAGAATAGGATATAAGGTTGTTAGAAGGACAAAGGAACACTTAGTGGTATGTAAGGGCAGGAATTTTTTTTTTAAGAAAAGCAGATGGGAAAGCTTGTTAAACACAATATTTCTTCAATAACTCTGTAGAAATAACACCACAGGAATGCTTTAAGTCCAAAGACTTGATAAGATCCAGAGAAGGGGAGATAATTACAGGCAATCAGGGATATCATATCTCCAATTATTAGAGACCAGGACTGTCACTTTTCTGTTCTCTGCCAGTTATTTATGCTGTCTTCTGCAGCATCTGGTTCTCATCACTAGGGACAGAATCCCAGAGTTGGCTACAGCACTGGTCTGGCTTAGGCTGGCAGCTCTGGCAATCCCTCTTTGATGCCTCTTGCCTAATTCTACAACACCCCTCTCTTGGGGCAGACACGCTTACCCCTTCCCCTCATGGGGAAATTCATCCATCTCAGATTATAAGAGTCACTACAGTATTTAAAGCCTTTACAAAAGGTTTATTATTTATGCAATATCACTGATGTGATCCATCTTGGTGTTATTACTCAGGGAGCAGCTAGATATGATGGAGTTGAAAAGAGGAGTGCAGAGGGTGGACTTTTAAAATGTGTTACATGTTATGCTGGCCTTATTAAACCTGACATTGAGGAACAAAATAGGGACAGGTTTTTTAAGGGGTGTGAGTACACAAAGGGCATGTAACTCACTCTGTACTTTTAGAAGTCCCACCAGGTAGCAAAGAGCATATTGAAAATACAGATGCAGAAAGACAGAAAGCTTCCAAAACCCTGCCTGCACTGCACACACCTAGCTCTGACACAGGCTATTTCTTCTTTTGCAGCTCATATGCAGATGTAAAAATGTGGTCAAAGTTCTATCCAAACAACTATCCAAATGAACTCCCCCAGAGCAGGGCTTGTGACTGTGACCACCTGAGGACCCTGGCACACTCAAATAGCCACGCAAAGCAAGGAGGCAAGTTAAAAGCTGAGAAGTCCAGGTCCTCCAGCTGATGCATTTTCCACACATGTATTATTATTTATGGGATCTCCCAGGACCTCTGAAGGGAAGACGGCACGTCCTGGTGACAGAACTCAGCAGACCGGCTTTCCTCACAGAGCTCCCTGTCTTGATGCCTGATGAGCCACAAGAATGGCTCGAAGGTGTCAAAGAAGCATGAGATAAAAGCAAGCAAACCAGTCAAAGTGTGATGAAAAATGCAAGCTCCTACAACTGTTTCTAGCACTGGTTTCTTATCAGGTGAGAACTGTCATGAAAAAACAACCCCGTTTCCATTCCATGCCACCAAAAGCCTCTAAGACACATTGCCTCCATCCATCACAAAACAAGCAACTTGTGCCTAGCTTTATAATGACACAGCAAGCTTCCGTTATCTCCATCATTACCGATGAACCATGAAATTCAGCTAATAGAAAACAAACCCAGAAGCCCCAAACTTAATTTTGGTTATACAGAGCTGCTAGAGCCTGATAACTAAGAACTGCATCCTTTGTCTGCAAGACAGAAGCTCTGAGAAAGCTTCACTAATGAAGTGTTGACAATGTCAACAATGAAAAGAGCACAATAGATGCAGTGTATTTATCTGCATTGTCACAGCACTGAAACAGCTGCTGTCTGTGGAAACCACTATGCTGCTTCTGTAGAACTCCCTCTTCCCATAAATCACACTCCCAGATGGTCTTGTAAACAACAACACCACTATCATGCAGTATATAGAAAATGGTAAGTTGTGAATGCAACATTTGCAAGCAAACATGATGTTCCTGGGCCAGCTTTTCAGGAACTGCTTTCTGCTTTGTGCAAGCCCTTCCAAGGGCAGCCCTGGAGGAGCTTCCCACGTGTTTCCTGGTGCACAGACACTCGGACATGGAAAAAAGCCCATCACCTGCATCCTGCATGAGGAAGCCATGCCAGGGGTGAGCACAAGCCTCAGAGCTAGACCTCAGCGTTAGTCATTTGGGAGGGACTGCTCAGGCTCTGCTGCAGGTGAAGTGACTACCTCTACGCTACAAGGCAAGCTATGGATGCAAAGTTTCTACAGGAAATCTCCACCACTACTGGAGAACTTGTGCGAATGGACAGAGGCTGAGTACCAGAAAGGCAGAAGGGAAAAGTTCTGGAGAGCCACAGATAATCATGGACGGCAGCAAGCCGGTGAGGGAAATCTGGAGGCAATGAAAAGGAACAGAAAGCAGCTCAGGGGAAGAAACTCGAAGAAGCAGAGAGAAAATAACAGAAAGGAGAACAAGGGGAAAAAAAAGGCCATGACAGAGCAGAATGTGTCAGAGGAGGCATGGAAAAGAAGGAAGGGGGAGGAAAATGAACACTTTGGGAAGAGATGGCCCATCTAGTAAAACAAAACAAAACAAAACAAAACTGTAAGACTGAATAGAGTTTCTGACTTGACAGCTCAGAGTGACAGAGCAGGACCAGGCACGACACATAGGTGTGATACAGTGACATGAGAAGAGCATCTGAGCCCTTGTTCTGATGACAAAGGTGACAAAACAGTGGCAGAGAAGGATTGCCAGAAACCACCCTGCCACTGCAAGGGCAAAACAAATCCCAGCTTTGAAAGGCTGCTAACACGTTCTTCTGGCACCCTGGTCCAGCACTTCAGGGGCCGATCCTGCCCACACTGAAGTCAGAGGCAGGTGTCTGACTGCTGACTGCACTGAAGATGGATCGAGTTCTGGGACAAATCTTAGATTAAAACCTCTCAGAAGTAATACTTAGAGAAAAGGGGGGCGGGGGGAGGTGGGGGAAAGAGAAGAGTATTTTTCCAGGTTTATACTTCACTTCCAGTGTCTATTGGGTCTCTTGCAGCTATTTCTAAATCATCAGTTTTAAGTCAGTTTCTAAGTCCATAGTGCAGTCTTTCTCATGAAGACTGATTTAAATACAAAAGCTGTTTAGTTTGCATATAGAAACAGACAGTTTAGTGACATTAGGCCATTTTCTGGCTCTCTTATGTGTGGACTAGCCCATGTTTTTCTGTGATCCTCTTTTGTGCACTTGCCTAGAGCAAGGGATGGGCACATCTCAGACACAAATAAAATACTAGCAAGTTACTGGTAACATCACAGTGAATCATATTTAGTCACCCTGCAGGTATGCACATATCTAACCCTGTTTACCAGCTTACCAGTAAGATGCCTTTTGTTGTTGAATGTCCTTGGCCCTTAACATCATAGCACACTCCAGATGCAGAGAATGCACTTTGCCACATGTGCATATTAGTTATCAAAGACAAGGCCAGATTGTGTGAATGCCATACTCCCTCCTGGGACCTCCCCTCTTCTCATATCGAATAAAGGGTGAGATGAACAGCCATGGTGGAAAACCATACCTCACATCCTCTCCTCTGTCATCTCAAAGCACTCAGCAGCTCCAACACATACAGAGAGGGAAAGCATTGTGGAAGTCAGTCCAAGGGGATGAGGGGTGAAGAAAGGAAGAGAGAGGATGGTTTGCTGTTGCTGAGCAAGAAAAGGGGCACACTCCTCCTCAGCACGAGCTGTTTGCTGAAATCAGCAATAATGGTAACAACCAACTCTTTCTAATATTGCTGATGCTTAAAAAAAATAAATCTTCTTTTAAAAAGTTAATAACATCAAATAGCTCGAGCTCAACTATATCCCTTAAATGTAACGTTCTGCAGCTTGACTGAGCTGTAGGATAATGTTAGTCCTTTTAATGCTACTTAGGCAAATCTGTAGGGACTTTGGAGTCCTTCAATGAAACACAGATTTGGTTTGCAACACTTTACCACTTCCTCCAGATAAAAGGCACAGCTAATATTCACCTTATTTCAGAAAGGCTAAGATAAACACACACACATATACAGACCCACATGCATATGCACATACATTTGTTTGTATATAAAAATACACACAAATGTATATGACTAGCACACACAAGAGTGTGCTTTTTTCAGGTGTTTTTGTTGGGTTTAATATGTCGAGCTTCACTGTAGGCAGCAATGCCTACAGTGCCTACAGTGCCTTTAAACAGGACATTAAGAAGCCATGCTCACCCCCAGAGTTTTATAAAGACCAGACATGTCCCATGCAATCTGTTCTTACATCCAAAGCTTTGCATCAGTGTCACTTAGTTAAGAGAGATTTTTATGTTTCAGTTTTGTGAAGTTACACAAGCTTGTGGGCAGTCACTTTAAAATGCTGGTATGATGAAGTGTTCTCTATGCAGAGAAGCATGCTCTGCAAAGTAATTTTCTCTAGAGCAGGAGCAGCATAATTTTAAACAGAGTATTACTGAAATTGTGAAGTGCACTGTGATTGCTTAGAAACTATTCCTCATTTTTATTCTGTCTCTGTTGCAAAGTAAACCCCCACTCACTCACCAAGCTGTAAAGATCATGGTCTGCTTATATTGGGTTTCGATTTTTTAAATCCTGGACTGATGCTTTGCTCATTCCCAATTCTACTGCAGTCAGTACGCCTTTTCCTGAGATAAGGGTAAGTGAAGGTTGCTGGCTCCAGGTCTTAGGCAGCAATTGAGTGTTGCAGGCTGAGGATGTTTACTCTTTCTCAGCTGTTCATGCACTAACGGGGTATGTTACCTGGGACTGTCAAGTAAAGCCAGTGCATGGGACTACAATCCCATCTGGCTCCAAGTGCACAAGTGATGCTTCAGAGAGATGTGAAAACAGTTTAATATTTTGCAAAAGCTCTGGCAGGTCTTCAGACAGAAGAGGAACCACCCTCACTTGAGAGAGGCATTGAGGAATGAGAATGGCTTTAGAACATGCAGGAGATCCTGTCCCTGAAGTGAGGGAGGGAGCACACTGTGATGGGCAAAAGGCCAGGGCCAGCACGGATCGAGTCTGTCTGTGGCCAGGGCCAGCACACGTCCCAGTCCAGCTCACAAGGACTCTTCAGAGACCCACAAAGCCAACAAGTACAAGGACTACCAGCACGCTGGGAAGTCAAATTTTAGTCACAGTGACTCTGGGAGGCGCTGTGCCTTACAGGCCACGGGCAGGCTTGCTACCTGGCATCCTCAAAAACTGGGGCCCAGGTGCCATATACACTGATAGGCCGTGTTACTTAGAATTTACTGCCGCTCAGCACTACTAAAAATCACCCTCAACGGATAATACATGTTCACAATATTTTAGATCCTTGATCAGCAACCTAATCATGTAAGACACCGTATAAGCACACTGTGTCAGGCACACAGCAGGGCTGAAAGGTGGGGGTGTAGCGATCTGCAGCAACAGCCAGAGGACTCCTCCGTTCCCAGCCCGCACCCAAGCTGGAGGGACAGCCGCCCTCCGGCACCCAGCTCCCGCAAGCATCTCCCCGCCCGCAGCCCGGGGCGGACAGCAAGGGACTGCCGGGCTGCGCCCATCACCGCCGTCTGCAGAGGGCACTCGGGGCCTGCGAGTGGCGGCGGAGCTGCCCCGGCGCCCGCGGGACCGAGCGGCCACCTCCCGGCAGCGGGAAGGGGAAGAGCCCGGAGCCGGGGGACACTGGCCGGGGAACGGGCTCTGGCTCCCGCCGCCGAGAGGGAAAGAAGAAAAGGGAAAGATATAAGCATTTTTAAAGGAGGCACAACCCCCCCAACCCACCATCAGAGGTTAGGGATCAGGCAGGGCAGTAGAAAAAGCCGTGTCTCACTTTAAACACCCGTCAGAAAACATCCTTGGTGAGTCAGCCCGGGAAGGACCTGCTGTCGCTGCCTCCCCTCCATGGGAAGAGAGCCCGCTGTCACACAGGTAGGGCGGAGAAATAAATGCGGTGGATTTACACTGGTATGCAGGGTGGAGAACCAGCCCCCACAATGCAAAACGTAGACCCTCTGCAATGGGGGGTCACACTAGCAAGGTGTGAGGCAAAGCAAGAGCAGGGGAGAGCTTCATTGAATCCTTTCAGTTGAAAGAGACCCTCAGGATCACCGAGTCCTTCCCTATCCTCTCACAGAGGAAAACATACACAAAATATTGGCTTCTTCCCATTTCTGTTCAATCAAATAATCTATGTGGTTACTCAAACAACTGGGGAGACTGGAATTTCTCCAGACACGTCCATTTTCAGATGAGCAGACTGGCCTGCACAACTCTGCACACTTGAAATATTTTCGAGTAAACACATAACTGTATCTAACTGTACCCCAAAAGTTAAACAAATTAAAACCAACTCCCAAGAGAGCTTAACATGTACATGCGGCTTCTGTACAGAGAGGCCTGAGCATGGGTAACATCTCTCAAGTTGGGCTAATCCACTTCAGAAACGAAAAGAGAAAACCCAGCTCTAACCACTGATGCAATTCCCCTGTTTTGCAGAAGTTATGCAAGGAATTATGCCAACTCCCAGACTCGCTCGGTCCACTGGCAAGTGCTGCAGCCTCTTATTTTTTTCCGCTCTCCTTGTGGCAAACAACATACCAACATGCGGAGATTTCTCAGCTACAGCCCTTCTCCTGCCAACAACCCTCCCATCCCTTCCTCGGGAAGCCGCGGGGAGGCCGGCGGCAGCGGTGAAGGGCAGCGTGAACCCCTTTGCCGCCCAGACCAGATCAGCCCGGAGCCCCTGTCCCCGCGGAGCTGCGGACAGCGGCGGGGCTGGGACCTCCCTCCTGCAGGAGCGCAGAGTCCGCGGCTCTCGCCCCAGCTCGGGCTGCGGGACAGCCCTTCACTCCCACCGTGTATTTACCAAAAAAAAACCCAAACAAAAAAAAACCAAAACCGACAGAAATCAACAGCCCGAGCGGAGTTTCCGACCGCAAAACGCCCCCGCAGCTTCCCAGCCCCCCCGCCCCGTCCGGTCGCATAGCGGCTCGGGCTCCTCACCCCTTCCCTCCGCCCGGGGGAACCGCCCGCCCCGCCACCGCCATCCCGGGAAAAGCGGCAGCGGCTGAACGCCCGCCCGCCCGCCGCCCAGCGAGCGCCGCGCCCGCGGAGGCTGCTCAGACCTTGGAGCAAGGGGGAGCGGGACAGTTCGGGTCGGTCCTCGGGGAAGGAGTCAAGGAGCCGCTTGAAGAGGCGGCCGAGGTCGGAGTAGCTGCGGTGCAGGTAGAGGATGTTGCGGTCCGACCACTCGGTGCGAATCTCGTAAAACTCCTCTTCGTCGCCCCGCCGGCTGATGATGAGCCGACGGATCCCGTTCACCCAGCAGCCCCGCACGTACATGTTCACCAGCGAGGTGCCCTCAAACACGGCCGAGGCCATCCCGCCACCGCATCCCCCGCCGCCGGCGGAGGGCGAAGCGCAGCGCTCCGCGCCGCCGCGGCCAAGTTATGAGGAGAAGGAAGAGGAGGAGGAAGAAGAGAGAAGGGGGGTGCCACCCGCCTCACGGCCCCCCCTCTGGTCCGGCCCTGCCTTGCCCTGCCCGCCGGGGCTGAGCCGCCTCCCGGCGCTGGAGGGAGGGCTCGCCGGCGCCTCATAGACGGTGGCCCGCAGCGAGAGGCCGGCCCGGGCACCCCAGCCTCTGCTCCGCTGAGCCCCCGGCACCGAGCAGGGCGGCTCTCACCCCCTCCCGGGGCGGGGAGCGGGGTAGCTCGGCCCCTTCTTCCCCGGCGCTGCAGGAAGGCAGAGCCCCTCCCGTCCACGGCGGGAGGGAGTGGGGCTGCCCGCGGCTGCTGTGACGCCCCCGGTCCCGCAGCCAGCGCCAACTCCCTCCCCCAAACACCCGCGGTCCCCACGGCGGGATCCTCCTCTTCCTTCTCGGGACGATTTCGCAGACGCCACAGATATTACGAGGAAATTTCTTCCCCTCCCAGTGACCCCAGAAGTTTTTTGGTGGTGTGGGGGTTGTTTTGTGTGTTTGTGTTTTTTTTAAACAAACAAACAAACAAACAAACAAAAACACAACAACCCAAAACTTCCAGCCCAGCCAGCTGAGGGAGGAACAGGGAGAATTGCTTACACTGTCTCCAGCTGCGGCATGCGAGGCTGCCAGCCCCTAGCAGCACACACAGTGGAAAAGCGACCGTCAGTGCCCTGGGCAGCCTAAAGGGAGACCCCGGCAGCCGTGCCGGCATCTCCAGGGAGGCGGAGGTCGATTATTGAGAGGACAAGCAGGAGAAAGGGTGTAGACAGCTGGTGTCTGGGAGTCCTTCGGCCTTTTCTTAATAGTCTGGTGGGATGCCACCCCTGAGAGAGCCTCCAGCAGCATCTCTCACAGGAGGGAGATGGGGGCACCTGCACTTGCAAATACAGCCTCTCCTTCCCACCAGGGACCTCAAGTACTGTCTTGAGGCACAAGAGAGCATGGGGCACTGGGAGAGCTGGCAGGGCTGGAACAGTCAGATACAGTCATCTGTCAAAACTGGAGATGCACTGTAAAGCAAGGAAGTGTGTGGGAGACACCTGGATGTCTGAAAGTGCCTAGAAGCTGCAGGGTTAAGATATACATGCTGAAGGTGAAGCGAATGACAGCACAGTGACGTGGGATTCATCATCTGGGATGGGCCTCTGCTTGAAGGCAGTGGCCTCCGGCACCGGCTTTCTGCTGCTGAGGGAGGCATTGGGTGAATTCCCGGGGTCATGCCATGGCCTGGGGCAGGAGAGACCCTTCCTGTTTGTATAATTTGGGGAGGTTGGAGGTCGTTGCACTCACACTATGAATTATCAAATATAAGCCAGTTTCTGCCGGTGTGACATCTGTGGTTCAGGAGGTCAGGAATTCACACAGTAATGATCCTTGTGCTGTTCAACTGCTCAAAAAATCAGCAAAACCCAGAGACAAGATCACTGCTACGGTTATCAGCCAAAAAGTGGTGTTTGGAGAACATTGCAGCTGGATCAGCTTGGGGCAGTGCAAATAAGAATAGTGGTGGGGGGTGGGCAGGAGGGGCACAGAGGTGAAAGATGATTAATAGTTTTCTGTTAAGTGCATAATTAAGTGACTAAACCACACTCTTTGATACATAACATGTTGCTAGTAACTGCCAAAATCATTCAGGTGCCAGATGCCTTTACGGTAAACCAACTCCAAACTGACAAAGGCAATGATGTCCCAATCTCCCTATTCAAATATCTAATTGTATATTTTCTTGGTTTAACCTTTACATAACAAAACTGGTTCTAGTTCACTCCAAAGCACAGTTATATGTAACTAACGCAAATGACTGAGCCCCATTTCTCCAAACAGAAAAGCTCATGCTCGTTTACTGCAGTCTCGCGCCACAGCACCTGCAGACATTTCTTTAGAGAAATCTGTGTTTTTCAAAACAGGATGAGTGATGCTAAAGAACTTGGAGTGGATCCTGAGATGCTCAGCACTGATTCCTACCTAACTAACTTTATTGAGAACAGCCCGTATCTGTGATCCAAAACCGAACAAAGCAAACAACCTGAAGGCACACGCTTTTCGAGGAGAGCTGTGTACCCCTGCCCGGAACAAAGCGTGCAGCAGCGGCCCACTTGCTTCACCTTGGATCACCACGAAAAACATTTTCACATCACTGTCAGGCTAGACATCTCTCCTGAGTGCCCCATATTAGCTGTTCAGAGTATTCAGTGTGGCTTCACAGGAAAGGAATTGTTGTGAACCTTTATACTGTAGGAAGACCTCCACACAGCTCCTTTTGTTCAGGGCAGGCTTTTGTAATCCTTCCTCTTGTTCCAGTACATGGTGGTCTTCCCAGTTCTTCCGTGTAAGAACAAAGCAAGAAAATAAAATGCCTTCTCTTCTGACAGTTGCTGTGGTAACCCAAAAGAACCACATATCCTAAGGAAGTGAAACTTCTGGGAAGAGAACTGTGAGAGTAACCCCCCACTTTTTTTTTAAAGATGTCAGCCTTGTGTTGCTTCTAACTATTTAGGCAGGGGAAGTGCTTGACATTTTCTGATTCCTGCTGGTATTTTCTGCCGCCTTTGCAATAGAATTATGTTTGCCATTGTTGACCTGCCCACAAACTGCACGTCACTCAATAGACCTCTAAGGCTCTCAGCACCTTGTCAGAGCCCCAGCTTCAGCTGGATTCTGCAAGGTCTTGGTTGGGAGTCCTCAGCTTCTGCTGGGCTAAGGCTGGCATGCACCATCCTGTAGGCTTGGGTGTTAAATGTTTGGTTCTATTTTGCTCTTTCAGTCTGACTGGTGCCACACTTCCAACTTAATTAAAATATTCAAAGCACGCAAAACCCTATGTGCCTGTTACTGCCTGCTCATGGAAAATGAGCCTATGCTGAAAACTCTACATCTAAAGGGCTTGAAGCTGACATTCTGATGCCAGATCCTGCAGTTTAGGAGTACTCCTATGCCTAATGCTGAACATGCAGGATCAGTTCATTATTGCCCTATGAGTATGAGCCTGTTACAGAAAAAGCAATCTTAATCCAGTAAGTACAGAAGTACAACATCCCCTTTTTGGAGTGAAAAGTAAAAATGTGGCACAGCTTAAAATCCTGCCACTGAGCACTTCTGGTATGGCCACTCATAGCCTGTGGGCGAATCAGTAGCCCACCGCAATTTAATCTTGTTCTCAGCCTAGGTTGCAGGATGTATATATGTGCCCTCTCGCCACCTGGGTATGCTCCTGAGGATCCCTATTACAGTAGGGTAATGCCAGCCAGCCATTAAATTTGGGCACAACTGCTGTTCATGGAAGTTGGGTTAGTAACAGTCATCTGTTACTGTGTGGCTCCAGAAAGGTTTTGCCAGATAATGCTCGTGCACAGATAGTAAATGTTTGCATTAGACTAGTGGTGTGCCAAGGAGGATGGCAGGACTTGCAAGATTATGTGCAGCATGGAATGTAAAATGGATGTGTAGGAAGGACAGATAGTCCCAAAGGACACAGACATCTTCCAGATGGAAGTATCTTTTATTATCAGCACCTTTTATTGTTGCTCTATAAATTGTATCTGTCATGCAGTTTTAAAGTACATAGAAAGGGGGGTATCTGCATTCGACAAGTTTTTCACATGTACGCAGCATAGGCAGAGGCACTGCACAGCAACTGCTCTTCAGCAGAGAATGAGAAACATGTATTTGCCTTCCTTTAAAGAAAGGCTTTTATTGAAACACTTTTTATTCCTTCTTGTGTGACATGTAGGGTTACTATTTTCTGCATTTAAGTTTTGAGACAAAAGTAACTATTGGCAATTGCACCTTAGAGAATAAAGATGTTGGCTGAGTATGTATTTTATCCCCTTGCATTTTTGTGATCTTACTGTCTCATTGGAGTCATAAAATACTCCAGGAATGCATGCATTTTCTTGGCCACCTATTAGTTTTATTTCTACCTAACCATTTTCCAGTCTCGCATTTTACTTTCACAAACTGGTGATCAATTTAATTAATTTAAAATACATGCAGAGTACCTATCACATACTGTTAATCAGCTTGCTGAAAGGACCTCAGCCTTGTGATGGCTACTCTGGCCGAAAATTCACTATCAAGTCTTCAACTGAAGGAAATGCAACCAAAGTGACGCAGCAAAATTTCCTGAATTTGACAATAGGCCAGAGCCAAATCACAGAGTTTAAGAAGCCCAAGGACAGGTGACTCTGGCCTCTCGCACTTGCAATGTGAACCATGGCTAGAAACACAAATGAAGATGAATGAGTCTGTGTTTCTAACCTTGTGCTGCGTCATGACACCTGTCAGGCCTGTTATTTCTGGTTTCTTCATTTGTGTAGTAGAAATGACAGGGATACTTATCTCCTGTCATATACCAGCAGGCTATGAAGACTTCTGAAAACTATTTCCATACTATCTACACTTTCTCTATGTGTCCTACACTCTCCAGTCCACTGCAGCAGCTTCTCTTGTCTGTGCCAGTCATAGTCCCTAATAATTATAATCTCCTAGACTGCATCTGCATTTGGGAGGAACTTCTAAACAGCTGTGGAGATCTCTCACAGTTATTGTTTGAAAGTCATTTTAGGGCTCCCTTTTGCCATTTTGCCTTCAACTCCCTTAGCAGAGAGGCACAATGACTCACCCTTTTTCTGCTCGCATCCATGTACTATAAGCTTTGCAGGACAGGGAAGAGGCTTCTGTACTATATTCATAGTTAAAGTCCCCATTTTTGGCAGTAGGCTTTACAGTAAATAATAAGGAGTATCTGCTACAGCAAATAAGGGATATAGAAAATAGTTTTCATCTTAAGGAAAAAATACATTGTATCTTTTTGAGTGTGACCAGTGAAACTGGCAGGTTTCACTACTTCAGTTTAGATCATTAACCTTTGTAAAGGAAATGGATTATTGAAATAGAAACAGCCACTAACCAACCAACATGCATCCCCAGCTGAAACAGAGGTGAGAGGTGTTGCGGAGCCTCCCTGGGGCAGGCACATGGTTCTGATGGAAGAGCCAAGTTGGAGCTGTAGGACAGAGGCAGGATGTGATCTGAAGGAGTCTGGGTTTTCTGCACCACCGTGACTGCCAGGGTGCAGGAGCTGCCAGGTGATCTGGGCAAAAAACACAGTATTGTGGCATAAAGCAGGAAGAACCAGCCAGGTGTAGCAAGGAAAGGTATTTCCTTTAGCTGATACTGCCGCAAAACTCAAGTGTTGGAAAACGCTGATCTGAGGAAGGAGCCTGAATAGCTTTGGTGCATCACTCTGGAAAGGGTCTGAGAGGGGCAGGAGGGGGATAAATGCCTGTCCTGAGGGAAGAGGCTCTCTGCTTGTTCAAGTTTCTTTTGCTCGAGGAATCTGACTTTCGATATTCTTGTATATAAGCAAAAATTGCATCCATTAATAAGAGATTCAAAGACTGCAGCAAGCCACTTAACAAGTCAAAAAGCAGTCACAGCTTCCAAGCCTGGAGTCACCAAAGACCTCTTGCCAGGTGACTTTAAAAAATCATTCCTGCAGTGAAAACATGGACCACCGGCACTCCACACTGAAGGACAGATTCACGTTTCCAGCCTCAGCTAGCAGATTTGTTAAATGCGGGCCCAGAGCCCTTGCAAAGACACTCAGTTAGCTCATTCTTTGCTGTTGCCAGTGTGGTGCTGGAATAAACAAAATGCTCACCTATTTCTCACCTATACCAAAAGTAATTTGGAAAGCAAGAGGGATTGAAGCTTTATCCACTTACACAAACAGTGAAAGGAAGATAGATAACAACTTTTAAAAAGCAGCCCACGCCTCTGTGATACCTGCAAACAACGTGGAGTGGGTACTTTTTCTGTTCTCCCATGACATGCACCCTTCTGTTAAAAGGGTTTTTTTGAATGTGCAATCCAAAGGCAAAGCAGCTCCTCGTGTTTTAGTCTTTAGTTCATATGACAAGATCATCCCTTCTGAACACCTCTGGTGAGAGGGAGCCCTTGATTAGATGAGCCACTGACTGAAAAACATTCTTTCATGCTCCTGTGGGGCGGTTTGACTGCAAAAGGTTTGCATGCACAGCCAGAGCACTGCTGGGACTATGTATTACCACTTTGTTCTCCTCCTCTCTCCCCCAGGCTGATTCTGTGATGTACTGAGCCCTCCTGGAGCCAGTGCAAGTTTAAAAAGTGTTCTATATCCTTCCAGCTTTGGCTACCTCATAATATAGCCATTAATGTATGCACAGCCTATTTTTAGAATCTGTAATGTGTTTTGGGGGTAAAAAAACTGCTTGAAAGACCCCTTCTACTCCCTTAGAGTTGACATTGAATTTGATTTAATAGAAGAGCCTGAAATTCTTTCCATTAAAAAGTGTGCTATGAATGTTCAAAGAGCTGTAACTGCAGTTGAAAGCTAGGTATATTCCTGCCAAAGGGTAAACTAGCTTCATCTAATAGGAGAATATTTCTAGTGGAACAATTTACCATTTATAAGCCTTTTTCCTAGAGACAACATAGAAAGTTCATCTTCACTATGTTTTCAGCAGATCAAAATAAATTAATTATACCTGTAGGTTACTAAAATAATTTTTTTTTTAAAAGGCATAAAAATATGCAAGACAAAATTTATTTGCATTTTCAGACTCTTAGCCTAACCAACCAGTTGGGCAACAAAAGGTCCACAGTACTGGCCTTCAATATGGTTTGTAATGATCCCTTGTATGGTTTAAAGCTGCAAATTTGCACTGCGCATTGAAAGAGAAAGCCCTGAAGTATTCAAATAGAAGCATTATTATTCTGAGTCTGCAGAAGGGAAGTCAGAGCCACAGAGTAGAGAAGGCAGCTTGCAGAAAGAGGTTGTCCTAAAGGTTGAAATATTTGTGGCACCTGGCACAAGGACGTGTATACAACCATTAGAGAACACACTGTTTTGGAGAAGAAAAAAAATCACATTGCATATGTCCACTAGATCCATAAATGCACAACAGAACCATCTGCACATGCTAATAAATCCCTTTCCTTTCCTTTCCTTTCCTTTCCTTTCCTTTCCTTTCCTTTCCTTTCCTTTCCTTTCCTTTCCTTTCCTTTCCTTTCCTTTCCTTTCCTTTCCTTTCCTTTCCTTTCCTTTCCTTTCCTTTCCTTTCCTTTCCTCTCCTCTCCTCTCCTCTCCTCTCCTCTCCTCTCCTCTCCTCTCCTCTCCTCTCCTCTCCTCTCCTCTCCTCTCCTCTCCTCTCCTCTCCTCTCCTCTCCTCTCCTCTCCTCTCCTCTCCTCTCCTCTCCTCTCCTCTCCTCTCCTCTCCTCTCCTCTCCTCAGCTTCTCTAACGTTATTTTTTTTTCTCATTATTGTGAAGAAAAATCACCCAGTTCAAAAATGGTAGGCTGAGGATAATAACTTCAAGTTGGTAATCTTTTTCGCTACTGTTGCTAGTAATTGGAACTAATTTTTCCTTTGCTCTCCCTGCACTACCCCATGATAAGCAGCTGGCCTTGTTTTAGATGCTGAAAACTCTGGCTGTATCCTCCCTTAAAACATACAAGCAGTCCAGCTGGCCTACAGTAGACTACTCTTGCACTTAAAATTAAGGGCACACCAAGTGCTTAGCTTTGTGAAAGGCTCCTTTCAACATCTGCTCAAGGCAAGGAGAAGTGCTCAGTGAGAGAAACACATCAGGAAGTCACAGCAACAGGAATGCCGAATATGAAAGACATGCAGAATTGGACCCTGAGCCTGATGAACAAGTATTACTGAATAGCATTCACTCGCGTAGCAGCACCCATAAGATACAGCTCATCAGTGTTTGTTGCTTCAAATACTTCAAGTCAAAACAAGCGTGAGTGATTTGATGTGTCTACACGGCATAATTAGAGATGTAAACAATGACTGCCATTGCAGAAACTAGAGCAGTATGCTAACTAATTACCTGAGATATTTCAGTCTGGCTACATTCTGCATCATTAGTATAATTATGGGAATTAAATTCAAGCCCATCATACCTTTGGTAGTTCAGTTTGTGCACAACCACCTCATCGTCAATTTTTATGACGTTTCCTTGATCGCCAGGGTGGCCCATGCTCTTCCCCATTTTTCGTTATCTGAGCCACAAAGGAAAGACCCATTAACGAAAACAAGGTTAATTATTCTTTCATCAGAATGGCTTCAGAAGGGATTCCTTCTGAGAAACAGCAGAGTGGGGAGTCCATTCGTTCTGTTCCCTTCCTTCTTAAAGCATAAAGTAAAACCACACAATGAATGTCTCTATTTACATTTCAGAGTTCTTTTCATGCCTAATATGCCTGTGTGAATGTACCAAATACGAGTGAAGCGTGAATAATATGTGACTATGTTTCTTTTTTTTTTTCTATATTGCTCAGCACTCTATTTTTCTACCTCTTCCTAAGAGCAAGAAAGAAACCATTTCCCTGCCCCCTTCCTCTTTGTTTCTTTTTCTTCTTATTCAGGACAGGGCCTGTAGTGAATCTGTTAGGATTATTGTGCTATATTCATCAGTTCTACTTGGTGCAGCTCATGTGTGAATTGAGGCTCTTTTCTCTATGAGAAAAGATATTTCTCTTTATAATGTTCTAAGTCAATTACTGTGTTTGCCTTACGTATTTTTTCCCTTCCAGTCAGACATATGACAAGTATTTTCCCTAAAGCCCTTTTTATTATTTGTCATATTATAAGGACCAGAGTACCTTATATATAAATATGGTTTGGTTCATGTATACTTAGCATGCACTGAAAAAGGTCATGAAAGGTAACATAGAACCTTCTCCTTATAAATAAAGGATGAGATCTGATGGACAACACTTATCACTCTCAATATGAGTGGGTTAACAAAGAATCTCCAAAATGTTTTTGTTTGCATAGGACAAATAAGTTCAGTTACCTCAACCAACAGCTGACTGTCAACTCAACACACTGTGAAGCCTCAGAGGAACATGAAGAATGAAGAAAAAGACCTACAGTGGTTTTAGCACAGCTTGCTGGAAAAGCAGCCTCTACCCATGTTAAAAACCTTTGGGCTTGATTGCAAAGATGCTCCAAGCACAAAAATCCATTGGGTTTCAGCATTAATGATTTTTTTTTTTGCTTTATTTGGGAGAAAATGGGATGCAAAGCTATGTTCATGTTATGAGAAAGCAACTGAAATGCAAAGAAAATAGATCTTCACAAGACCACTACCATATATATATATATATATATATATATATATATATATAATTTATAATTTTTTGCTTTTTCATAGCATTTGTGATCAAAAACCCATGCTGCTGCTTGTGCAGTGAACCTTCTGAATAAAAAGATCTGGAATTAAAAGCACAGTTAACATTATAAGGATACTGTTTGCTCACAGGGTCCCAAATGCAAAGCAAGAGATTTCTAATATTTCAGCTTGCAGGACTGGATGGGAATAGATGGGGAAGAGTCTTTGTGAGGGCTGAAGACAATGGAAGATGCCTTGTCCCTCAGCCTGAAAGATATTCCCCATAAGAACTGGAAGTTTTTCTGTGTCTGAACATTTTGGAATGATGTAACTACACAAACATATCTTAATCAGTGCAAATCACTAGGAGCTCTGAGTGCTCCCATGTACAACTATGTGTCACCACAATTAAACACAGATGCCAATTAAGCCCATGTAGAATTCAGCACAGAATTGGAGCTGCATAGCAAATGCTTCAATGGGACCAGGATTTCAGTTTTCTTTTCTAGAGAAGACAGGGGCATCTGCATGGATGAAAAAGAGGTGGGGAATCTTGAGAAGACCTACAGGGAATAAGAAAACCAACAGCGTAAAACTTCAAAAACACAGCAGCTTTCTTGTCTTTTTAACTGCACAGAAAAATCAATGTTAGGGCCCTATGTCTTCCTGTCCTGAAAGAAAACAAGAAACACAAAGGCAAAAGAGCATAAATATCAGCCATCTGCTGGGGGGGAGCTGCCAGTTGCATCGTTTCCAAGAGGTGACGGACAGATGCAAACCTGTCCTTCTGGCAGGTGGGGCAGCAACAAGCTTTCGTTCCTGACTTGTCTCAGCTCACAAATGCCACTTTCTTTTGAGCAAGATGTTGAGCAACTTCTCTCTTCAGAGTGGTTTGATTCCACCACATGCCAGAAAAAAACCTCTGTCTCCAAAGTAGTTAAGAATATAACTACTTTTTATATAGCCAGCCCCTTGTGCAGCAGATGAGTAGAACAAGGGAAACTCTACTTCCTCTTCTCCACAGTTTTCATTTTTAAAAAGCGAAGGAGAGAGATTCAACTGCCCCCTCATCATTCCCCAGCCTCCCACCAAAAAGCTCTGGACCTAAATCCCAGGAAGCTTCTCACTCCTCTCTGAGGCAGGGAGAGCAAAAGCTGGCTGCAATCAATGGTGCTGCAGCAGAGACTTGTTAAAATCCATGTTTGCATTGCTATCCTCTCCTGAGAAGTGCCAGTACATAATAGCAGCACATAACCATGACAGCAGAAAAGTATCAGTAATCATAAGTGCTGAAAATCACCAACTAATTTATCTTTTAGTTTCTCTGATGACTGCTAGCAAGAATTATCTCCCTTTAAAAAGAAAAACAAATGAATGGAATAAAAAGGTCTACAAAGATATTTACTACAGTACAACCCAAAACCATGGCACAGTGTGGTTTAAAACAGAAGAGCTCATTTTTCCTCAATGCCATAATTTTTCATCTTGATTTCAGTTCCAAGGATTGGTGATGCCGTAACACCTGAGCTCATGAAACAGGGTGGCCCTAAAGTCATTATTCTTCATATCTTCATATCCTTCATATCCTTCTCACTGCTATATCACAACCTTCAAAACTGATATGCAATTTCTTACAGTAGAGGCCCAAAAGCTATTTATATCATAGAAGTTTTCCAGAGCCATATTTGTTACTCAGGTGGGTTGGCCTAATTTTCCCAGAAAAAGCAACTCTTTTTTTCCTGCTAGAGAAATGACAGAGTTAGTCAGAATGGAAGACATCCTAAGGAGCTAGCCCTTCACGTGGTTGCCACTACCAGACAAGAGACCCCAGCACATGACTGAGGGAAATAAATATCAAAATAAATAACAGGCTACGTCTTTCTATGAAGTTGCTATTGTCTCCAGCCTATTTCCCACCATTGTCAGAGTAAAACTATTGAAAATACATAATGCTTTTCAGGTTGCTTCAATACCCATGATAAGATCTCTCCTGTAAATGTCTTCCTCTTCAAATCCTGCTCCAATTTTCTCTGATAGCAGAAGACATTAAAAAAAAAGAAAAGTAGTAGATTTGAGGCTGACTTGTTTGAGAAGGTGAAGTGTCATCTTTTATTTTTCTCTCACATTACTGACACTCAGCTGAGTCTCCCATTCAGCACTAGAAACATTCAAGGTATCAGCTGTTCCCACTGATTCAGAAACTTGAAAAATGAGTTCTGAAAACAGAGAACGGGACAGGAGCCCCAAATCCCATTTGTCTGGCTTTAAGGCATAACTGCACATTCAATCAGTCCTTTTTTCTGCTAGAAAGCAAGAAGCATAGATGTGGTTGTGTAACCATCAGCATGTTACTCGGGGAGATCCAGTCAGACCACAGTGCATCAGATAATTTAAGAAGCCAAGCAGAGCACAACGTCCTCTGTGCTGTTGAGAACTGGGAGGTTTGATGATCAAACTCTCTCAAAACCAGACTGCTTACTAGAGGCATCTCTGCATATGAATGTCTGGTGCCTACCCACAGGCGGTCAAGCTTGACCAAGTCACACAGCCTAAAAATGTCAAGATCACCAAGGAAATTCTGTGAAAAAAAGGAATAAAACCCTCATTGTCCTATCATTACAAGGCTTGCTTTCTTCCTTTGTTAAAGTAATTCATTTTGTACAGATTTAACAAGCTAAATCTTAAAGTCCTTCCTAAAACAGATTTGGACCCAAGCTGACCTGCATAGTGGCTGGCATAACTGAGGTCGGTATTCAGACTTTCATTCTTCTTTATTCCCCTACAGGAAACCTCCCCCCACTTCAAATGAAAGTGTAGATGCCAGTTACAGAATTGAGTTTATCTATACGTCAGTTAATAGAAGGGGTCTTTTTCCAGTATTTTTTGCCTTATAAATAGCAACATGGTATTTCTGAAAAGAAACAGTGGTTGTGACAGCTAATGACCATAGAAGCAACAGTTTGCTTTTGTTTCTCTAATAGGATTCAAGAAGCACAGTGTGCAATAGAAACCCCTGTTGTGCATCTCAGTTTCACACAGTGATCATTACTTGCTCACACGTGTTCAACAGAAGTGTCATCACCACCTTTCTGTTTCCAAGGAGAGGAAAGACTGCTGCAAGGAATTCATCACAGTTATTAGGCCACAGGTTTCTTGTGCTCAGAAAAGGTCACAGAGCTCTTACCTCCTTAAAGAAATGGTCTTCAGAAAGCTCAAGGGCTTGTTTCTGTGCCAGGGAGGGATACTCTGATACTCTCAGCAGCAGCGCTGCTGAGAACGACCTGGGGGTGGTGGTGAGCAGTAACTTGGGCACCAACCACAGCGTGCCTGGCAGCCAGGAAGGCCACCCGTATCCCAGGCTGTGCCAACAGTGTCATGGGTAGCAGATTGAGGGCACTCAAGATTTGTCACTCTTGAGACTTTGCCTAGAATGCAGCATCCACTTCTGGCCCCCAAGGCGAGAACAAGAACTGTCATGTAGGACAAGTCCAGGGGAGGTCCAGGGGCTGGTACACAGGTCTGTGAGGAGAGGCTGAGGGACCAGGGCTTCTTCAGCCTCAAGAAGAGATGACTGCAGGGACCTGACAGCAGACATCCAGCTGCTTTGAGAAAAGATAAGGAGGGAGGTACACAGTGGAGAGACAATGGCCACAAATTCAAACAGAGGTAGAAGAGGGACAGTCAGGCAGTAGCTCAGGTTACCCAGAGACATTGTGCAACCTCCATCCTTGGAGGATTTCAGGACCAGACTGGATAAAGCCCTGAGCAACGTGGTCTGATCTCCTCACTAATCCTGCTCTGGGCAGGAGGTTGGGCTTGAGTCCCCCTGAGGTCCCTTCTAACCTAAATGGTTTTATAAAAAATGACAAAGCAATAAAAGTTGCAAGATATTTATGCAAAAAAAAAAAAAAAAAAGAAAAAAAATCACCCCTTGTCCCAGTAGAACTGCAAAATTTTAGAAAACAGGATTTTTCAGATGCAAAGTACAAAACCAAAACCAAACACCTCCCCACTTCCTCAACAACACGTAATATTGAGCCACCATACTGAAATTTACTCCACATAACATTATCTGACACTTAGACTTTGTTCTGACTGGTCAATTCAGAGATGAATGCATTTGGGATTTGGATAAAAGAAATCCTTTCTTCTGGCAGGTATTTATAGCAAAGCAAATAAGGGAGTGTATTATTAAAGCTTAACTGCTGTTGAAGCTTTTGAAATAGGACTTTTGCCTGTTTCTTCCAAGAAAATCCCTGTTCCCCTGCTCTACAGACATAAAACCAGACTAAATCCACTGGTGTCATCCAGGGAGATTTTTATCCTGCTTACACTGGCCTGAGTCTGAACTGCTCCCCAAGAAAGAAATCCCTCCTGATCTACAGCATGGGGACTGAGAAATGCACACTCCGCTGAATCTCAGCATTTATGATTGTACAGAGGAAAAATCAATCAAGCTAGGTATTGCTTAAGAAGAATGAAAAGGCACCAAAAGAAAGCAGTTGGTATATATCTTTCTCTGTTTGCACAGGTAGGAAGCTGCATAACACTCCCAGCTCCTACATTTACATGCCACCTAAGTTGGCCAAAGGGGCCTGCAGGACCTGAGCAGGAAAGGCTGCCCCCCCACCATCTGCACCAGGACTTCTAAAGTCCTCTCAGCTGTACAGGGATAGGCATGAAATATCCAGAGTTGTTATTGTACATCCCACTAAAGGGCCAGACAGAGTACCACCTTCTCACAGAAATGAAAGGAGCTGGAAACCACTTGCAGCTCATACTGCTGCATTAGTTCTTTTAACATCGAAAACCGTGGGACTGGCTTAATTCTTCATAATGACGTAGATTGGCGATGACCAACTTGAGAAAGATGTACAGGATCAGTTTCCACATGAAGAAGAATTATTAACTAGATCCTAGGTGTATTATAGGTTTTTGATCTGGAAAGACCATCTATATGGCAACTTAAAGGGTGAAGAGTAAGCTCTGTGTTGAAAATATACTTCATTCTATGCCTCAAAATGCTACATTCTGTTTTCAAATTAACTCCCATTCCTGCTTGGGTAATACAAACTTAAATACTCCTTCATATACATCTGGTTTTTAATAAGCATTCCAGATTGAACTCCCTCCACCCTGAAAGAAAAATGCTTTTGGGAATTTATAGGAGGACTAGAGCTTTAACAACAACATGCAAAATAAAATATTAAAATCATATAATGCCTTTTCAGAAACCAGCTTTTCAAAAAGTGGCATTTTCTTTGGAAGTTCTGTGGTAGAAAGCCCTGCCCATGAATCTTCTCTGCTTTGAAGTTCTAGCACTTTCGCAAAATAGGAAAAGATGGATCTGGAGCATAGGGACTGTAATTATACCCCATCATTCAAAATAAGGGGGAATAAAAAGCACATGCTTCTTTGAGTCTTAAAGCTGTAATGGTCATGACCATAAAGGAGACAGTAAAGCCTCAGGAAAAAAATTCCACTTTTGCTGAAGTTGACAAGGGCTCTACCATAAGATTTCACCCTTAGGAGTTCACTCCAAAAGCCTGTACCTGGTCTTGTGCTGGTGTAGGTCTTGTTTTAAAGATGGACTGCAATGACTCCTACATTTCAAAGGGAAAAACCCTGGGTACAAAATTCTTCTTTTCCTCTGCCTCACACACACAAAAATTTCCACTCTAGGTAATATATTTAGAAGCCTGTAATTACAAGTATTTTCTTGCAAAACACAAGGGATAATTGAACTTTCTTCTTCAAAGCAAATATGATATAATTCACTATAACCAAAGTAACAAATTTTGTTATGACTGCATTTTTTGTCAGGAGGAAGCTGCGTGTTTCCGACATACCCCTCTACTCAGGGAAAGATGTCCCAGAAACCAATCAAGTGTTTATTAGATGAGGAAGAAGACAAATGGTCACAAAATAACATGTAAAACAAATATTAAAAATAGTATTTTTACATGGCACACACATGCTAGCAAATATAAGAAGGAACCGTTAGCACTCAGGGAGTTTAATTCTTCCATTTCTTGTGATTATTCCAGTGTGAATTTTTGGTGATCCTGCTAACAATCAGTGTCAGCAAGAAAAATAAAGAGCAATATTTTTAAAAGGGAAATCCCATTGCTTGGTTTTGCTTGTCTGCAAGAAATGTATTGCATGCAAAGGAAGACAAAGTAAGTTGAAAGAGAAGGCAACAGTTTCTCTTGTGGTGGGAAGCAGAAGGAAACCTTTGGTGTGTTTGCTGGCAAGCCCTTGCACACTGTCCTGAAGCATGATAATAGCAGCTCTTACCTGCATTTAGGAGCAGTTTCACCATCGCTACAATGATTCATGGTGGGGGAAAGCTTTGATAAACAGTGTCTCATTACAACATACTGTCATGCCTGTGCAGCAGCATGTGTCATGCTGTACAGGCAAGCACAGTGATACACTAAAGATCAATGATCCAGGTCAGACATGGTAAATATTTACCTCTTGGTTCAAAAGGAAGTGCATTTTAACAGCTATCTAGTCTTATCACATATATTTTATTAAGCATTCATACCTTGCTTGCAAATTATGTTTTGCATCATGCCCATGACCCTGTAAATCTGGTTGGATCAGATCATCTGCCACAGATTGTTACCAAAACCTGCCCAGAAGCCACACAGTTTTGTGAAAGCTGTTTTAGAAGTCTCTTAGGTCATTCCTTCTTATGTCTCATTACTTCTGGCATAGGACTACAGCTAGAACCCAAGAACACTTTTGGCAAATGCTGTATTGTTAATACAGTACGTTGCAGTTGGCAACCGTTTTGCACCAGGAAATATTACGTTGTTGTTATATTCTATTGTGCCTTGAGTACATCTCAGCAAGATACAACAAATGTTTCAATTTTAGATTTATTCCCAAAGACATTCTCCTTGGGTAGTTCTCAAGCCCCATAATTTACCTACACTTTAATCTGCTTTCAAGGATTAAGCCTCAAATGTCCTTGATGTACTCAAAGAAAACTAAATGTACAGGAAATGCTAAAGCCTGTAATATCATCATCTTCTCTTCTGCATGTTTATGGTCATTCCCTGTCCTGTGATACATGGTGGAGTCATTCCCCTGAAAGCCAAGCTGGGACAGTATAGAAGGAAACATGTTCTGTTGAACTATTGCCATGCTTTAAATGATGCATAACTCTCATGGTCATTGACTGTGAGTAACAAAGTAGTCATTAAAGTGGCAATAAGTCCTATTTATAGACTATGTTAACTCTTCTGGGGTCATTTGGACTAATAAATGAAGTAAGATCTTTCCCTGACATCTATTCTCTTCAAAAAAATAATAATAATAATAAAAAAAAAAGATAAAATTATTTTAGAGAAGCACACTATAATATTATTACAGCATGTTGCACTGGATCACCTAATTCTTCCAGACTCATGCTGATCTGTCCTGTTGCTGTTCCAGTCTCCTTAGAAGGGACCAAAAAGCTTCGATGCATGATATTCCACTATGTAGAATGTATCCACATAGTCTAAAAGCTCATATTGGACAAAGTGTCAGAATTCAAAAACACCGATAATCTACTGTAGTTCAAAATTAAATTGTCCTTATACCATGTGGCAGCAGAAAAATGTGGTCCAAAAAAAGGTAGGGAAGAACAGTGTCTACTGCATGCTCCATGTTTTCATTTTTATTAAGATCATGAGGATTTATTATTTGTCTTACTGTATGTTTAGAGATTCTTGGGAAAAAAAATAGTAATAAAAACATCAGGGCCTAAAGTAAAAAAGAAAAAAAAAAGTTGTGATTTGGTGTCCCTATTTAAAGATAAATAATCAAAACCCCTGCTTACACATAGTCTTTCCTCATCGTTTTGACATCCCTGGACTTTGGCGTATGTGCTTTTAAAATCATGCTTGAAGAAAACACTTTCCTAATTGGGGACTAAATAACTCAGAAGGCAAAACTGAGGGCTAAAGCACAGCAACAGGATTATCAGCATTTTGTAGTTAAGGAAACAAGAGAAAAGGAGAAGAGAGCAGCAAGGTTGAAGGTGCTCTGGAACCCCAAAAACCTCTTGGTGTCACCTTGGACCTTCACTGTGGTGTGCCCCCTGCAAATACAACTAGGAACAGTGGTTTTAGATCATGGGAATAGCAGATCTTTTCTTTACCCAAGGTATTGACTGTAGTCAGCTTATTTGTTCTTCCTAACTGAGTCATAAATGCTGGCGTGGAAGATGACATCTGTCACTTCCACAATAGCTGATGGTGATTTCATAAAAGCATCATTATGTTATTGACTCGGACAGAAGGAAATTGAAATAGATAAATAATAGTTAACAATTACACATATACCAATGATAATCATGCTATGTACTTGTAAAAACATTCAAGGAATTAGAAGACATCTGTTTAAATATGATGGAAGATACACAGGAAGCATATGTAATAATGTAGTTTAGCAGTGGTGAGTGTTCCTACCCATTAAGTAGTTCAAGCATAACACAGACACTCCAAAAGTTTAATTCAGATTAAAACACTGCACTAGGATGAAGGAGATCCACCTCCAATTCTCCCGAGCAACAGAAGTTTCTCCTGAAGATTTTAATTAGTCTCTTCTAATAAGCATTATCGGTGAAATTATTGTCTCTAGTCTAAGAAACTCCAGAATTTCAGTAATTTTCCCTGTTTTTTTTGTCAATGCCATAGGCTCTTCACTCATTAGCAGAGGTCAAACCTGAATGCCTTGATATGGATCAAGAATTTGAATGTGATCTTCTAAACTTCAGGACATTTTGGGGGGGTGTAAATGACCAGGTTAGCTACAGGACTTGGCCTTTGCCAGTGCTCTTCCTTAGTCAAAATTCTCATCCCAATAACAGATTTCCACTTCTAACATTTCAGAAGCATGGATAGTCAGAAATCACTCTTCAGTTCAATTTCTCCAGCCAGATGCAGGCAACATTTCTCTTGATGCCTTTACAATCCACAACACCATGAAGTATGCATTCAGCTTTGCTAAGGCAAAACACTCCAGATAACAGCATATTCAGGACACCACGAATACAGGTCCCTTCAGCTGCCTGCAGAGCAGAGCCCAGTTTTATACACTATGGTCCTGTCTTGCTTCCACGCAGCAGTTCATTAACCTATAGGTCATCCTGATGAGACTCCTTGTGAGACCAATCCAGACTGCAGACTGGACCAGATAAAAGAAGAAAGCCTTAGATTTGTAAAAGAAAAGGTGGTTTCACCCTTCTGGTTGCATAGCATGGCTCCATGAGCAATTGCTCTGGCTCCTGTTTGGAAGAGGATGGCAGCAGAAACTAACCACACTCTAATTTAGCTAGTTCTGTATTCTAGTTTCATTTTAGTCAGCAGCAAATCTCACATTTACTTTATCAGATCTTCAGTTTATACATGTTTGCTTCTATTTGTCACTTCAAAAGCTCAGTTTGTCATAACTGGTTCCTGCTCTGAGTTTCCCCTTAAGCACTTCAAATGCTCTCTGTCTAGACACTACTTGTATATATCAGGTCAAAATTATTTTCTCAGTTGTGTTCAGCTCTGGATAATAACTCCCTTCTGTGTGGTAAATGCTACAAAGACCTTCCCCTTCAAAAACTGAAAGGCGGATAAAAGTGGGTATTTTCCTCACATAGAAGTAGCCCTCCCTTTGCTTTGTAGACCCAAAGGAAAATGTCGAAAAATGAGTTTTCACTGAAACTCTTCCCACTTTCATTTGCCTACATTTTCATTTTGAAATGTGTCTAAGAAAAAAAAAAAAGCAGAAAAACAAGTTTCTCTATTTGGTTGGTTGTTTTGAAATCCATCGAGATTTTGCTCCTCAATGTCATATCCAAAATGTTTTCCAGGAAAAAGATCACAAAAAGTAATAGAAAGCAACACCAGCTTCTCTTCCCTTCATCAGGAATTTAAAAAAAAAAAAGAAAAAGAATAAATTTATGGTCTCTTTATGCACTGATTCTTTTATCTTCTCCTTTAGAAATCTAGGACATTTAAGAGCATTTTATTGCCCTATTCACTTCTCTTCATGATTTTATTCACACTTGCAGAAAATGAAGTCTATTTTCAGTCAGCACTTCGTAAGACCAAGAGCATTTTAAGAGTTCCTTCAGCAGAACACCTTATCAGAAGTCGCTCCCATGCAGGGGAGTCAGGCACAGCATTCCCAGGCACAGTGTGACTCCGCTCTGTAGGCAGCTCCATAATGAAAGAGAGAATCAACTTTGCCCATTGCTTCTTTCTTCAGTAAAACTAACTGAAGGGTTGAAATTTCCAGGGTTGGTATGTGTTCAGCCATGACTGGTGGGTGACTTCTGTCTTCAGCAGCAAGGAGGTATCTCCACCCTCATCAAGTGTGATAGTTGCTGACATCAGAAAGGAGCCTGGGACACTTTCAAAGGTGCAGCCTTTAACTCATGGATGCAAATCCAAAGGAATGCCATTTATCCCTGGAATCACATTAACATCCCATGCTGGATGACAGGATTTAGTCCACATACATCAATAAAACTATTCCCAGGTTGAATCTTGGTTACTGCGGACAAGAGAGGTATTTGGGTACATCAGGAATCTGGTACAGAACCAGCCTGGGTGCAATGAGACATCATGAATGCCTCTGTGAGGGGGAGAGCAAAAGGAAATTCTTCACACATATACAAACAAGATTTTTATCATTTGAAAAGGGTTCTTCTAAGGACACTCCACAAGGACAGGTTTGGGAGGTTTTTTTTGATAGCTGCTATGTCACTTCCTTCTTGTCTAGTAAAAGATGAATTGATGCTTTTTGACAAACTCATACTCGCAACTGGGATAATTCCTATCCAGCCATCACATACCATACAATTTAAAACAGCATAAAAATAAAATAAGTTTGGAGTTTTTAAGAACAACCTTTTACAATTTCAGCTCAAACTTGCTGGCACCAAAGACAGTTGGTGCTCTGGGGCTTGCAACAGTGGCAGACTTAGCTTTCAGCTCTGGACACTTGATTCAAAAAGAGCTTATTTTCAGGTCAGTTCTTCTGAAAGCCTGACTCTAATGGTAGAGGACACTACTGCTATACCATCATGTAAAGACCATTTGTAGTTATAATCTTTAGCCTTTTTTTAATAGGAAATACTGCACAATCCTGTGCACTGGGGTTGCTGGTGTGTACATTTGGGAACCAGAACAAGGAAGATAGATAAGAAAGATCTTTTTATACTGCTGGATATTGGCCTACTGCTTTTGGGCAGCTCTGCAAGCCACAGGACTGCAAATTCCACCAATTGCAAACCTGGCCTTGGTGAACTTAATAAAGCAAAGCAGCATCAGAGCTTACAATGTAGGAAAGAGAAGACTCCTAGAACACAAGACACAGAAGGTTATTGCAAGCCAATGAAAAGGCATTTTTGGTACTTGAACACCGACCTACACTTTTGTTGCAAGTATAAATGGGACAGCTTAGTTGCAGGATACAAGAGGAAGACCATAGAAATGCCTTCCCTGAAAACTTTACTAACAGCAAAACATTTATTCGAATACATTCAGCACGTCCTTTTGAGATCTATGACCCATATGCATTGCATTCTTATTGCTGCTTTAAAACCAAAAGGGTCTCCGTGAAGGCCCTGGATACCTTAAATAATAGACACTAAGCGATACTGATGCAGAAGGGCCCACAAAAACAATCTTCTCATGTTCAAGCTGATGTCCTTGGGCACTCTGTAACTTCCTTCACTGATGAATGTGATCAGCCCGAACACTGTAAGGAAAGCTGGAGACATCTGTGAGCAGAAACCTATCAGTTTGAGTTGGAATGGGTTTAAGGTCCCTTCCCAACAAGATGGCCAGATGAAGAATGGCTAGTTCCTTGTTGGCAGCCCGAGCCACAACTGCAGTTCTGCAGGTCACGCAGTGGCAAGCACTAACACTCCAGTTTGCCACGGCTCCCACCCTTACCTTAGATCTGCTTGTCTCCCAGCATGTTTTAAAAGGTGACACCCTGCAAAGCCAGATGGCATGGGGAGAATTGGGAAGTTTGGGGGTCATCAGAAAACCCTGGCAGGATGGAGCAGGGAAGGGGGGAAAGGAACAGTGAGAGACACAAACATTCCCCTCCATGAGAGCAGAGAGGTGGCTGCTGTACAGCAAAGGGCAGCACTCACAGCCCCTGCCAGGCAGCTGCAGGACACGCACACTGAGAAGGAGAATGGTAAGATACATAGAAACTTTGTAGTCTACAATGCAAAAATCCTCCCAAGTGCCATGAAATACAGTCTAGGGGAGCCACAAAACGTGTAACCTTGTAGTTCAAATACAAAACCAAGTTATGCCAGTTCTTAGTAGGCAACCTCTTAGATGTACATACGCATGCATAACAAGATGAGACAGTTGTGTGGAAAGGAAGAACCAGCATCAGTGATCAGATATAAAATGACAAGTCTTTTTGAAATAAGGCGTTTGTTTCAGATAAGGTTTAGATTAACAAGCTTTTAGGGTGCAGTCCACCTAATCTTATAAAGGCCACAGAGCTGTAGAGCTGGAAAACAAGGATTAAACCCGAATGTGGTTCTAGATCAGTTTTGACAAAAACTTCCAGAAAACTCTTCTGAGGTGGCAATACCACAATAGCCACTGTGCAAAGACTTGTAGGGCTGTGTCAAGGCTCCTCTCAGGTCAGATGCCAGCTCCAAGAGAAAGTGGACCATCTTCACAGAGTTTCAGATCCTACCTGGAAACACCATCTGCACCTGGGGACTGACATCTGGAAAATACATGCACATATGCAACAGGGGAGAAGCATGATGTGCAACTTCAATTTCTCTCCAGGGGAAAAGAAAATAACAGGTGTCAAGAAAAATAAAGAGATGTAATGAGCAAAATTCGATGCATAACAGAAAAAGTCAGAGAGGTTAATTGCCAAGAAGGAAAACACCAGATGTGAAGCACCAGCTCACAAAATCATGTGAGTTTTGCCACTGATTTCAGTGCAGTCAAGCCTTTGCTGCAGGTTTCTTTACGGCAAGATATGGTAATTTCCTTGAGCTGCAAAGGAAAGTGTTGAATTTCCTCTCTTTCCCTCCCTTGAGACATTTTCAAGTTTACTGAATAAAACACAATGGGGACTTTGCATATGCCAGGGTAAATCACAGGTTTTATGTAACTTCCCCTGCACCTGCTGGAACAATATTCACAACAGGGTTAACTTTGGCCTAATAACCTCAGTGGATGTCTCGCTTGTGTTGGCAGTCCCTCATGGAGTTTGTTCCTGCTGCAATGTATTACCTGGAAACCTCAGTCTCTGTTAAAGATTGATTTCCAAACACCTCTTATGTCAAATTCTCTATGCTGCACTGGAGTCTGGGACAGAAGACAAAGACAGCACATTTCATTAGAACAATTAAACGTTACAGAATACAGCACAGGTACTAATATCAAGGACAGCTGCTCTCCCAAACCCATGCCAAATCTACATTTACACGATGTGGAAACCCTCAAAACAGAACCAAATAGATGCTACAAAAATAACTGCGTTCATTTCAAGCCTCAACTCTATGCAACTAGAATACTCAGCTCTCTTTCTGTGACTGCAAACTAAAGGAACCTTGTAGGAAAGGAAGCAAGATCCATTGGTATAGTCCCACTGGCCTCCTGAAACCCTCTTTGGCACCATGCCTCTTCACCCACATGCTTATTGTCTTTTGACAAAGCCACTATTTTCTGTCTTCATCTCTCCAAGACAAAAGGTCTGCCTTTCAAGACAACCTGCAAAGTTCACAAGAAGCCTTCCCCCTGTCTCTGGGCTCAATTCCACTTGGGTCCTTCATGGTCTAAAATAGCCTCTCAGCCTTCCTCAGGCAACATCATCTCTTTAATGAGCCTCCATCAGAAAAAAAACATTTATTGCATAGCTCCCCTGGAGCTTTCCTGCACTGAGACAGAAAAGGAAAGAGAAGCTTCCAGGTTTCACTTGAGATCCTAGTTTGGAGCCTCTGAAATAGCACTGGTGCCTGCAACAGCATTTGCCTTTGTTGTAATAGCTTTTCCTCTTTGCAGGTTTTACATCGCCGCAGGTTTCTTTCCCTTCTCCTCCTCCTCTGACCTGCAGCCAGCTCACTTTGGTAATTTCATTATTATCATCCCTTGGGTCTGAAGCTTCAACATGTCTCTCCAGCAAGTTCCAGAGAGAAAGCCAAGAGAAATATGCATTGCAGTGTCTTGCAACCAGCAGCCTTTGGCATTTGTCCTCTGTCATAAGCCCCTGATCAGGCAGTCAAGATTATACCATTCTCAAATTCTTTGCTTTGGGCTTGCTGAGGTAGTTCCTGTCTTGTGGACTCCCCACAAGAGCCAGATACCAGCCTGTTGACATGCTCATGATTCGTTCATAGGCACATTCAAATCAATACAGTTAACATTCAGGTAGTATGAGCTCGTGTAAAAAAGTTTACAGAATATTCAGATTTGTGATAAAACAAAATTGAGAAACAGATATCTGAGAAGTAAACTCTGGAGAAACCTCAATTTTATTATTTGTTCCTCTCCTGAGTTCTTCTCTGCTTTCTCTCCTGTTCTGCATAGTTTCAAAATTCTTATTTCATGGAAATATTTTCACCCTTGACTCCTGCCCTCCAGCCTCATGGGTTGTCCTGTTTTGAAGTGCCAGCATGGGCCAGGGGAGGTAGGCACTGCCTCTGGCTGCCAAGGGACCAATGTATTTTCAGTAGTGACTCAACCCAAAGTGAACCCCACAGGGTAGGGCTGGCAGTGGCAGCTTTCATAGTCATGGTGCTGTACAGCCATGCTGGTTTTGAGCTGTCCTCTCCATAGCGAATGATCTGCATGGGGCAAAAGTGGGGGTCTCGCAGCCCCCAATTTTTATTGTTTCTCCTCTTTTAACATCTTTAACTTTTGAGGACACTTTCCCTGATACTTCAGATTTAAGCCCCAAATCCCATGCTTACTTCACAGGAAAACCAACAACTATTCCTTGGTCTTGAATAGCTTGCAAGAGCCTGAACACTGCTTTTTCCAAAACAGATCAATCAATATTTCCACAGGGGAGGAAAATAATGGTCTATATTAACACTTAATACTCAAAGATACCAAGCAACAATTAACATTGAAATTTTTTCTAGTTAGAAATGAAATCTAAAAGAAATCTCCCATTTTGCCACCCACAGCTTCTTAACCCAGGCACACCAGCAAAGGCACAGAACTAGAAAGAACTACTATGTCCACAATATGAACTGTTATCTCATTTACAAAACCTGTACTTTGCATCGTCTCAGAAGACCTGTGAATTGATTGTTTGAAATATAGCAAGGGAGAGTAAGTGTTATGCTTGGGACCATTGGTTTGGTTGAACCTTTAAATGTGCTGATTTTTACTTCTTTAGTTAATTTGTTTGTTCAAAAACTCTAAGCTATAAGGAAAGAAGATTGCTGGCTACCATTATATTATTTAGTGCAGTGTCTACAGAGCATCTTCTAATGTTGGTAAATGTAATGTTAAAATAGTCCAGCAATCCTGTAATTGAAAAAGTCACAAGGGATAACTGTAATAAAAACTGGGAGCACACATCTCTGGATTAGCTAGGCTGAATTTCTTCAGCTTATAAGGACTTCAGAAAACACTGCAGAAAGAATTTTGAGATGTACTTGGTTTTAATTCCTTTACACTTTGCCCAGAAGTCAACTAAATCACTGCTAACAGCTGCTGAAAAACCCACATGACGCACAGTCAGGTTGGTTTTTTTTTAACCTGATAACTTCAAACCTCTGTGATTTTGTGGTCCTTGCTGTGTCTCTCATCTGGAGTTTGTAGAAGTTTCAAACAATCCCAAACCTCACTTGAGGTTTGCAGGTGAATAGAAAATGTCATGACCACGCTGCTGCTCTTGGGAAAAGAGCTGTCAAATTAAGAAAAAAATATCTTCTGTTCTTAAATATTTTTCTTTGCCTGCTGTTTTCAACTGACATCAGTAACTCAGTGTCAAGTAATTAGTCTAGAAGGCT
The DNA here is from genome assembly GCF_036013475.1 of Columba livia. Lineage (NCBI taxonomy): Eukaryota > Metazoa > Chordata > Aves > Columbiformes > Columbidae > Columba > Columba livia. Next base: position 73,321,457 of record NC_088603.1, on the reverse strand, counting down.
CATCAGGATGCAGCACCCACAGCATAATTTTTAGGGGAAAAATAATAGAAAAGACTGTCTCCAATGAGTATTACTGCTACGCAGTCAACAACTGGGAGTCCAAGTGTCTGCTTCTTACCTGGGGGTTGAGATAATTGTATCGTGTGATCTTCTTGGCATCTGCCAGTTTGATGAAATAATAACCCAGAGCTGCTCCTGCACCTTCCATGATCTCACGGGTTTAGCTGCCAAGCAAGCACTTGTTTTGACTCATGTGGAAGAGGATTAGTGCCACTCTCCATCCTCTGCCCCAACTGCAAAGCAAAGGGAAAACAACAAAGTCTGAAGGCATCACTCCTTTAAGACTACCAGGGTTTCCTGTCACTTGAAATTGCAATGCTTGGAGTTAATAAGTTTTATTGCTATCATGTCAACATGGGAAGCCTTCGGTCTGTGAAATCATTCATCCTCCCAGCAGTTTTCCTCCTGGATTTATGGCCTTCAGCCAAGCCAAACTCCTGAGTATTTCACAATGCTACAGTTATCACTGACTTTTAGCATCAAAGCAAGCACAGAGTGAGGAAGCCTGTGTAGGTAACCACAGGAATGGCTCAGGAGAGGCAGGAGAGCCAAGTTTGGTGAGCAGTGCTGAGTGACATTACCTCCTGGAGGGGTTCAGCTGCCTTCCCAGCCTGTAGTAAACACATCTTCCCCTCTGGCAGAAAGGAGGAGTCATCAGTAAGTGTTACCTACTCCTGCTGCTATTTGTGAGCCTAATACAAACTTCAAGGTAGCTTCATAATTTACACAGAGAACTTAACTTCTAGTAGGTCCAATCACAGGAGCAAGGGCTGGGATCAAAACAGAGGAGAGCACCACAGCTTCAATTTTTAAAGGTAATCAGGTGGTATTTCCATGGCATTAGGAGGCCTAAATGTCATTTTCAAGAGTAATTTAGTCTGTGGAGCAAAGTCTCAATGACATGCAAAAGCATTGCAGCTGAGCCACAGCCTGAGGTGAACTTTTGCTGTCTACCTCACATAGGCCATGCAAAAAGTAGGACACCGAATAACCCGTAAAATCTGAGCCTGGGCCCCCACTCATTGCCAGCACTATTAAACTTAGCAAGCTACATTTTATTTATTTTCTAACGGATTTACCCCTTTACTCTTCCACAGTAGAGGAAGCAAACCACTGATTAAGTGATAAACTTGCTAAAGAGTGCAAGCAGTACTTCAGATACACTTTTGATAATTATCAGCTGATCTACCCGATGCAATTTGTTTCACAACACAACGACAGAGGGGTCTTTTCAAATAGTATGCCAACTAGTAATAATACAATGTATTTACCTGGAGCTACAAGTATTTGAAAAGGAAACGTTATTTATCTTCATATATCCTTTAAATATCTCTAAATCCCCCTGTTGTCTCCAAAGACCTCTTGGAGAGCATTTCTTTCTGTGTCTGGATCAAAGGAAAAAAGGGGTGTATGAGAAATAATGCAGTCACACAGGTGATGAGATTACTCAACAGAACATGAAGTCCTTGGTAATATCAGGAGAGCTCTGCAATATAAAGAAAGCATTTTTAAGAAAATGGTTGTAGTAAAAATAAATACTCCTAGGAACATCAAAATATGTCCAAAGCATGTGATTTGTAGTAGAAGAATCTCTAAACTGTTTTGAGGAAACATCTCACTGAAAATCTCAGACTGCAGAAAATTTGCTACCTCTGTGGAGTTATTTGGTCTCAATTTTCAGAGGCACTGCTTTCATGAGAGTCGCGGTTTCATGACTCTTCTACTGCAGACCATGTGTAAGAACTAAGAAGCAACATGAAAGGACCCCCTCGAGTTTCCTAATAATGCTGTGAAACACTGGAGAACTGCCTATGGTTTGCCAGGGGAATCCTAGACCCTCTGAAGGCCTTTTTTAAGAAACCCCCACTAAAACAAAGCATAAAAATGCAGCCCTTGCAAAGGGTCACACCCTGCAAGATGCAGGCTGTTGCTGAAGAGGAACAACCTCATCCAAGGGTGTGCAACAGGGTTTGGGATGGAGCCATATGCGGGGAAACACATGATGCAGGATTGCAGCGAAGTACAAGAAACAGGTAATACCATATGGCTACATTTTCATATAAAGGCCCAGGTCCTTTACAAAGCATCCTGTTACTTCAAGCACATGCCCAAAGTAATGAAAAAAGGCCATTTGAGGCAATGATGCATATCTTGGTAGTGGCAGTGACATGAGGAAGAGGTACTATATGCCTTGGGAAAGAGTCATTTTATCAGGAAATAGACAGCAAAAGCAAAACAATACCCATGAAATCTGAAACTACCAGAATATAATTTATTTCCCTGGGAAATAAACTTTTCATGAATACTTAGGAGGTTCCATGTATTTTCCCAGCCTCACAACAGCTATTTTCCATATGGCACACAGGCAATAATCAGTCACATAACTTTGCTCTGGTCCTGAACAAATCCTGGCAAAGTTAGTCTGGGTGTGGACTTTCCCATATAGGCTTTCCACATGCAGTTGGGTTCGTTCGTAGACCCCCAGATAAGACTGACTAACAGCCTAGATCCAGCTCCAAACACATCTGTAAATTGAGTCAAATGCATTTTCTCTTAACAATAGACTTCTGGCTACAGGCTGAAGGATACCAGTGACCGTGTGGACCAGTGCATACAAGGGAATGTCACATCTGCAGTGGGAATTGTTGTGAGCAACCCACTGCTGGACAAGAAGGGATGGAACTAACCTAGGATGTCTCTGCCCACGTGAAGGTTATTTTTACAGCTGACAAAAGGGCTCTAGGACAAACTTCTGAAGGACTAAGATGCCAAATTCCTCCTTTGCATAGAGCATTAAACTATCAACACCATCTTTTGGAGAAAAAGTACTTAAGCACCTGCAAAGCACCTGATAACAGATGAGTACTGTTATAATAGTTAAAGCTGCATTAGGAACACAGGTTTTGTAGGCTCAAAGGGCCTAAAGTGTCATTTTTATAGGAAGCACTGAATGTTTCGGTGCCCAGAGGCTAAGCAAGTTGTACTGAGCCAAGGAAAGTATGTGGAGTCAGGAGCTTTATTGAAATTTCCAGCTCGTTGCCTTTCAGATCCCTCTTTTGTCAACTGTGGATGAAGTTTCTCTAGCTGCCGGAAGTGTTTTGAGAACCAGCTCACATTTATGAAATACTTTGAAAGTAGAATAGTTAGAGTATTATTTTATTGCATTCATCTTCTCACTTCCTGGGAATTGTTGTCCCATTACAAGATCTCAAATTAACAGCTGCTCCTTTACATCCACATATCTGTTCAAAATGGATGCATATGTGAATTCACGCTGGTCAAGAATCACAGAATGGTTGGGGTTGGAAGGGACCTCTGGAGATCATCTACTCCAACCCACCTCCTAAAGCAGCTTCACCCAGAGCAGATCGCACAAGAATGTGTCCAGGTGGGCCTTGAATGTCTCCAGAGAAGGAGATTTCACAACCTCTCTGGGCAGCCTGTTCCAGAGCTTTGGCACCCTCAAAGTAAAGAAGTTCTTCCTCATGTTTAGATGGAACCTCCTGTGCTTCAGTCTGTGCCTGTTGCCCCTCATCCTATCATTGTGCACCACTGAAAATAGTCTTGTCTCATCCTCCTGACATCCACCCTTCAGATATTTGTAAGCATTGATGAGATCCCATCTCAGCCTTCTCTTCTCCAGGCTGAACAGACCCAGCTCTCTCAGTCTCTCCTCATAAGAAAGATGCTCCAGACCCCTCATCATCTTTGTAGCCCATCGCTGGACTCCATCCAGTAATTCCTTGTCCTTCTTAAACTGGGGAGCCCAGAACTGGACACAGTACTCCAGATGCAGCCTCACCATGGCAGAGTAGAGGGGGAGGAGAAACTCCCTCGATTTGTCAGTCACATTCTTCTTAATGCACCTCAGGATACCGTTGGCCTTCTTGGTCACAGGGGCACATTGATGACTCATGGTCAACCAGAATTCCCAGGTCCTTCTCTGCAGTGCTGCTTTCCAGCAGGTCTGCCCCTAACCTGTACTGGTGCCTGGGGTTATTTCTCCCCAAGTGCAGGACCCTACACTTGCCCTTGCTAAACTTCATCTGGTTCTTCTCTGAGAAAGATGAAAGGCTGTATCCAGATCTTCATATAGACCATTAAATGGTCACTATTTCAGGCAAAGATCTTGAGGTACCCATATTCCTCTATTATTTTAATACATGGCCCGGATTATGCCTGCTGACAGCATTACAGAATGAGCACACGAGACAGTAAAACTGCCCTCCGAGTGTTCCTGGGAAAACGATGCAGAAGCAGCGTGAATCACTGAAACAAACAACAAAGAAAGACATCTGAGCAACTGCCCACAGAAGACTTCCCCAGGTTCTCATGTAGGCATTCCCATTAGAGAGAAGAACTGTAGGGCTGGTGTATCTTAGTTGTCCACCCTCCATGTTCAAACAGATGTCACATATCACCCGCAGGAAGTAAAAACAGACTTTCTAGGAATACAGAGGGCATCTAAAGGAGCTGTTGGAACGAAACCGAAGCTACCAATAGCTAACAAAAGATCAAAATAAAAACTCAGAGCAGAGGAAATACATTACAGCCACCTACTGCTGTCTGAGAGAAAGGGGCAAAACTCACACATCTAACGTAATGGCCATGTAGCTAATGCTGCCGGACAATTCACCTAAATAGAAGATTTTTTCCTCTCCCACATACATAGCAAATTAAAAATAGTAATGGTGTTATGGGACATCTGTAATTGGTCTTGTGTGGAATCTCTGTATTCCACTGGTAATTACAATTATTCTCTCATCAGCTTCACTAAATTAGCCATTTATTTTCTCCACTGTCAGGGATCTGGATGAAAACACAGGAACTATTCACCTTCCATCTTCCTCTTTCGTACTGTAGTATACGAGAGAGATCTACATATTCTTTAGTTTTCATAAGATATTTTATTCCTTTAACTTGGAGCAGATTTCCTCCAATAATATACACATTCATGGCAAAGTCCAGTTCCTTTTGGATGGCAGCCTTCAAATGCAAAATAACTCTTTGCTTCTTTTTTTCTCTTTCCAGATAGTTATGTCTCTCCCTTCAAAGTGCTGTTACAGAAAACTCCAAGACATAACACGTAACACCACTGACAATGTCCAGATCCCACAACAAGTCATAGTCTTAAACACAGGTTGGACCTTCACCCCACGTAAGAACTAGGCAGTTTCACATGAGTTTCACAAGAACAATAATTGGCATTGCTTTGCTTTTTAGGGACTCCCTTTGAAACAGATTTTGCAGACTTCTCCAAATCTGGCATCAGTGCAAGCCCACAGAGTTCATAAGAAGTGTCCTTATTTACTATGCCTCATGGAGAAGAAAAAAGGCCAGGGACTCTTTGGAAATCAAATTGCTTGTAGGCAAAGTGTCAAATTTTTCAAGCAAAGAAGCAAAACAGTTTTTCCCAGGAATTTTAGACTGGATGGTTTTGGTGAAGACAGATTATATGTGGAGGCATGTATAGGAACTTGAATTCATGTTCAGGAAAGGGTGACTAAAGCAGGGGAATGACAAAGCTGCTTGTTCACACCTGATCTGGACACACTTTGGGGCTAAAATAGCCAAATTATATTGACATATATAGTATGTTATATAAAACTTCACTGAAAAATGAATTCTGTGAAAGGGGGAAGTGAACTACAAATTTGGAACAAGACTATAGAACAGTTTTAAGCTAAAAGAATGGGTGAAAAATTAGGATGGCCAAAACAGTTATTTTGACATCCTCAAGTAATTTTTATTCCGTTTTGAAAATTGACTGGATATAATTTTAAAAGGGAATCAAAGGAGGTTTGAACAAATCTAAATGTCTCAAAAAAACTTGGATGCTGTCAAAATATTTTATCATCAAGACAGATTTGTTTTGTTTTGTTTTGATTGTTTTCAGAAGAAAAACTGAAACAGGGAATTAATTGTCTTTACTTGTGCTTTCTGCATATGAAAATAAGCAATTTGCAGCAAACGCTAGAGTCACCAGTCAATGCCACATCTTGTGACCTGATGTGATTAACCCACATAAGGTCTAGTGGTTTTTGACTGGCTGAGGCTGCAGTGGGAGTGCTGGCTAGTCCCCAGTGCAAACACCCTGAACTCTCAAGGGAAATCTGACTTCGCTCCCACACACAAAGCTGTCCACTGCTGCAGTATTTCCCTCTTCAGCCTTATGCTTGTGCTACCAGAACTGCTGTAATCTGAACTTGTGCCTTCAGCGACAAAATAGAAGGCTTTAATTAAGCTGGTTTTAAACACTCATCATTCCTGAGATTTCCTCCCAGTGAATCATGAGTTTATTTTCATGCCCCTGTGCCAGGCGTACCTGCTGCAGTGGCACCAGAGCTGCGAGCAGCGAAGGGATTCGCTAGGACGGTCACCTCTCCTCCAAAGCAGATTATATTTGTCACCCTCATTGCACCACCATTTTCCTCTTGCCAAACCACCTCTTAAAGGCGAAAGAAAGAAACAGGGTGTCTGGGGCTGCTCGCAGGCACCTGCAGGCACAGCTATGAGTATGGCACAAGCACCACTGACATGGTGAGGAGCTGCTCGAAAAACTAGTGCCAGTTGGTGACAGTACCGTGGGAGGCAAAGGGATAAAATGCAGTGACTTCTCCATTGGGGTTTCCTTGTGCAAGAGCATCTATCACCACAGAGGGTCCTGGGCACCAAACAGCTTCCTAAAGCACCTTTCACAGGCAGGGCCAGAGACATCCCCTGGCCAGAATAAACACACTTCTGAGCATCCTCACCTGCCACAGCAGGCAATGATGACCAGAGCCCTGCTGCCAGCCATGGCTTCCAGGAAAGCTTACTTCAGCAAACCACATCCGCTGCACGCCATCAGCAAGCTGTCACAGCCTAACCCCAAAGACCGAGGCACCAAGCTGGGATGCTTGCTCCTTCTTGCTGCTGAGCTATTTTTTTTTTTAACCTGTACTATGTTTAGCACTGCCTGCTTCCACCCTTTTGCCTTCCTCCTGATTTGGTCCCCATGGCTCTGCCAGTCACATCGTGTACTGACCTGCTCAGCCCCACCGCTGTGGCCAGTTCCGTTCCAGCAGCTTCAGCGGCTGCTTCACTTTGCACACCGTAGAACCATAGAATGTCCTGAGTTGGAAGGGATCCACAAGGATCATTGAATCCCACTAATGTCCCTGCACAAGACAACCCCACAGTTCACACCATGTGTCTGAGGGAGTTGTCCAGTCTATTCTTGAACACTGTCAGGCTTGGGGCCACGACACCTCCCTGGGGAGCCTGTTCCAGTGCTCCACCACCCTCTGGGGGAAGAACCTTTTCCTCATGTCCAACCAAAACCTCCCCTGGCACATCTTCCTGCCATTCCCTTGGGTTCTGTCATTGGTCACCAGAGAGAAGAGATCAGCGCCTGCCCCTCCTCCTCCCCTTGTGAGGAAGCTGTAGCCCCATGAGGTCTCCCCGCAGTCTCCTCTTCTACAGGCTGAACAAACCCAGTGACTTTAGCTGCTCCTCATACAGCTTCCTCTTCAAACCCTTCACCAACCTCATAGTCTCCAGTGGCTTTATATCCTTTTTATACTGTGGCATCCACAAGAGGCTTATGCCTACTGCAGTAGGCTTGTCCCTATTGGAAATGAGCACGGTTAGGTAGGCCTCACATGCCAGAGAGGCAGTCTAACTGGCTACACCTCCTTTTTTTATACCTTTTCCTACACTTCACTCCCCTGGTGCAATATAGAGAGCCTGGAAGAGTGGCAGGCATTGCAGCAGAAGTGGCTGCAGCAGCCCTGGGAGTGCGCACACCCCTGCCCTGCATCGGCACGATGTCCGTGCTTCGGCTTCACTGTCTCTAGAGCAGAACTGAACACCTGGGTCATGCTGCAGAGGCTAAAGCTGGGCTTTTTCAGTCCTTTCAGCATGAAGGTCATAACAAGAAACATAAACCATGTGATTTTGTAGAAGATTTTCTATGCTTTGAGTCTATTGATTTAGAATTTTTTTTTCACTAGCTTGCCACAAGGTGTGACGTTTGCGATCACTATACTATGTCAGTAAAATTTCATTACTAGCATTAAGTATGTACATCCCTTAAAAACAGGAGACACTGGATGGGAATGAAAGTACTGATGCCCATAAATTTATACAGATCAAGATTGAAAAGCAATTTTGAAATCAGCACATACTTGATTTTGTTCCTCATCAATGTACCTCTGTCACTTTTACATCAGGACATGCTTCTTGCCAGGCACTGCCACTGATTTTTATTCTATTCTTGTGTTGTAGCAGCTGCAGAGACAACCATTGTCCTAGCCACTGTCTGCTGAGCTATAGCAAAGGGCTGGATTTCAGAGAGTCTTATCAGCTCTGCCACTGAGTGGTCCTTAAGCCAAAGCCCCACTTTGAAAGGAAAATATGTCAATGCAAACATGCTGCCTTAGCATCTCACGATTTTTCAGCTTATCTCTTATGAGGTACCAGCAGCACAGTCTCGAGAACCCAGGGATAAAGTATATCAGGCTGTGATGAGTGCCTGGTGACTTCCTTTTCATTATTGTACAAAACAGATAAATTCTTGGTGCTAACTTGGTGCTTTTGAGTTCACAGGAATTGTCACCTAGGTATAATTCCTATTCTTAAGAAGGAAAAAAAAAAAAAAGAGGAAAATCCAGCCAAGCAAACCTGCATTAGAAGATTAGACACTCCTTACAGTTTCTGTACATTTTTAGAAATGTGTATTCACCTGTTTGGAAGGAATTTTTCTTCAATACTTTCAGCTGTTCTCCTTGCTACAACTTACGCACCCATATCTCCCACTTGACATGTCATTACCGATAAACCTTACAAGACCATGTCTCACACCATTTTGCAGGACGGCCAAGACATCAAACTGCTTCTGCCTCTGAGCATCACTCCTCAATTCTTCTCACAGCAAGGGCTGCATTTTCTAAGGCCTGGGACGGGATGCCGAAGCACTGATGTAATTTGCTGAACTGCCAGGCCCTTCTTTTCCTGTTTCTCTTCATACAACAAACTCCTGAATCATTCCAGCTCCACCATGTGACTCACACACAGCTTGTTCCATAAATAATTGGAAGTAGGAGGTAGCCGAGAGCAATAAAAACAGAACCTGAAAATGCTGGAATAAGACTGGTTGCCTTGGTGTTGACTTTTTTGTTTTTTTTTTTATTTCCCATAAGGAAATCTGGTCTTTAAATAGGAAAAGAAAAAGAAAAGTCATCTGTTTTTTTTAGCAGGAGTTAGCAATGTGTGCTTTGTTCCCTGTAACAGGCCAAGCTGATGTCACCAGCAGCAGCTGGCTGATAAATATTTTTCAGTACAGCTTCATATATTCCTCAAACTCTTATTTTGAAGTTGGGATGAGAGGATTCCAAGCTGATATGCCTGAATGCAAGCCAGAGGAATTAAGTTCCTCTAGTGGCTTCTATTTTGTGCTGTTGTAGGTATGCATTAGGCCCTAAATACCTTACTTGGAATAGTGATAAAATCTTGTAATCGCCTAGTATCTTTCAACTAATACTTAGCAAATATTAATTACATGAACCTTCCAACACTCCTGTAAAGTAAAATAGAATCTTTGTCTATTCTTTGTCTATTATCTTATCTCTATTTTAAACAGAAGACAAGATAGGGGCAAGAATGCCAACACAGCAAATAAGTCTGAACTAAAAACATGAGTGGAACAAAAGGACTACCTCTTCATATGATGCATATTCAACTGATAAGGTTTGGTGGATTGCATGAACTATACATAAAACTGCTACCTAAGCATCAGGAGCAAGGAGAGGTATCACAGAGTTTTGACACACTATAAAAAGTGTGGAAGTGATATTGCACAGAAGCAAACAAGCAAGGAAACAAACTGTATTTAGGGCCAAATTTCTCACTAATCATTTAACATGGAGGGCACCATGTGAACCATTGAGGCGTGTGAACCATTCACCAAAGTGAACCATTTAGACCTGTCAGAGAGATTCAGCTTGTCTATTTTCCACTCTTTGTGACCGAACTACACAGCAGATATTAGCGTAGAGGTGAGGTTACTACACATTTGGGGCAGGGTGGGAGCTCTGAGATGCCCCATGCCACAAACAACTTCCAACTCATTTACAATGTGAAGGTTTTATTGAATATACATTGATGTTGCATGCATACCCCAAATGGGCCAATACTGGTTCTTTGGGGCACTCCTGATTTGTTGGTCACTATTTCTTCTGGACAATTCACATTGGAATGTATCATATAACCCATTCTGAATCTCTGTTCTCTTACTAATAATTTCTGTGTTGCCAAATTGGATTAGCTGGCCCATGGTGCATTCACAATAGGTGCACCTGTGAAAACAGTTTCAAGACTGGCAGGACTGCATTTCTACAGCAGAATTGTCACTGTGGGAGCATGCTGTGCAAAACAGCTGTGCTTGTGGACAGCTGCACCTGAGGTGTCCATTTCCTTTTGAACACCTCCAAATCAAACCCAAGATTATTTACTCACCCATGACTGCAGCTCTGTTGCCCATTGCTACAGGCTCTGGAACAAAATAGGAATCAATGTCACAGTGTCTCTCGTAAATTTCTGGTAGGAAAGAGCTGTCCTTGAAGTGCTTACAAGAATTAAAAAAAAAAAAAATAAATCAAATAATCATGGAGGAAGGAATAAAACAGTAAAAATTCTCTACAATTTGGATTTAGTTGTCACAGAGGTCCATTCTTCAGTTATTTTGCCACTGAGACTTTCAAGGCATTTCTTTCCCCTCCAGCCCCACGTAGTTCAGGGCATCTGTCATACAGGTTTCTAGTGCCTCAACTGCTGATGTCTTGGTCATTACTCATGAGTTAGACCAGCTCCATTCTCCATAGAAAGACACAACCGTTTTCATCTTCTAAGTCCGTTTTTCTGCCGAACTGTAGCACTGACACCCTCTGGGTGTGATTCAGCCAATTTTCTCATCCACTTCAATGAGCCTTGACTGCGTTAAGAGAATAATTTCTTCTCACAGCTTCTGGGAAAATCAAATGAAATTGGACTGTCACTTACTGGGTCCCATTTGTCTTGTTTTTAGGGCAACCTAAGTCTCCAGTGTACTGGGTCTGCTTTCTTTTCATTTCTTTCAGCCTGTGTCAACCTACACTTTTACCTCTGTTATTCTTCCAGAACAGAAAATAATAATCCTTGCCCTGGTATACGGCTGGAAATTCACCAGCATGGCTCAATCTGCAGGGGAAAAGGTCATCCCAAATTTCCCTTGTGTAGAAATCTTCAGGCACGCAGAATTGCTGCTCTCACGAGGAAAACTCTAGAAATTCTGCTTGTGAAAACCCATCAGGAAAATATCAGCAGGAGATCAGGTGGGAATATCTGTTCAAACACCCAGAAATATCCATTCACAGTGTATTCTATGATAGGTTTCTTCACACCAGATTTAGTTCTTCTTTACAATTGTACCCACCACCCTTGCAGAGCAGACTCTCTGCTCCTGCAAAGCCATTGCAAACAAGATGCACTAAAAATGTTTTGGGGCTTTTTCTCCCACAAAAGTCTTTAAGAGATCCAGGTCCTGGATCTGACTTCATCGGATGTCTGAGGTGGGCCAGGACCAAAAGAGCCTTCCCAGCTTGTCTTTGCTGTCTGCAGCAGGTACATGCTGTCCTCAAAATGTATCTGTCCCATGTCTAAAAGTATTCTGATTTTATTTTCCCTAAGGCACACATTCAAACCAGGAGATGTTGCAACCCATAGCAAAAGAGGATTTAAAACTAGGAAGAGAAGCTCCAGCTAAAGAAGGAAGAAATCTGCTGGATGTTGCTGTCATCACAGTATTACCTCCAAGACAGTTTTCTAGCACAGTAATGGCAGGAGGACAAAACCAGCAGGGACCTACCAGGTCATTCAGTCTAGCCTACCACTAATATACGCCCCCAAATCACCCTTTCCCATTCATAACCGCAGCAAGATCTGTCTTAAAAGCAGTCAGGAATCCCACTTGTGGAGATACTGTTCAAATGCCTAGAAACCATTTTCTAATTTAAAGTTCAAATTTATTCCTGTTCATTTGTATTCTAAAGCATCTGTGGTGCCTCTTCTCTCTGGTATTCACCCCCCGATGCATTTCCAGACAGCAAACATATCCCGTTTTCCGCTTTTTTTCTGCAAGGTTAAACAAATGATTCCTTTCAGTTTCCTACTGTAAATCAGGATCCCTGTTCTGCTGATCTTTTTCACTGCATTTGATAGTTTCAATTCACCTTTCTGCAACGAGAGTGATCAGAACTATATGTGGCATTGGAGTTAAAACTAACTACCTCAAAATGGGGAGAAAAAGTGTCACTTTTGAGACTAGCTTAAAATTTGTAAGAAAACCCCCCAAAAGAACACAACATCATTTATAGCATATGTTAGAACTAGACTCGCTCCTTTTATCTGTGGAAAAAGACTTGAAGAACAGCACTATGTGGCTGTTCTGGCTAAGGATTAGATGGTCATTTGGTCAATGTATTATAATTTGATCCCAGACTCAAAAAGAGGTTGGTAGAAAATAAATCGTAAGGTTTGTGGGGCATCCACTGTGTCATAGTAACATGGCTTCTGTTCCTGAATGTGAGGGCAAGGGCTTGAGGCAAGCATAGAGAACTCAAGCGAAAGCCTATGCACTGATTTCAGCAAGCAGAAAAACAGTTCCAGAGGAGTGAATTTCAAATTTCTGCACAAATGGGATTTTGCAAGTCCATAGAATTTCCCTTCTTTAGGCCGGAGTAGAGTGTGGTGCCTGGCCTGCCTAACAGCTGTAAGGCCCTGGACATCCTTGCAGCCCCAATGTTTGCCACCTACTGGGATGCATCCAGCACAAGCTCTGATGGAACCCTCATGACCAGCCCAAGCTACTTTCTGTAGCCTTCTGACCATGAAGGGTTCCTTTGAGCAGAGTGCATGCATCCTTAGGAGTATCCTCAGACAGGCACAGAAGCTTTCAAAGATTATGAAAGACCAGGGACACATTTTCTCAGGCCAGACGTAGAAATATCCTCATATTGAAAAGCAAAATGGCTCTACCTGGCAAACATTTCAGTGACTTTGTTTCTGGAGTCCCAGGAACGATTCCTTTAGTTGTGAAGGCAGAAAAATGGAACCATAGCAGGTACCGTCAACTTGCAGCATTAGGAGTCCTTCCAGGGAAAAAGCATGTCACCTTCTGATATCACTCTGTCTTGCATGGATGTGTTCTACCAGTGGGAAAAGGGAAGAGCCAAGAGATTCCCACTGCCAACTGGTTTCTGTCCTTTACACCTTGAAAATTTATTTTATGAAGAAAGAAAATAAATACATGCAGGCAGTGGAGCCCTAGTGCCAGCAACCTCCTCAGAGTGTTGGCCAGACCTTCTCTGTAGGCTGTTTTTGAAGCCATCATAAATAGAGGGATTTATTCTATACTTATAAGAGAAATAAAGTTCAGAACAGAAATATACGTCATGGCTAACTCAAGCAATTGCTTCACTTCAGCATTTACTGTTGCACAGTTCTCAGGAATAGTTATTGCCCTTATTGGACCAGGTTAATTCCAATTGTACATTTTTTACAGATTAGATTTATGCAGACATAAGCTAGTACTCTATTCACATATAGCAGAAAGAAACAACACCCTCAGGTTTTAACTTTTCCAACTTTTGGCCTTTCTAAGGTCTGTAGTGCACACTTAGTTGGGTTTACATGGCAACAGGAACAAGAGAGGTTTGTTTCTAGGTCTTTTTATTTGAAGATATTTGAAATATATGTATTTTTTGTAGAAAAAAAAAAATCAGGCTATCAAATGAACATCAATGAAACACACTGTTGCCAGCATTGGTTGAAATCACAGTCTCAAAGAAAGTTGGTTGGGCAGACAAGCCCTGGCTCTCATATCTGCTCTATTTTCATGCAGGAGACTGTGTCTCTACACATATTTATTCATGGGAGAGAACTGCAAGAGAAGCAGAAACCTAATTGAGTTTTAAATTTGCTTACTAACGTTTTCTTGACCTAATGCCCACCATACCAGGAATCACCAGATAGAAAAACATCAAAGTAACTGTAAATAAAAAAATTCTGGTGAAGGGATGAAAGCCAACTCAAAAGACTGAGCCCTTCCCCTAAGAAGTCTATAGCAGGCTAGTGCTGGGAGAGGATCTGGGACTCCTAACAACACTAATGTCTCAGGAACAGGTCCTTAGCCTGCATTCAGATCTCCTTTTCTCATCGCAAGGACTTAATAGCTCATCTGCCATGGACCTAGTAAATCTAAGCATGCCCACAAAGTGCCTGTGCACTCCAACACTGTTACCTATACTAATGAACTGTGAGAGAGTTCCCTGGCATTAACATTGCCTGCTCCAACTAGTGCTTTCCCAAGCAACTTCTGGACATGTTTTGGTCGAGGGAATGTGCCAGGAACCACACCTGAGCAGCAGTTTGCTGGCAACCACCTAGCACAGGCAAACCCAGCTCACCGGCGTAGATACAGGCTGTTCCATGCCAGCTGGCGTCAATGGCTGGGAACATTCCCATGCACCTTTAATATAGTAGTATAACCCTAGTCTAAGTCCTTTAACAAAATTACAAAGTCAAATCAAATTGTCACTGGAAAGCTGTTATACATATGGTTTTAACAGTGTACTATTTTGCAAGAGTCTGGCATTTTCTGGGCTTGCTACGCCGACAGCGTGCTACAGTTATATACACTGACACAATTCCACAGCTAACAGTGGATGCAAAATTCCAAAAAGGTTGTGATGAACCGGCTCCTTTAGAACGACAAGACTAGAAGAATCTAAAAAAAATACTTTCTAAGGTCAAGTTTGGCCATGACCTAAGTTGCTGTCACTGAACCTTTTCTGCATGTGACAACCCGATGATAATTTTCTGCTGTGTTATCGCAATTGCCTCCCACAGTCAGGCACCATCTAAAACAATTCCAAGAAAGCAACTGCTCTCCTATTGTGAGAGTAAAATTGGAAACATGTATGTGATCGATTGGAGGTCTGGCAACCTCCAAACTCTATTTTTAACTCCAATCGCAGGATCTAGGGTGTCACATTAAATCACTGAAATAAACAAAATACCTTATTTCCTTCAAAACCAGCATGCAGTCATTCTGGCTGGAAGGGACCTCCAGAGGTCTCCAGTCCAATCTCCTGCTCAAAATAGATGTAGTTAAAGCAGGTCGCTCAGGGACTTGTGCAGCTGTGTTTTGAAGATCCCCAAGGCTGGAGAGCTTACAGCTTCTCTAAGAACACATCCTAGTGCTTGACCATTTTCATGGCAAAAATATATGCAAAGTTGGAATTTCCCATGTTCCAGCACGTGTTTGGTTCTTCTTGTCCTGCCACAGTGTGCCCAGGAAGTCTGGCCCAAAGTTCTCTGTATTGTCCCATTAGGTAGCTGTAGACAACAATAATATCTTTCCTCAGCCTTCTTTTCTTCAGGTGGGACAGACCCAGCTCTCTCAGCCTCTATTCACACATCTTGTGCTCTGGGCCTCTCATAATTTTGGTGGTCCTCCACTGAACTTATTCTAGTATGTTGATGCTTTTATTGCACTGAGGAGCCCAAAACTGGACATAATACTTCAGATGTTTTCTCAAAAGTTTCCATGTTCTTCTCAGGGACTGAGGTGAGTCTGAGCAACCCGTAGCTAATTGGATCTAACTGGATCCTCCTTCTTATTCTTGAATGCAGGTGTGATGCCTTTTCCCAGTCATCAGGAACCTACCTCAGTCACTATAACCTTTCAAAAAGGCAAGAGAGCAGCCTCACTATAACACTGGTTGGCTCCCTTTGCGCCCTTGGGTGCATTCTTTGAGATTCCATGAATTTCCGTGTGTCAGGTTGGCTTAGTACTCCATACCTTATCAGCAAAAAGTAACAAGATTTGCATTCCCATGGATGTTGTTAGAAGGCTCAGGGAAGCAGAAAGCCTGAAATTAAATGAGTTTGGTTTCCGTACCTTTTAGACACATATCTGGTTAGTCATGTGCACTAAAATTGTAAGAGTCAACAAAGACTTTATTCAACCCAAATGGGCCAAATTCAGATTGCACCGTGACTTCAGTTCTTAGTCTTCTCAGTTTCTAAGGGCAAGACTTTAGCAATATTTTTTTCAATGCAGTATTTAATATGTTTTTTGTAATATACAGTAGAATGCAAGATTGAATCTGAAAAGCTTGACAGCTAAAAGCCTACCCCTTACTCTGTCTCCCAAATTAGAGACAGATGAGCAAGGCCCAAACAGATGCTTTCCTCCTTGTGCTTATATCTATCTATAAGATGCCGGCTATGCAGATGAACACCAATAAACACTAATCAAAACATGCAGTATTCTTTACCAGAGGAACTTTTAGAGATATGATGTGGCCTTTAAAGCAATTGGTCCGGACCTTTCATAATGACAGCTGAGCTCA
Source organism: Columba livia (assembly GCF_036013475.1). NCBI lineage: Eukaryota > Metazoa > Chordata > Aves > Columbiformes > Columbidae > Columba > Columba livia. The sequence continues at coordinate 73,304,964 of NC_088603.1, read as the reverse complement.
GTTCAGTTCACTATGATTGATTATAATTCTGATTGCTTCCATTAGCAGGCTTACTATACCATGAACAGTCAGGAAAAAACCCTCTACTGCCTTCATTAGGAGAACTTTTATACCATGTAATGAAAGACAGACCCATCAGACCTATGTGTCACAAAAGCTACCTGGTCACTAAAGCGCTTTGTTGGGTCAGGCCAGGAGATAATGACGCCATTCACTGAGCATTTAGGCCAGTGTAGGTACATCCCATTGCATAATTAGCCCCTAAGAGAGACATCGAGGATTAATTACAGGTTCAAAGCCTTGTGGCAGAAGACACTCTGTGTCCTGACTACTACTGAATTCAGTCTTGCACAGACTGTCAATGAACTTTGTTGTTTGGTCTCCGTCTTTCACAGTGACTCATGTTGTGACACATTTGTCAGGGGAATACTCACATATACAGAAATACACACATAGGGCAAACAGGCACAGTATTACAAAGGGAGGTCAAATTATGGTTCCATTAACCTTGAGAGCATCTTTTTACAAGAAGATGAAAAACAGAGCAACAAACATCCAAACCTAACCTCCAGCTAAAAATAGGAGCTCTTCAGCTGAGCTCTTTTGTACCAGAGCAAATATTTATAGATTGCTCAGAAATCCTGAATAATGGGGGGTTTAATGGAGACTGGCATGTTCTTAACTAAAATAGTGCTAACGGGTACCACGATGATGCTTCTCTACCCTTTACCACAGGGGCCATTGTGCCGGCAGACAGTTCGCAGTCTCTGCTACCATGGATAATTCATGTTACACAATTAACGCCTCCTCGGAGGAAAGCAAATGATCATTCCTGGAGCTTCACGGCAAAGTAAGTCAGTAAATAAACAAATAAAACCTACAGCTTTCAGATTTCTGTCACATCCATCAGGAAAATCTCAGAATAAAATGCAGAGAGAAAGATCTATTAAAGACAAAATACAAAAACAACAACTGCTTGTTTTTCACTGCCATCCATTTGCAACTGGAAGTGATTAAGGATTTGGGGCAAAGGGACAGTACACTCAGATTTTTAAAATTGCATGCTATTATTTAAGAATTTCCAGTGTTCATTTTTATACTTTATACCAGAAAATAAATATCTCATTGTAATGTCAAAAGCTGTCAAGAAATGAGCAAGAGACCTAAAAAGTTCTTTGTCCAGCCCTCGGAAGGGCTGTCTGGTGACAGCAAACATCTTAGAGTGTGTTCAAACACCTCAGATGGTAATCTCATGGAGAAATGGTGGGTTCCATTTGCTACTCTTAGCATTAATAAAAAATCTCCTTTCCTGTCCTCAAAACTCCATCCTGACTCTTTATCAGGGCACAGGTTTTACATGAGCCAGTGGGGTAGTTTGGGTCTCAGTGTCAATCTAAAGGACTGAGGTAGTTCACTCTAGAGCTTGTATTTGGCTAACTGGAAAGATACAGGTAAGAGCAAAGGGACCAGAAACAATCCTAAACCTGGACATCTCTGGACTCAAGGTGCTCACAGTTTGCATCTGGAGCATCTGCTCACCTGCAGAGCAGAACTGGAGAAGCACTAGCAGTTACAAACGTGCAAGATCTGGTATTAATCCCTGTGACTTTTATGCCTCCTTTTCAGAGTGACTTTGTTTATGACTCAATCACCAAAATAATTCTGGAAGCTTTTACTCTGATGATCCCAAAGCATCCTCTTATGAAAACATCAGTATTTCTTTAAGGTGTGGTATATAACGGATATTAATTTTGGCTGAGGGCTAAGGCTAACTAAGAGTGGAAATGACATTTTGCAGGAGATAAACCTTCTTAATTTCTCTTCCTCATTACCATTAATACCTTGGACACTTAATTTTGAAACAACATAATCTAAAATACACGTTAAGAGGTTAAAATACACATTGTAAAGTACTGATCCTTACAAAGCCGAATTTAGAAAAGTTCAGTGCAAGAAACTGGCTTTAAACCAGTAAATAAACAATGCCTCTTATTTTGTTTCAGATAGCTGGAGGGAGTGGCCAAGTCACAGTCAAAATCAGAAAAAATCAAGTCCAGCTTTTCTTATTTTGTTAATAAAATAAACATAGTTTCATGTTCTTGGGTGAACACTTTGTAATAATGATTACCTTGAGCTTTCATTACCTTTAAACAGAACACCCCTTTGACTTCGCATATCATTACAGTTTCTCTGAGTGCAAGCTGTAGTGGCAGTACGTGCCAGCTACTGTCCTTTTCCTTGTAAATGGCTGCCTTCCAACAACTTTGGCTATATATAACTACTGGAGTGTTTGAGGAATTTGGGGAATGAAAAATCTCCAGTGGATTAATTTGCACAGGTCTGTAGTAGAAGCTTAAGACCTATCCCTGCATTTCCTAATTAATGGTAATTAAGGCATATCTGTTTTGCTGACCTCTCCATAGTACATTGTATCTACAGTCCACCCAGACCATGGCTCCTGGATGTCCCTTTTAGTGGCAGTGTTCACGTGAACCTCCACCAGCTCCCATGCCCTTCACAGCTATTCATTTCCACTACTTCAACACCCCTTGGTGGTGCCAGGACACCTACTGATTAGAAACTTGTGTTTGAACAAACCTCAGGTGGTATCACTCTGCTCTTACGGAACATTAATTTGGGATGTGGTCATATAATGCAGCAATAAACATCACAAGGTGAACTGATCAGGGAATTGATCCAGGTTTTAAATCAGGATATTTTAAACCCAAATAAGTACCTTGATCTGATTTGTCGTTATAATTAATGAAGAATGAAACAAAAATTAGGAGACTGGTGATGCTGAAAGTGGCACTAGCATCAAGAGTATCCATAGATGTCTTAAACTCTCTATGCCCACAAGCCTCTACTAAGATGTTTTATGCCAAAGTTGATGGCTTCATCTCACCTGCTGATGGAACATATTGACATTTGTGTAGGCCATGAATCAAACCTAAGGGCACCTACCCAAGCAAAAACCAGGAAGAGCATTCAAGTAGTTCATCCTTTGCCAGTAGTACTGGGTTCAGATGAAAGCACGATGATCCAGAGGTCTCTGTCTCCTGTGCTCAGCAGGTGCTAGCAGGGGGCCTTTCCTCCGGCCAGAGGTGGCCAGGAACTAGATCATGGCAGTAGGAATCCAGCACATCAGCTCAGTTCAAGTAGAGGATTCATGCTGCCCAAGCTTAGACTGTTTGTATAGGGGAACAGAGAGAGGAAAACTTCATCCATGTAGGCACTCTCAGTCACTCTCTGAAAGTCCCATTGGCTGCATATGAAGCCTTCAATTTTGTTTTAGGCTCCCAAACTAGATGAAAAGAAAGCCAGACAATGTAAACACTCTGTACTTAGAGCATCTTTTGTCACTTTGAGGGCCAAAGGAAAAGAACAGGGGCTCTAAAATCCTAGAAATGCTATTACAGATGTGTGTTTGCAAAAGCCATCAAACAGCAGTATGCAACAAATTGTTCTGCAGAAGAAAATATTCAGTTAGCAGTTGAAAACTAGATCTTGTTTTAACCATTCCATGTTGCAGTTTCTCATACCATCACTGGACATCTGAAATTCTATCTGGACACCCTTGTATACAGAAGAATGGTTTCCACCTTCTTTATTTTAACTCTGTACTTGGTGGTGTACAGAGGTTCATCTGGATCCCAGTGTGAATTTTGTGCCACACACCTCTCTGTTAAGGCTGCAGACATAATAGATGCATCAGCAGGTGTTAAGCTTCAGACCATCTAGCAGAATGTTACAGTTCTGAAATTATTATTTTTTTTTCTCAGTCTTATTTCCCATTCATTGAGTGGAGTAAGGATGCACATCTGCAGACTTGGTTCCCTGTAAATACACTATTTATATTATTTTTCTTCAAAGATCCAGTAGGAAAATCAGCTTCTTAAACAGCTGGGCAAGGCCAATAGTTTCGGCACCTATCATTATGAGATGCAAGGTCAGCGGTTCTTACTTGCATGACAGCGGGTACACCATGCCCACCAGAGCTTTATAAACCATGCCAAAATTTTTCTTCATTGTTCTGTCTTGACATGGAAGGCATAACAAAATGGACCCATCATGTGATTAAGAGGTACCACATAACAAGCTTCGATAGGTTTTGGGGGCTTTTTAATGCCCAAATGCATTACAGAGTTCTCATGCAATTGTGCAGCAGCCCACACCGAGAGTTTTGTCTCAGAGACAGGCATGTGGCACCCTGAACATAAAAAAGTGCACAGAAAAAAAACCTACAAGGTCTTACAACATTAATGGTCATTTACTTCTGATTTTCAGGATATAACACCTAAATATATTCATCTTGTTAGTACAAGCTTAGTAATGAATAACCCAGACTGTTCTGGTTTTGTATGATATTGTTCTCCTAAATCTCTACTGCATTACACTTGTGTGCACATGTGTGCACATACACTGCTACAAAATTTTCTGCTGTGACCCCTCAGCTAAAAAGCATTACAGCCACTACTGGCACCAGCAGAGAAGGGAAGGAGGTACAGCATATTTTTTAACAATGTTGCTAAGCAAGCTAATAATCAGAATTCGCTACGGTCAGCTTCATTGCAGACCACTTTACTGAAGGCACATTAGAAGTCTGTCCTTTATGAAAGACTTTCTCCGGTAAGACTCACATTCATACAGAAGGCAGATGTGCATCTGTGGTTTGCACCCTTTCAACAAATAAGTTGTCCACAACTAAAATTCAACAACCTGGAGAAAGGAACAGATGAACACAGCTTCTAAAGAAGCAAAAGAAATCTTCTTGCTACAAGGATGTCACACACAAAACTACTTGAACAGAACATCTGTTGTCTATAATCTGATAGGAGCCTGGGTTTTGTACTGCACAAAAAGATCCTATATTGTGGGCAGATGTGTGGTTAAAGGCTGTGCACAGGATGGTCCCCATCCTGTGCTACCCTCTCCCCTCAGACGGAAGAATAAAACCTCACGCATACCAGAGCGTTGTCTCACTGTCAGCACACATTTGGACAGCCTAAGACCCTACAGCTTGTTTTATGGAGTACCAGCCTTGTATCAGTCAACCTGACCCTTTGTCCTTGTGAAATCATGCCAAAAAGCTGCTGGGGCTAGGGACAGATGTCCTTTGTTCCAGAACAGATGCGGCCTTGCTTTGTGCCCTTTCTTTCATGGCCTCCTGGCTGGGGCAGCAGTGGTACCCTGTCCCTTAAATCACCGTGTCTGACATCTGCTGTGGCCGCACAGGGGACATCCCTCCTCGATGCCGAGCAGCTGCGGGAGCTGCACGGGCGCCACTGCCACACAACGGCCCGGACCCGCTCACTGCTGTCATGGCTGTAGGGGTGCGTGGAAGGGATAACATAACATGTGTGTCCTCGCCTCCCTGTCTGCGTTTCATGACCGCAGGAGGTGACACGTCTGTGATTGAAAGCAGCTACACCAGCACTGAAGATGCAAAGCAGCAGGACATGGGGAAGCACTGCAGTCACTATGGCTGAGTCAGCAAGTCCCAGCCACGCTCGTGCCTGTTTATTGTACAGCAGCGTGGGCAGGAGAACGGGCTCAGCTTTCCCTGAGTAGAACAAAATATCTGAATTTTCATGCCCAGGCTGGCTATTTCTTCTCTGACCTTTGCAAGCAGAATGTCACTCACATTTTTTCCTTCACAAGCCCTCCACGACAACCCTACAGAACTCATCGAAGGAGGCAAGGATAAAGACATTTCATTCTGCTTCCCCATAGAGTTCTGCTTCTTTACCATGTTTCAGAAAGAAACCCTCTGTCCACAACTCTTAAAAAACCCCTATGCAACAGTAAGCATGGGATCACTGTGGCTGTGTCTAACCTGACCTTAAGCACACTGCATGATGCTGGATCACCCAGGTATTCCATCTTTGTAGACTGTCTCCTTACCTTTTCATTTGTGCCAGCAATAAGTAGCACAGCAAGTGGAAAATAAGCCACTTCAAGGAGCTTAAAATTAATATTTTACTTTTTGCTAAACTCATTTTTAGCCAGATCAATTCCTTGGACCACTCCACTGCCTGATAACTACCTGGTGTAGGAGCAAGCATGGACTCATGGCCAGCTGGACTTAGACTGGCTTCAGCCGTGGTGAAACTGCATCCTCCTTCAACAAGGGCAGCCTCAACCAAGGCATGACTCATACCATAACCTGGAAGGTTCAAAAAAGATAAAGTGAGTGATAACAGCAAAGCCTGGGGCAGAAAAAAGAGTGAAGGATGAGAGCAAGGCAGCGTGAAGTAAGGTGGTGTACTTCCTGAGCGGCTGACCCTTTGGTGGAGTGTGTAATACCGCTCTTTTTCATACACACCATTATCTGGTTGCCTCATGGCTAAGGCCTAAGCTCTCTAATTTCTAATCACTGGTGTGGCAAGGACTTGCTACACACAAGTTCTGGATGGAGAAGCTATGAAGTTCACGTCTATAGAGCTCAAATAGAGAAATATCTTAAGACACCTAGAGAAAGAAAAGCTCCCTGTGAAACCTGAGACAGCTACAAGTGCTAATGAAACTTGAGGGGAGAGAATCTGAGTCTGCCTTGAAAGAGTGGGGAGAAAATATCATTGTTTTCATATGGAAAATACCTTAATGTTTTTTGGCCACCGCAGGAATACCCCTGCAGCTGCAAACTGTGGAGTGATTTAAAACTGTAGAGAAAAAAAAAAAAATCAAAAGAGATGTCCCTGATGTCTCATGTTCTCTCCCTGAAGCACGTATGGTAGTCACGGCTTTTGAAGTTTGGTATCACATCTTTAATTTGTAGGGACTCTCCTGTAAGTTGTGATATGTAAGGGCAAGTGAAGACAACATTCTCTGGCCTCCAGGGCATCTGAAATAACTCTTGTCTTTGAAAAAAATTTGCATTAGGTTGAAGTGCACAGGCTTTTTCAGAGGCCTCCCTTTACAGGGCAAACTCCTTGGATCCTCCTACCTGAAATGGTGACAGCAGCAGTTTGAAAAATATCATCCCATCTATTGTGTATCTACCCCATTTCTGTAACAGTTTTTCTCACTGAATTCAGGAACAGTTCTGACTCCAACTGCTTCTTATTTCCAGCAGTTGAGATAAACATGTGTCATATCATCAGCCTGGAGATTAGGGCCAACAAAAGAATGTCAAGGGTTAGTTTGCAGTGAAACATCAAGCATCTCTCTCTTCCTCAGGCATTGACACAGGCTTCATATCCCTCCTCCAGGACCAGCCATCCCCCAAAGATTATCTTTAATATGCAACTAATTTCAAGCAGACTAATCTCCCCCATTGTCTAGACCGCACAATACAGCCTTCAAATAAGAAGTGCAAATGAGGACGTTTGCATGTTCTCAACCCTCCTACATGAACAGCCAAGAGACCAACAGGGAGTAGAGATCTTGGATTTGGTTTATACACTGCAATAAAATTGCAATACAAATTGTAATAATATGACAGGAGAAAGGATTCCTTGGATATATTCATGACTCCACAGGCATTTCCTCAAAGATATTCTTTAAAACTCAGGACAAAGAGCTTCCTTCTCAGACAAAGGGTTTTCTATCATTTCTAGATGACTCGGTGCAGAGGCCTTTCCTTGGCTTGCCACTTGGACTCTGGTTTTTAGGCACAGCTTCTTTGCTTGAGAAGTCCTCAGCAAGCCTTTGGTGCTGCTGGCATTGACTCCCTGTGGGAAAAACTGTCAGGACCAAGGCAGAGGAGGTGATGTTTATGCTGTGCAACAATCAGGTGGCCCTCAGCCAACAAGAAGTGAGGTCCAAGGGTCATGTATACCCTGTTCTGTTTCCTGTTCTGAGAGAATACTAAAGATCCCCAAAGAAAATCATTGCTATAGCCTTATGCTGAAGCTTCTTTGTTAGTGAAAGATTTCACTTTAAAAATTATTTTTATGGCCACAGTTTCCATCTGTTTTTCCTAGAGTTGGTGGATGGTCAATTAACTAGAGTTTGGGGAAATCAGCAGTTTTTTGTTTGCAATCATTCATGCAAATCTTTCTCTGCCTTCAGTCTGAGCTGATTTGCAAAGACAACTAAAATAAACACAGTGATAACACTGCCGGAGTCAACTGAATATTCAGCTCTGGAAGTACAAGCATGATTTTTAGGTAAAAGCATAAATCAGTCCAAATTTACTACGTGTTTGAAAGAGATCCATCAGCAGATGGGCCTGCCTTGGAGCCAGGGCTGACAGAGTTAGACTGTGCTCACATCTCCCTCCCAGGAGCAGCAGTTGCAGGGGAAATACAGAGTAAAAGCTGAACCCTGAGCAGGAGCCTCACAGTTTAGTCTTTTGGGTTAACTCCATCTCCTTGGCTTCCGCACTGGCTGGTTGGGAGAAAACACCCTTCAAATAGTTCCTGGCTTATTCCCCTGATTTCCCTGCTCCTCACCCCATGCTGGTCATCTTCAGTCCTGCCAACATGGCTCTTTGCATGGCCAAACTGTAACACCAATAAAGTCCAGCTTAAAAAAAAAAAAAAAGAGCATGGAAATTTGGAGGAGAGAAATAAGGAGTTATAACCCAAATTGGTTCCCTGAGTCCATATAGGGTGGGATCCCACCAGTCATTGTGTTTGCTCAACTGAGTGGGGAGCCTGGAGAGGAAAAGGGGACTTGAGGGCAGGCAGAGATGGAGCAAGTCCTGCTGCCAAGCACAACAGCTTGTGAAACCTGGACCTGACCTGACCAGGACAGGAGCTCTGTAACTCAATGTTGCTGCTGCTGCAGCATCTGCCTGATCATGCCACACCACAAGGCAGCCCAAGAAGTAGATTTAAATCCCCATGGGCCTTCGAAAGAAGATAAAAAAACCTGTAGCTTTGCAGGGTAAAAAAAAGCAGAGAGTACGTTTCACTGCTCCTCGTCTTTTATGATTAGATACTGATCCGAAGTCCACTGAATTAATTTGAAAGACTGTTACTGAGTGCACTGATTTGGACCAAGACTTTGGATCAAATATTTTTAAGACTCCATCAGTTCTTCCACTAGCTACAAAGCACTGAGAAGGAAGCCTTGGAAAAGATACAAAAAGGAGAAAGAAACACAAAGAGACAGAAACAGCTGTACACCATTGAAACAGGATGTTACTGTGAGATGTAGTTTATAATAATTAGTTGATCAACACGCTAGGCAAGGGATTTTTTTCCATTTTGAATGAGTAGATGCACAGATGGGGTCTATAATAGAACTGGCATGTGTCTAGAATCTTTTTTTTAAGTCTGCATAATTTTACAACTACTACTAACATTCACGTCTATTGATATAATGGTAAGAGTACTCAAACTTCCGAGAATTAACATTGTCAAACTGGCTTCCTGCCCATCAGGTGACACTGAAATTGCAATAGTCCTTGTCTGGAGCAGCAGTAGTGGCTACAGCCATATTGTGTAGATCCACAAACTACTTCTAAGTAGTAGTAATAGCAACAGTAGTAATATGATCAGAAGTCATTTAAGAAATGTAGTTTTCTCCATGTTCTCAGACAGAGGCATGGTGACAGCTACCTTGATGAGGAACAAGCAATAGATCTGCTTTTGAGGCAGTGTTAGAAATCAGCTTTTCTGACTCCTGTTTTAGTGCTCTTGCCACGTACGATCTGTTTTCCACATGAAAGAGAGCATCAGGATACATTATCCATTTAGGCCACATTGACAAACGATGTCTAAGAGCACTCCCAAGGACTCCAACATGCTCCTCTCCACCAGTTACACCAGAACATCCTCTCTGTCACAAGTTTACCACTTCCAGCCACACTCTCCTCAAACCATCACCAGACACAGTCTGGCAATTAGAATGGTCTAGGGACCTTTCCCAAGAGCTGGTTTGCCTGTGACAAGCCTGTTCTGGAGGTGACTGCAGCCCCCCTAGCCCAGAGGTGGGCTGTCCCACATAGGCGGCCAACCGCTTGGGTTGTTTGTAGCCACAGCTGTCAAGTCCCCTTCATAAATGCACCCTCTTACTGCCAGTTCAAGGGTTTATTAAGCAACCAGTTTTTATCAGGCAAGTTTGAGGAGGGATCATTACCCCTTCCTCATTCACCTGTATTAGTGAGAAGTGAAGAAAATAAATCAAACACCACCACCAGGAATAAAAAGCCTCAGAAAAAAGAAACATGTCGAGAAATGTGTATTCTGCCTCTCTCCAAGGACAGTGTAGGGAGTACATTTTGTTCTGTAATTTCCACAAGGAAGTAATGAACTCTTGGAGATTAGTAAATAAATATGAGTCAAGATTTTAAAATTTGGATGTGATAGAAACTCAGCACTAGGGAAACTCACACAAACACAATTTCAAAATTCCTCTAGTGCTATTAGTTCAGCTGAATGCCACCAGTTCATATGAAGTGCAGGGGGTCCCCTAAGCAACTCGGCACCTTTGAAATACTTATTTAAAAGTCCAGCTACTGCAGGAAAAGCCTAGCCTTAAGCTATGTATCTGTCAGAGAACCATACATAAAACATTACCCTAAAAGAAGCTATTCCAGCATTTGGCCACTCCTAAGACTAGTCCAAACTATTCTGCAAAAAATATTGGAGGGTGTGTACCGATCCTTGGGATACAACCCGATTGTGATAAATGTCACTGCAGTCATATTTGTCAGTGTTTTAAAAGAAAGGCCCATATAATGCTTGTCTAATCAAACTAAAGCTCAGTGCTTAAGCAATAAAACTGCAGAGCTTTATTGGTCTTTATTACTGCACAGGCCTTAAAATCAGTGACACGTAATATTACATCTAAAAGACCCTTCATATCTGCTTTTAAAAGCATAGCTATCCCAGACAGGAAAATAACAGAGTAAAAATAAAGTAATAATTGAAGTAACCATAATCCAACTAACTAGTAATCAAAAGCCACTCTGAAGAGCTTACCATTTTGAATGGGTTCTGCTGATCCCTTCTATTTGTTTGATTTTACCAGCAATGTCAGTAAATCAACAGCCCTAAGAGCTCAGGCCAGTACACGCAGCCTCTGCATGGCACCGCACCAACGTGAACCTTACTGCTCCAAAAATGATTTGCAAGTCCTGGGACATGAGGTGAACAAAACCCACCACCACCAACAACAAAAAAATACAGAATTCAAGCTCTGAAGCAGCCAGCATGAAGAAAAAATCATGTGTCACTGGAGCCATAAATTTCTTTTCAGTATGCTTGTCATTTGGATTATTGTCTCCTCAACTGCTGGTAGCTGAATTCTCATCTCACAAAAGCTTTTTGGAGGAATATCCCTCAGAGATAGTCTGCTTTCCCATTTTTTTCTTCATTTCTTTAGCTCTGTGGAAGGCCTGCCCACAGTTTTGGCTCACTATTGCAGCTGTCTATTCTGTTTAAGTTCTTTTCTTGCTCAGTTATTTGCAGCTTCGAATTAGAGCAAAATGTCTGCAGGGGTTTTATTAAGAAAGGGAGGGAAGAAGGAAGGGGAAGGGGAAGGGGAAGGGGAAGGGGAAGGGGAAGGGGAAGGGGAAGGGGAAGGGGAAGGGGAAGGGGAAGGGGAAGGGGAAGGGGAAGGGGAAGGGGAAGGGGAAGGGGAAGGGGAAGGGGAAGGGGAAGGGGAAGGGGAAGGGGAAGGGGAAGGGGAAGGGGAAGGGGAAGGGGAAGGGGAAGGGGAAGGGGAAGGGGATCTTCGTCTCATTGCTGAAACCAAATTTGGAAAGCCACAAATATTTCAAAATACATCCTACCTTTTTTTTGTTTGGTAGTCTTTTTGTTCTATGTCCTGACTACCTCTGAAATCATTACCTACAATGGATAAACACAAGAAAGATACCATCACCTCTTGCAGCAATTCTCAGTTCGAGGTTTGTGAACCACCAGGTATATCCACAATGCTTTTCCTCAAGAGATGCCAGTGTGGTCCTCAGAAGGAAAGGGTTACAGACATGCTGAAGTTGTTATAGCACAAACCCTAAGGGCTGTATGAATGCCTTTGTGATATTATAAAATACTTTTGTATACAGTGGGAGTTTTCACTTGAGTAACAAGTATGATAACTCATGAAAACACATCCATAGCTCCACAAAAGTATATAACCAGAAAGAACATTTGTATGCTAGGCTACTTTCTGCAGGTTCTGCCTGAAACTCAGACTGTGTAAGCCTTCCGCTGCTTTTTGTAATACGTATTTCCAGCCTCCAGTCCCCACTCAGGTAGATGTACTAGTTGATGTCTCATTATAATACTGTTACCTCATATCTTCTGTGGCACAGTTGTCTTGCAGCCCTGCAAAACACCGTCTTCATTGCACTGCCATTTTATTCCACTTAATGCAATTATAAAATAGCATATACATGTGCTAAATATTATTATGAGTGAAGTAATAAATCTCCTGTAGCACAAGCAATATTTTTTTTTTACATGGAGCATATTTATCTTTTGACATATTATTATATTGACTCATGAAAAATAGAAGCAATGCCCTCATTATTTATCTAGTCTAAGTTGATGGATACCCTAGCCAGTTCCTTCCAGAAGAAAGGATGTTGAATATTTGATATATGTAACTAGTGAAGTCTGCAGTGACCCCTTCTAGTATTCTGTACTGTTAAAAATCATTGAACCTTACAGAGGAAGAGGAACAGGGACTTGTCATGCATTTAGGATAGTTTCAAAAAGCCATTAAATTTCTTTAAGGAAACAAGTAACTTAAACTGTTAAGGAACTTTAACCAAAACATGAGTAAAAGTCATCATCCAAAACAAAAGGTCAAGAGAAACTGCTTGGGGGGTTGAATTCCATGCCTCACTGGGTTTCCCTGGGTACTATTTTATGTTTGCTAGAAAGAGACAACAGGAACATCTCTCATTCTTAGCATTAAGAATTCAAATTACTACAATAACCTTGCTTTTCCTATAGCTCGGCCCCTCAGCAAATTTGCTGGCTGCCAAAAACAATGTAGAAACGAACCCCAAACACAACGAGCTCTAGAGGCATCACTTCCATGACAGCTGAGATGCTCTTTCCACCCAGACCCTAAGAGAGTAAGAATGAACATCGCTCATAAATGGGATTTTGGCTTCGGCTCTTCTCCAGTCCAAAAGGGTCAGGAAAAAAAAAAAACAAACTGATGCTGACATGAACACAAGTGAAAAAGCTGGGATCATAATTCATTATTAACTAAAGCACTGGGGTTACCCTTTCCCCTAATCCAGAGCTGGTGCTCACTGCCTTTCCCCAGCACACACCAGTTCACGGTCCCTCTTGCTGGCACATCCCAGCTCAGCTGTTGCTGTAGCAACTCACCCTCACAGAGCAACCCTGGGGATGCTGCTGCACCCGGTACTTAACTTGTACAGCAACTGTGCCAGCTCAAAAGCGCTTTGCAGTTTTGTGGCGGGGCATGGCGAGGGAGGCAGCCGAGCGCAGAAGGAAAAATTCCAGCTGTGGTTGCCTTTCCCCTTCCCTCCCTTCCTGCCCCACAACGGCGTCACTGACAGAAAAAACAACAAACTGCGGGACCACATTTGTGCTGATCCCCAAGTCCAATTCCTGCCAATTCCAACTTCTCATTGTAGAGGTGGTTTTCTTAGGCACATTTAACTAGCTCCAAGCCCCTAAGTCTGTCTGAAAAAGCAATATCAATTATTAATAAATGCTAATACATAATTGATAGCAATACTCAGAAGGACTTCCACCTTGCACTGCTCTGGCTACTAGCTAATCAAGCTTTACACTTAAGCATGCTAGAAGATTAATTTTAATATCATCCTATCATTCACATGATAGTTCACCATTATATTCCTAGGGTAACCAAAAGGCCACAACTCTATTCATGGAGTCCAGTACTGGCCAGGTGTATTCATGCTACAATGCATAAATACATTTATTAGCCAATGACAGAGAACAGGGATGTAAAACTCATTTTCACCATGGGTCACATTAGCCTCACAGTTGCCTTCAAAGGGTCGAATGTAATTTCAGGACTGTAGAAATGTAGGAGTAGTTACATTTATAGAGTCCTAAAATTACATTCATCCCTTTGAAGGCAATCATGAGGCTGATGTGGCCCCCAGTGAAATTGAGTTTGACACCCCTGACATAGAATATCGTATGAATTACACAACATGGTCAGAGACAGACTTTCTTAGAGCTATAAATGGTCCAAGTGAGGGCTGAGTAACACCAATGAGACAGTAGTGTACACATACACAAACTGCTGTTTGCTTGTGGGTCTACAATCACCATCTGGCTGCTCTCCCTTTCCCTTCAGAGCACTTTCCAAAGGCACAGCATGACGGCTTCCAGCCCTGTCCCCATTCTGCAGAGGAAGATGAGGCACAGGTAGGCCAGCAGTTCACCAGCACAGCCAAGACCAGCAGCCAGATGCATCAAGCTCTGCCACCACATCCTATCAAGTCAGCCACATGCAAGGGAGCACCTCACTAAAATACGGGGATCACTGCCTTGGTAGAATTTCCCACACAAGTTTGGTAGGAAGAGAATTTGGGTCCTGATTCTGTCTGCTCAGGACCTTTCTCAAGCACTGCACTCATTTCAGAGGAAATTACTGAAAGGATTCAGAATTTATTATTGGCCTTCATGTCTTTCAGTATTAACTACTGCAGTTCTCAAACCCACAAAAAAATTGAATGCACATGAGCAAGACCAGAGCCACATATAATGAAAGTGTGCAGCAGCAGAAGAGAGTTAAATAGTTTGCCTTTTGGTGTAGGGAAATCTGGGGCATAGGACAGAACATCGCATCATTTTCTGGAAGAAAGTCTGTTTTCAAAGGTTGTACTTATCAAAGCAATTTGCTTAATATGTGTATTCCCCAATACCAAAAAGTAAGTAAGGGTCTGTTTCTACAGTTGGTAAAAAGAAACAGCAAAGCCACAGCAGAAATGGTGGTGAGGGCACCACACTGTGTGAAACAGCAGTGACCCAGGCCTGGCAGATAGGTTTGCATGGACTTTAACCCTCTTTTGTCCTTCTGCTCCTCTCCTAGACTATAACAGCACACTATTTCAGCAGTGCCATGATATACCACTAGTCTGTCTGTATTGTTCCACTTTTCTTCACTACTAGCTTTTTCTTGGAAAGGAAGAGATTTTTAGAGCATCACAGAAAATTCATCTGGGGCTCTTTACAGAGCATGTTGTAGCCAAATTCTGACTCCTGCATAGTGATAGATGTACAATAACTTGTTTTGAAGTCAACTCTTGAATTTTTCAAAGCAGAAAAAGCATTTCCCTCTCCTGCTGGGAGTAAGGCTACATATTGCTGATCACAGTGACTTCTCACAGGGATCACTTCCAGAGGCAATAAAATAAACTGCAGTTCAGCATTTGCTGACCATAAGGCTTTATAGTTTCAGCCATAAGCAAGCAGCCTATTTTCTTTTCTGTCATAGAGACGTGAATTTCAGTTGTAAACTCTTAACAAATGTACCTTTTCCTGTTACGTTTCTCAAACGATTTGAGCAGAAGTCTTACATCTGTACAACCACAGCTGATCCAAATGGTCTTCAAAGGTCTCAACACACTTGTCACCTTTGAGGCCTCATTTAACCATCCAGGCTTTTCCTAGATGTCAAACCTCAGACAGATACTAGAAATTTTTGGAGATCCATTATCACTACAGTCAGACATGGTACAAAACACTCTGCACTGGAATGAAGCATATGAACCTTCCTTCACTTCAGCCTGTACAGTCCGCAATAGCTCAGAGACATCTAAAAAGTGCCTTTTAAAAATTTCTACACTGAAAAACTTTTACAAAAATCTTGCCTCCTTTCCATCTCTCGTTTTCCTTCTTGGAATAAATTGCCTAGCTCATGGCTGCCTTCTGATGTGCAGTATTAAAGAGAAAGAGTATTAGTAGAGAGCTCCTTTTCACATTAGGCAAAAAGAATCAGTTCATATGCAGTATTTTTCTTGGACTTTCTTTATCTTATAAAACATCCATATGATTTTGCACATACACAACAATCGCACCAGACTTTCAGGACTAATGACAGCAATCTGAACTATGATCTTTAGCCTTGTTACCTCTGAACTTAAGCATCCTTATAATCTCCCTCCTTTCCCCCGATAACAGACACAACTAATACAGCTGCACTCATTCTTCTAGCTGCACCTTTTAAACCCGGGCTCCACATCTGGCAGGAGCCCGTTCCCAGCAATGGCATCAGGCTCCAGTGCAAAAGGTGCTTCAGGAGTCCCAGGTGCAGCACCTGGAGAAAATCTGGGGTTACAGTGGGTGGAATTTCAGTTTCTCCCTTTGCCACATCATAAAGCCATTCAGTCTACTCTGAACTGTACGGTACTTGCAAACTGCTTGTGCCAGGAGTTAAATACTTTTTATTCACAACACCACAAAGACTCCTCTGTGCAACAGTGCCAGAAATGTCTAGGAATTCTGCTTGGCTTCATTTATATCTCTCTGGATGTCATGCACACTATATTTTCATACATTAAGGATTTCCATAGAATTTATCATTAGCCATAATGGTTTCCAGGAGAATCGCTGGCTCAGCTTTAAGAGTGAATAGCTTCATCTTTAGTTTAGCACTTCTGTCAGGCTAGGATCAAACTGAGAAACTTTCAATATTTCTTTTAGTGGATCATCTACACTTAATCTTAGCCTCTGACAAACAGGATTTAAAAAACTCTCTATTTTTGTTCAAGGTCCCAAACCCATTTATAAACACTGTAATTTACTACACAATGACTGCTCTTTCAAGGCATAAGTATAAGCAGCAATAACAACTGTGCCTTTTTTGAGAAGTTCTTGTTTCCGGAGGTAAAAACCACACACCCAAAGTGGCACGTGTGTGACCTTCACGTGTCTGGTCCCCACAATGCCCTGAAAACCCTGCTGCAGAACAGGAGCATCAACACAGCCCCTTCTCATGGGGCAAACCGAATGAGATTACATCGAACAGCAACAATTTCTCACCCGATCCCTCCTGCAATGAGGTTTGTCAAATTGCCTTGGAGATTTCAGAGGGCAAATCCACCCACTGAGTTGCAGGAGTTCCAGCAGGGTTCAATCTGGTTTCAGTACAGTGAATGGCTTTTGGGTACTGCTGAGGTTACGGCGTGTGCAGCGGTAATGAGATGAAATCACAGATTAGGGAAAGCTTCAGTTGCTAAGAAATGTAACAAAAATAGAATATTCTTAAGAGCCTAGTAGATTTTATTCGTTTAGCTGATGAAAAAACACCATCGCCACAAACACAAAACCAAACAAAAACAACCTCCCTCCAAAAAAAGAAGAGGAAAACAAATAAAACAAACAACCACCCACCCAACAAACAAAAACCTCACATTATTTTCTATGGAAACTTTACACAATGCAACGAGAGGGTTTCTGAAGTAAAATGGTTTTGTTTTAATTTAACAAAGAAAAATATTTTCTGCCTTAAAGACTTTTGAATGAAACATTTTCATTTTTAGTGAAAAATTCATTTGGGGCCAAAATTAAAATTCCAACTAAGAGAGGTGGGAAAAGGGTTTTGAACAACTTCTGCAAATATTCCAGGGAAGCTTTGCCTTCTGATACAGCCATGGCAGGCCAGGAGACAGCATACACTAGGTGTTTTTAAAAAAGCATACATTTAAATTTCCCTGTTCTTACTTCCTTTACTGCTGAGCTTGCAGAAACAAGAGGTCGACGGGAGGAAAGGCTCCTGTGAAGCATCTCTGTGCTCCTCATGGGCTGACATAATCCATATCAACCCACTCAGTCCCTGAACGACACTGCAGTGACTCCCGAAAGATTCTCAGGCACAGCACTGTGGTGTTTTTTCCTCCACACTGCAGTAACAACAATTTGTACAGGTAATTTTTTTCTCTGTTCACCCACTGTTCCTGTGAAGAGCTGTAAACAAAACCTGTTTGTCTGAGCACTGTGTTGGAAGAGTGAACATGCACCTAAAGAAAAGGGCAATATTTTTTGTCTATTTGAAATGTTGGGTGAACCCTGAAATATAGGAAGTACTTGTTATAGTAACTTCTTTAGTACGTGAGCTTTAAACCTAAAAAACTTTAAATAAATGGGGAGCTTTATATAGGAATAATAAGCCTCTGAATAATATTCCAGCAGGGAATATTTCAGTGAGCCACATAGAAATGAGCATAGTAAGAGTTAAATTGCTCCTGCTCCAACAGTAGATTTTTCTTAAAATAAATGCAATGAAAGCACGGTCCTCTGAGTATCATTTGGTGCTCTGGAGCCAAAATCCTCTATTATTTACACATAAATCTAGGGGCCTTATTTACAGGGTACCAGTTGCCTTGACTCATTTCCCAAAGTACGCTCTCTCCATCACCCTAGGTACAACCCAACATCTGCAGTCAGGCTGTGGATCTCAGTGGACAATTTCCAGAGATTTATCAGGATAACTACATTCAGAGCTTAATTCTCATACTTATGGCTAATGAAAGCCCAATGTTGCAGAGTTTTATGTACCAGCAGAGGCCAGCAATATATGAACAGGGATAGCTTAAATTACCATATACAACAGTGTTCAGATTCCTTTTACATCAAGAAGGAAAAAAACCCCATTTGAATCTAACTTAAGAAAGGCAAGGTTATTACTCATATCCCAAGGAGATAGTGTGTGATGAACTGAAAATGCTAATAGAGAAGAACAGATTTGTGTTATGATAGGCCAAGTAAGCACTGTTTTCACTGGTACATTGTTAATTACACATTCAGTCTTTCACATAATGAAAAAAATCTCATGTAGTGTCTACAAAAGGCACTTGCACATTTGCATATAATGAAACCAGCAATGACAAATGTCAGCAGTAGCATACACTGATGCCATGAATAATGCATAACACAGAATTGTGGAGCTAAAAGCAGAGAAATAATCAAAACTGTTGATCTTTCTCTCTCTCCACCCTCTCTCTACAGGCAGACAAAATCTCATTTTCTGAGCACTTCAAACCCAAATAGTTTCAAGGCTTCTGTTTCAGAGAGGGGAAACTGACAAGTGGTCACAGGAGCTTCCACATTTAGAGCATCAGTTCAGGTCTGACCAGTCAAGCATTATCTGTCAGCTTATGTATCTGCCCTTGGCACTAACTGAGACTTTATTTGGCCACCCGCAGCAGAGGCCAGGATTTACCTGGTGGTTTCCCTTCAGGAGCAGTGTTTCATAAAAATGGTGGGGCTGACGAGACAAAAATGTGGAGAGTCACCACTTCTGTTGTGTTTACTTTGGTTTCTAAGATTCTTCCATGTCAGCTGGAAGCCTCTGGAAAAGCTGCTTTGGAGAAATCACTGATGGTGGAGAAGTAACCTCCATGTTCTGCTCATATTCAGCCATGCTGTCTCCTCAAACAATATTGGCTGGGTTACTGGGTTCTGACAGGCTGGCTGGGCAGAGAGTACCCAAAAACCGCTAGGTCAGAAGTTAATGTTTTTTCCACTGGGTAGAGGAAGTACTGCAATTGCCTGAGCTGAGGGTTCGCTTTGATAATAATTTGATTAAATAAGCAGATGCCCACTGACTTCAGAACGCATCAGCATATGCCACTACAGAGGAGTCAGCACAACCAACCCTGCCAGGGGAGAAACAGAAGCACCGCATGGGGAATGGGAATACTAGGGAAAGCTGGGGGAGATTGGGGCATTGCTGATCTGCGAGGATGTCCAGAAAGGGACTTCAGGTCGAGCAGTTCAGTAAAACACTTTCTTCTGCCGTGACTAGTATTTAAAGTGGAATTTTAATAAAATCTGACCTGAATGAGGCAGCACTGATC
Organism: Columba livia; assembly: GCF_036013475.1. Taxonomy (NCBI): domain Eukaryota; kingdom Metazoa; phylum Chordata; class Aves; order Columbiformes; family Columbidae; genus Columba; species Columba livia. The sequence continues at coordinate 73,285,247 of NC_088603.1, read as the reverse complement.
TAATTCTCCACTGATAATACCCCACGCTATCACACAGAGGAGGAAGGTTGTCCCTCTCAACAGCCACCTGTAGACCAGAATTGGAGGGAGAGATCATTTAGTCCACAGCCAAAGCACATGAATAGGAAGCTGTAAACTTTTTATTCAGCATCATCCTACACTGCTGGTTATCTCCATACTTATGTTCTCCACTATGCGTTTTTTTAATATATGTGCAAGCATGTACATATAACATAGCTTTTAATTACTGGTTCACACTCTTAGGTATCGCCTCTCTCTTTCCTGACACAGGAATCCACATTATGAGTCTCAATGGATTTTTTTAATCATGCTTCCATTGCACTATATGCTATGATGGACCTCTTAATAATTTGATCATGTGCTGTTTAATCCAGAAGAACCTGATCTTGTTCCTTCGACAGAAAATATGATGTCTGGAAATGCAGTAACATTTTAAAACAATTTAACTTATTTACGGTTCTGGGTGTGACATTGATACCTATCTTGCAAACACTGCTGCAAAAATCTGTGTCTTTTTGTCCAGTCTGAACAATTCTTTCTATAGAATTAAAATGATGGACTTCAGGGAAAAAAAGGCTGAACTATATCACACATTGCAAAGGGAACTTTTTTTTTAAAAAAGAAGGAAAGTGGGCAAGTCCAGAAAAGAGGTCAGATTATTTTTAATACAGAAATTCCATCATGTGAAACAAGTGTATTTGGTCTGCAAAGCCAAAGCTCTTTGCCCAATGCAGATAAACAGTGAGATAGGGTTGTTGGCAGCATGAGACAGAACACTCTAGGAAGCTTGCTTACTTCCACAAACACCATCACGGACCACGTAACCAGAGCTTTTATATGTTAAAATACAACATTCTCATGCATGCATGTGCAAACACAATGGAGAACAGAGACACTGTCTATTCAGTGGGCACTGCTATACTATTTATGTACGCATGCATAGGCAAAGCTAATGAAATGCAGAGACAACTTGGTTTATTGTATGACCAATAACAGTATAGGCAAAAGAAACAGATTTTTTAAGAGACTGCTAATTCAGTCCTCTGAGAACCTGTTTCTTCCTGGCCCCAAAAGACAGATCAGCTACCTAGAGATTCCAGTCCAGTAAAGAATTCAAGCCTATGCTGAATTTCAGACTTATGCTAATGTGCTGCAAATCCAGCTACAACAAAAAGCTCAAAATTCAGAAGGAACTTCACAATGTTTTCCTTCTGAGGGTCTTGGTTTCTGTCAAACATATTTGACCTCAGCAAAAGACAATGGAAACATCAGTATAAAAATGCTACAAATATGGTTTTTGTTTGTTTCTGGAGAAGAAAATCAAACATTTTTTCTTTCTTCTTGAAAAACTGCAAAACTTCCAGAGAGAAAGAAAAAACAAAACCCAGCCCTGTTGAGGCACCAAGAACAAGTGGGACAAGTATAAGCCAAAGAAGGAAATTATGGTTTAGACTATTTGAAGAGCATGAAATCATGCTTAGCGAACAGCTGAGGACTTGCATCCTCCCAGATGCCAAAACAAACTGGCCCAGAAGAGAATATTCATTTCCCACATTCCAGCAAACAACACTTTTACCATTCCTTATTTTCAAATGGAAACTACACTGCCCCCACACTACATATTTTTAAAGAAATAAATAATAGCAAAGAGCAAAAACATTGCAAAAAACCCTCATTAAACCCAGAGAATATGTAATTTAATACACATTGCATAGCACTAAGGACCTTGAGGAATTTGATCTTTCAGCACAGTTCTAGTGCTCTGCAGCAATTCAGTACTGGGCACTTCTGCAAGGCAAAAGCAGCTCTGTAGAGAAACAAAGGACTCTCATATTTTGAGGACATGCTTGTCGCTTCAGAAATTGGGATTTAATACTGTGGGGCTTGATTCTCACCACTAAGTTGTAAATGAACTTACTTTCTAGAAAAGATATTACCTGCAATGGGGTCCCCAAACCATGCTACATGTAGTACTAAAGGGGCACAAGCCTTTTCAAAGTGGCAAATAGTCTGACAGTAGAGGCGCCATCACCATTCTGCTACCGCTGATGATGTATTTCTACATGTACCTCACCTGGCAGCTGCTCTCTGTTCCCTCTGGAATTGTTTCATATCCAGACAGGTTCTTACAGGTTCAGCACAAATTAGCAAAAAGGAACTGATGGGAAATTAAGCCCCAAATCCTCAAAGCTATCCTATGTTGCACCTCCTTGCAACTGTACTTACATCATCAACATGGGCAGGAAACAAAGGTGAGGAGCAAAGCTGCAGCAGCTCCTCATCTCTTTGGGTCCCTCCAGGCTTTGCTGCCTGTAGAGGCAAGTGTGTCTCACTCCCAAAAGCTTTGGATCAGAAAGCCTGAGCTTGAAACTGAACTACTTTAAATCCTTCTGTTCCAGGGCAATAATTCATACTGTGTTTCAGGTCAGGAAGTAAATTGGTTGCTGTGTGCTACTTAAAATTTCTTCTTAAGGTCAGGAGAAGACGCAGTGCAATGCTTCTATTCTGGTTAACCGTGAGTGAGACTTAAGAGAACCAGAGACAGTTAAGACCAGGTTGCTGTTGCCCTGTACTACAGAGTCTTCTCCTACACTGCTTTGCCTTGGTAGAACCAGCTTGCATGATGACAAGATGCAGATCAGCAAGGTTTCAGAGGTGCACCTACCCTGGCTTTCTGTGCATCACCATACTTATCCCAGTGCATAAGCACCAGAGCAAAGGTCTCACGTATACATGCGGTGTGAAAATCGGTTGACTCTGATGCCGCCGCCTATGCTGCTGTCATGTCCTGATGGAGTCGAAGCTTGGCATCCTGCTTCGCTGACTTTAAGGGCAGAGTTTGGAAGCAGGGCTGCTAGAGTGATGGTAAACACCTAGGAATATAGTTCTGCCTATGCAAACTTACAAAAGTTAACAAGAACCTCCAAGAAACATCCTCCCTTCAGCCTGCACAGCCACAGGGGTTGCTCTCAAACTACTGCAGCTGGTTAGGTGAGTTATTATGCACTCAGAAGAGCAATTATAATGAGGTTACAGAACATTATGAATGAACCAGCATGGGCCTTCCAGAGAGGTGGCTCAATCATGTCTGCCTCTGGCTTGCATTATCCATCTCTCAGGCTAACGAGAATGACATAGTTCCTCCAACCAGAGTAATTCAGGACTACGTAATACCTCTTAAGAAAATATGCATTCCCAAATGCTGCAAGAATAGCTCAAACATCTGGATAGATCTTGTACCTTGAAAGTCAGTAAATTGGAATGGCCTCCTGAACTTTCTTTAGGGGTGCTTTCCATTTCCAGATGAGCTGGCCAGTTTTTTTCATCATGTCTGATCAGCACAAGCTTTGGCAGTTCATTTCAAAAAGCTTTTCCCACTATTGCTTTTAAATCCTGTATCTTCCTTCGCTTGATGCAGTAAAATTTTTCATCTTCTCATCCTCACATAGAACTCCCCTGTCTGTTCCAGGTAGCTAATTATTCCTGCTTTGTACTTTAGATTTTCAGAGTGAAGCTGTTTTGAAGTCCCTCCATCAATAAGACAGAAGGTAGTAAGTTTGATGATAGGAGGAATTACGAGGCTGCCACCTAGACATCAGATTTTAAAGACTTCAACAGTAAATAATGAGATCTGCAAATTGTATGGTTATTTGAATTAACAAAACTCACTTGGGTATCAAAACGTTCCTCTGCTTTAGAGAGTTAAGTTCCCAAGATCATTCCCTGACAAATCAGTGCTATCTGGGGGCAAGGGTCTGTTTGGTTGCTTTTTCACGCCACAAAGGAAGAAATTCAGCCTTGGACATTTAGTCATTTTCAGTTGTTTATGAGCAAACTGTGAATTAAAGGCATATTTGTGACACAGACCAAATCACATAACAGCTATCAAAACTACATTCTTTTCTCCAGGGCTTACTAAATGTAGCATGACAACTACACTGACTCACTGGTAAGAATCAGGTAAAAGTCTCTGCAATTTTCAAATTGCACAATAAGTGTGTGAAGTTGTAACATGTTCTACACAGCCCACCTGACATAATCAGAATTTGGGTTTTTTTAAGTTTAAAGATCTCCCCTGCTGGCTGGAAGTCTACTTGTTCCTCTCCTGTGATAAGTGTGCAAAATGGCTCAGTGGTGCTAATCTGATCAGCAACACAAAGATGCCAAACCATAGTGAATGCTCCATAGCAAATGATTTTGAAGTCACTTTCCACTGGCTCCCACAAGAGACACTGTAACAGCAAATAGAAATTTGAAGGGTAAAACGAGAATTCATCCCCTCAAAAGGTTATCTCCTTAAGAGATGCATGGGAGAAATTCTAGAAAAGATTCTTTTTAAAACACAGCAGATATGACAGTTTTGGATCAGCAAGAGGAGCTCATCACTTTGTTTCTGCTTACCCTGTTATTAGCTAGTGTGCTTTTCTATGAAATATTTGGACACAGGGTGGATGATCTGTGGGAGTCTGTGTGGAAGAAGGGTCACTCTTGCCTGCTTTTATGAGATAATATTGAAGAATGTTCACCACATCGCTGGATCAGGCTCTAGGGTCATTTACTGTACTGCACTAAAACTACTGAGCTTCATTTTCCATCCTTTTGCATTCATGTCATTAAAAATCTGTTTAAGTGTGCCAGATGTGTTGCAGAGAAACAGAGCCTCGAAGGCTTCTGCATCTGCCTACCAGAACCAGCTGCTCCACCACAGCCCTTCCCAGCAGCGCTGACTGCAGCAGTTCTCCTGGTGGTCCTGTGCTTCACTAGTTCTCAGCCCCATTTCAGATCACACATACAGAAATTTCTTTCTCTTTGCTTTTGGCTCTAGAGGTTTTTTCCTTTTCTTCTGATATTTTTCTCTGCAATGCCTTAATTTGGGAACACATTCAGGGAAATTTGGTTTTTTAAAGATTAAAGATCTCCCTCACTGTCTGGAAGTCTGCTTGTTCCTCTCCTGCGATAAGCATGCAAAATGTCAGTGTGAAGGGGCAGAATTAATAACACTAGCTTTTGTAATATGAGGTATTAAAAATTCAAAGGTTGCTTTATTACACATTTCAGTAGAAGCCTGTATCAAAATCTACTAGTAAATGGCTACAGTCATCAGATACATGCCCTAGCTGAATAGTAAGAATCATTACAACCTATCTAACAAGGATTTATGCTGCATTGACTGGAATGTAACAAATCCCAGACACATACTTGGAGGGGAGGGATGAATCCTTCTAGGCACATATAAACCGCAGATTAATGCAAGTGCTAGCGTACACATCAGAACAAGTTTGTCCCACTTTCCCCATTCTGCCATCAGTATCAGCATCTAGATTGTACAAAACTGCAACAAATTACAGAGCAGAAGAGTTATAACTATCTAAGAATCTCCATGCTTAAAGCATTACTGCAAATCATCTTACTAAAATAAAGCAAATATCTAGAAAAAGCTACATTTTCTTTGTCTAAGAGAGCAGCTTGGTTATTTAATATTATTGGTCTTGTTCATTATTCATTTCTGGAACCCTATTTATTTTTAACTAGGCAAAAGATCCCCAGCACTTCCTCCAGACTGCGAGAAACGCTCCATAAATAAGGAAGTGGAGGGAGAAAACTCAGATGTGAAGCATCGGCTGTTCCCAGGAAAGTATGAGGTTTGGAGACTGGGTTCACGGATGGGCTCCAAAACCACTGGGAGTTAGGTTGCAGGGTAAACATCTATATCCAGATGATATGCGGTATTGCTTCTCCTTCAGTCAAAACCACACACTGTGTTATGCTTTTAAATCTGTGCAAAACATTTCTACTTCCCTCAGTATTATATATCATGTATTTTGGTAACTTTAGACAACAACCACCATTAAAAGAAAACACACACACACACACAAAAAAAAACAACAACCAAAACCTACTGGTTTGTGAGTAAAACACAAATACTTTTTAAAATCTAATTTTCTTTCATGTTGTGCTTGCAAGAGGAAACCACAATTACTGCTTCACAAGCACCATGATGCATGGGCTGGTTTTGGCAGCTTTAACCTGTCTTCCACAGTTTGCTGAAAAACTCAGATCTTCCATCTGCCTAAAGCCTGCTAATTATTGACTGCTGTGATAAAGAAGTCAGGTCTTAAAAGATATGTATCTGATCTATACTAATAGGACCTTTTGCTGGAGTAACTATTGCAGCCTATGCAGCCAGCAGAACATCCTTAACCTGGATGCAACTTGACAGCAGCACAACCACTGTATTTGACAACCATTCTGAAAGCCGCCCGATAACTATGTAAGTTACACTGGTGTAACTGCATTCGCATTAAGAAATGTTCCTAGCCTGGCTCCACTGGCCAGAGATCACACCTCTTCACATGCCTGGCTGATATTGCTGTGCCAACAGACAGCCACAACATAGATCTGGCTACAGATGTCCCTGCTGTGTGGTTCTCCAGGGGGATTTTGTTCATGTCAAACAGCACAGCTATATTGCAAAGGGATTTATAAGCAAACACCCTAACCTGACACCATCCATTATTAGAAATGGAATTTCAGTTCTGTAGATAAGTCCCAAATACTCCAGTGGAGACAATCAGTTTTTTCACTTACACCATTGCAAGCCCACTAATTTCTTTGGATATGACCCAAATTTACATCAGTGCAAGAGCAGAAGACAACTTGGCTTTAAATCCAATGCTGCTGCAGCATTTGGTGCTAGTGATGCTGAATTCTGAACTACTTTCTATAAATGTGATTGGGTTAGGTGGTTTGCAGCTGGACCTAAGTGACATCTTCATCTGAAGATGTGACAATTTTTTTCCTTAAATTATCTAAGCGTTTAGGAATTTTGCTTCATGCCAATGAAGACAAATGGCTTTGCAGTTGCCATATGTTTTGGAAAAATTGAAGAATACAAGAGCAATTTGAATCCACGTGTTTTGGTTTTTGGTTTTTTTTACTGTTATTATTCATACCAGCTACGGACCTGACCTCAAAAAAACATACTGATGTGCAAGTCAAACAGCACAACACGATGCCATTTCTCACAGGCCCAAGCCTCCTTCTAGTAGCACTGTATTTCTCATACTCTCTTGGGAGACCCATCAGTGTCAAAGTTTGTGGTATATATTAGTTTCTTCTGATTCTGTGGGCTTCCTAACTTCTGCTGCTGCATACACACAGTGCTAGGATGAAATTAGTCCCTTATATTTGCTGTCAGCACTGAGGAAACCACTAAGCCACACGTCCCTCACACTTCTCAGACTTATGTAGCACTTCCCAGGTTTTTTTCAGCTGTCACTGCCTGGAGAAGTATGCAAATTGTTCTCTCCTTTCCTGGATGGCAGCCAGCACAACACAATTTCAGGCATGTTTGATGCAGAGCCAGTGCTCTGCCTAATAGGGTGAAAGGATTTCGTGAGAAGAAAATTATGAAAAAAGAAGGAAATGACTTATTGCTAATGGCTCAATCCCTTCTACTTTTTCGCAAATGACATCATAACCAAACCCAGGAGTGCATAAGTCAGAAGGCAAAGCCAAAGTGAAGAAGAGAGATTTACCTTCTATGTCACCTGCGGGCACATTTCATTCCTCTACCCAGTATGCAGAGTACAGCGTCAGAGCTAGTAATATCATGACCTGAAACAAGCAGAGAGAGACCCTGAGGGTGAGAGATGGGATGTGGGTACAGGAGAGCAGGGGTGGGTGATGAAGGGTGTAGAGCTACACTTCTCATAGTCTGAGCAATTTTCTTCAGCGTTTGACTGCGTTGTCATTGTCTTACCCGTGCCTGAGTCACAGGCAGGGCTTATTTGTTTTTATCTCTGTTCTGATTTAGTTAGAGCACCACATAAAAGACAGTGGGATTTGTGAAAAGGGTGAGATTATACAGCTACGGTTCTATGCAGATTTACCAAATCAGGTGTGTACAGTCACTTCTTAAAGTCATGCAAATTGTGAAGCTGCAATGATATGCCTTTAAAAAAAAAATTGTGTTTTCTTTTGTTTTTTTCCTTAACAAAGAGAAAAAACACAGCCTTCCAGCAAATCTACCTGAGGATGATTTGGCTCTCTCACCGCTTGCATGCTGGAACAACTCCCTTTTCTACCAAACAGCTCAGAAGTGTCAACAGCTAGCTCTTCAACTAGCACTTCTACTCAGACTCCTCTCCCAGACACAAAGCAATTGGGTACTTCTCTCAAAAATCTAAAACACTGTTAATGGCACCCCCAAGTTGCTGGCAGTGACGTACAGAAATTGAGCTCTCCGATGAGAACAAAACACTTGCTATTCACTGAGGATTTCTGCATTGAAGAAGCATCAGCCTTAGTTAACATGTTGAAGAATCCCTTGCCTAGAGAAGATACAGGGAATGTGTTTTTTCACCTTGATTTCTGCCAGTGCACTTCACCTAACCTTCCCTACACAATCTGGACAAGACCTGAGATACTCATACCCCAGGCCAAACACACAATTGTGGAGTTAAACTTTAGGTGACCTAAATCAGAAAATATTAAAATGCAGTTCTAAGGGTAGATTAAAATTAAGCTGCCATTAGTTTCAATGTTAACATTCAAGTAAAGTAACAGTGGCCTGTTTCCACCTTCTAGAGCAAGTTTTCAATGTCCAGCAACGCAGGCAGACAGTGTTTCACCTGGGGATAGTCTGGGACACAGATGACACACCTTAGAGCTGGAATTTCCTCAACAAATTACACTGCACTCAAACAGTTGACTTAACAGTTATGTTCATATTTCTGACACTGCAACCCTATCCCACCACTGCAAGCAATCACAGAATCATAGAATGTCCTGAGTTGGAAGGGACCCACAAGGTGCATCGAGTCCAACTCCTGTCCCTGCACAGGACAACCCCACAGTTCACACCATGTGTCTGAGGGAGTTGTCCAGTCTCTTCTTGAACACTGTCAGGCTTGGGGCCATAACACCTCCCTGGGGAGCCTGTTCCAGTGCTCCACCACTCTCTGGGGGAAGAACCTTTTCCTCATGTCCAACCTAAACCTCTCCAGCACATCTTCCTGACATTCCCTCAGGTTCTCTCGTTGGTCACCAGAGAGAAGAGTTCAGTGCCTGCCCCTCCTCCTCCCCTTGTGAGGAAGTTGTAGCCCCATGAGGTCTCCCCTCAGTCTCCTCATCTCCAAGCTGAACAAACCCAGTGACTTTAGCTGCTCCTCATACAGCTTCCTCTTCAAACCCCTCACCAACTTCATAGCCCTCTTCTGGACACTTTCACAATGTTCCAGCCCGGACTTTAAAGTTTTAGAAAAGTGACAAATCAACTGCCGCTTGCTGGCATCTAAGCTCACATAGTGTTACCAGTAGTTGTCTTGGGTCTGGTCCCTGTGTTTTTACTCAGACAAGAGTCCCACGAAAGCCCACAGGCTGACAGAATATGTCCTTGCTGATGAGTCCCTCTTTTCTTCTTCACACAAGATGATGTCCTGCATATCCACAACTTTTGATTTGACTGTTTTGATTATTATTTTCCCCCATCATTCGTGATAATTTTAAAAATAATTTGAGAACCCTAGGGGGAAACTACATGGCTCCAATCCAGAGTAATACATTCACAGTTAATGCAAACATGTTCTTAAGGCTTTTCTTGAACTTAGTACCATTTCTAACGTGTCAAGCACAGTTCATAAAGGAAGTCTTGCCTAAAACCTTGGTTTACCACACATCACGGAGAAGTGTTCCTGTTTCTTCTGGTTGCTTACAAGCTCTGCAGAAGAGCTCTCTAGAAAAGCATTCTCAAAAGAAGCACCATGGAGAGAAAGAAGAGCTCTAAGAGCAAATGCAGAGAGACATCAAAATACAGAAAATACATCCAGAATTTGTGGTGAGAATTAGAAGGTGACTTTAAGGTAGGAGAGAATCCGAACTCTGGAACAGCTTCCCAATAGGACAGGTAAATGACAAATCTCAAAATGGAATTTGATAAATTATTCAGAACTCCCTTAACTCTTGGGAGTGCAGGGATAAAGCTTGATGACCCAGAGATCCTTTGCAGTCCTGTATTTCAGGAGTGATAGCTTTGTGATGATTTTGGCTGACGATTTTAGAACTTCATTTCATATATAGTTTAAATATATTAATGATGTCCACTCCTTTACATCAGGCATGTTTTCCTAGTACATCGTGCTCTAGCATGAGACAGACAGGAACAGACATTAGCTTCACTCCTAAATGACTTTTAAAGGATGAAGGAAGGGTACATTTCTTCTATGTAGGACTCCTGCCAGCAGTTCTGGAAGCTGGAGCTGTTGCCCTTATGCTTAGTGATACAGATATACAACACTGCTTCATTTCACTGCAAGGAACATATGGTCTGTCTAGCATGTGCTTCAACCACTGCCATTTCGTTCTAGCCTGGCTGTTTTGTAACAACAAAAGAATCTGATTTTCAACCCATCTATTTTGTCAATAGCTTTGTCTTAAACCCATCCAACACATCACCCAGATAGAGGCACAGCTGCAGCCAGCTAAGTCTAACTTTGCAGCAGCACACACAAAAAAATGACCTGCCAGCACTTAATCACTGAATGCGTAAGGTTAAAATGTTTATTAAAATAAAAGGACACTAGTAGACTCTGCGTAACTAATATTATGCCATAAGGTGAAATGGTTAACTTGAATCTATTGATCATCCTCAAAGACTAAGGATTGAGCACATCCCTGTGTCTGCATGGAACAGTCGCTGTTCCATAAGCAAGAGGGTTCAGCAGTCAATGAGACGATGCTCTCCTGCATCAGACAGGGGCAAGCAAACAAAACTGCTGCAGGTATTTACCCAAGCAAAACACAAGATGACCATTGGATAAAACTGAGACAAACCATAGACTTAACCGAACTGGTTTATCATTGTAGCTAAAAAGTAAATAAATTACTACTTTAGAGGGCATTTTTGAAAGACCAAAATCTGGTCAAACACATGCTCTTTGTGCTTATGGTTTTAAAACTTGTCAACTAGCATCATGAAAGATAACATAAACCAGACAAGTTAACATAACAAAACAGCCCTGATGTTTTCCCTGTGCAGGGCAAGGAGTTGAATCAACCAGGATCACTAATCATATGTGAAAATATGCGCTGTAGAAAGAAACAGCTGGCAATAATAAATTTAAATTGATCTTCATAGAGAGAAAAATGGAAATATGTTGTGATAGGCCAGCATCTTCATGAATGCACACACTGCTTGGCTTTGAGCAGGGCATCTGAGGATCTCAAAGGAACAGCACAGTTCGACAAATGCTTGCTAATGAATGCAAGAGTTGTAAAAGCAAAACTAAAGATAAATATTATAAAAAGGCAACTTCACAAATTAGCTGCTTTTACGGCTTGTACTGCACCAGCATCTTCACAGCCACAGTGGGAAAAAAAAAAAAAGAAAAAAAACCAAACCAACAGTTGCTGTTGCCATCCTTACATTACCATATGTTTTTATTGTGCAAAGCAGATAGGAAACAGGATATCACGCTCTTTCTGCAGGTCCTGTACCAGCCATAAAGCATACTATTGACAGAATATCTGACAAGTAATTTATAAATTGTTTTTCAACCACACTGATTGCAATTACAGGGTGAAAAGAAGAGCCAGAGTAACAAGGATGCTAGAGCAAATGCCCTACCATAAGGGCCTATAGAGTTCAATGTGCTTCATTTATCAAAAACAAAACCAAGAATGATCCAATTATGGCACATATACACCTTCATGGTGAAAAATGACTGGTCTCAGAGGGTTGTCTAATCTAGCACAGAAATGCATTGTAAGAATCAATAGTAAAATATTAAAGCTAAAAATAACAACACAAATTTAGAAATAAAATAAGCAACATTTTAACTGTGACATGTTGCTGAGACAGATCATGAACAGAAGCAGTACATTTTCTTTTCGGTCTTAAATGATACCGTGTTTCCAGAAAACAGGAACCACCTCTTGCCTATGGGAAGCTGGCACACAGAAGTTCTGTAGAACAGACTACAGAGAACAGGCAAGGTAGCAGATCTGACACAGGTGCCTTCCTGTGTTTTTTGGGGCCAAGCACACTTTGAAATCAGTCATTTCTCAATACTCTAACACATCACCACACCCCTCACTCTACATTTGTTTATAAGTTTCCTATGAAAATAAAACATATGTATTTGTGCTCTACACAGACACAGGTCTGCCCACTGCCTCTTAGTAATCCTGGAACCCAGTGGCCCATTTTAACTAACTTTAACATAGAAGTAGGGGGTTTCTAAAATACTAAACCCTTAAATAATTTGTGAAAATAGACAAAAGAGAGAAGATCTCATATTAGCCACTGAGGGACAGGCCACAGCATTAGATGTCAGAGACCACATGGGAGGAGGTGAGACACACACACACACACACTTTGGAAACAAGGCTTCATTAGTTTTGCTGTTCATGGAACTGCTTAAATGAGAATACTGCAAAAGCAACTTTGCGTTGTGGTTACTGATGGTTTATCTTCTCAGCTAAGTATAGTCTGTACGCTATCTGGGAGATGTTGATCTGATTATCTCTTTTGGCCTCACAATCTGTAGTAGGTGTGTTACTTTTTCTTCAAATCTGTCAAATAGTAGGGGTCTTTCACCAATCTTAGTCTGAGGAGCTCTCTAAAACATAGTAGAGAAAAACACGATGGACAATACTGCTTTTCTTATCCAAATTCCACATTCAGCACTAGACTGCAGAGACTGCTCTTTATTAAATGCCATTGCAATTTTCAGACAGATCCCCAAAAGGAGTTTTAACAATTAGTTTGAGTATTGACAGCACTTTGTTTTACTGAAAATCTAACCTGGAAAGAGATCCCTTGGCAGAACCTGTCACAACGCCAAGAGGCACCAGCTGTTAGAACACTTCCTGCCCTGGCCACATCTAGGAAGCAACCACCTCGCTACCCCGCCACCCCCAATCAGAGAACGATTAATTATTACCAGGAAATAAATACTGCCTCCATTGTCTCTAGAAGAAATCCAACTGCCTAACTGTAGATGGAATGCATGACTTCTTAGGCTACTAAAATTCAGCAAGATTGATCACTCATCTGGCTCCAGGAATGTTCAAAATTAATACAAGATCAGATTGGGAAAATTCAGTATCAGCCAGCATGATCCCTTTTAGCAGGGTGAGCAGTAAAGCCACTGGTGCATGAAAACATGGCCTCACTCTGAATAACATGACTGGTACCAGCATTTAAACCATATCTGTCATCTACAGGAAGGAAAATACAATAGAAGGAAGGCCATGCAAAGTCCATCCTTAGGAAGCTGGTTTTTTGCCTGAAGAGATTTTCCCAAATCATTAACAGGACATGTTCGTCTCAGTTTTATTAGAGACAGTTCCTTCTAAATGACCTGTTTCTGCCTGTTCCTCCAGCAGTGACTAAAGCAGGTTTAATTGCACTCTGTGAAAGGTGTGCTGCATTGCTCACTTTCCTTTAAGGAAACAGAAATTAAAGCTGCCACATGGAAATGAAACTGCTGCACCTCCATGCAGCAGCTGGCAAGTGAAGAAAAGGCATTCCAATCACCAAGACATCATTTCCGAAATTCAGACAAGAATCAAATGCCTTGAGACAGTCGCACCAACTAATGCTGAGGAAGTGATGTTTTCTGAGTACGTAAAAAGATTGTATCAGGTTGTTACTTCCCTGTATTGGCATGTGAAGAAAGCATAACGACAGTAAACATAATGCAGGTCTCTACCATCGCATGGCATTTTTAATCCTGTAACACTAACACTGGACACACCCACCCCTAAAAACTAGGAGCCAAAAAGAGGTGCTGTCTCACAGTAAGTGTGTCAGTAGCAAGAATTTGGGAACAACCCCCTGAGCAATTTCATTCTGGACATAACCCCAGTGGCAGGGCCAGCAGGGAGACAGACGGGACAGGGAGCCACGATTTCTTGCCAATGCATACTAGCAAGAAAAGAAAATTCTGGCCAAAGTATTCCGCATGACACAGAAGAGTGCTACAGATTCCTTTCCCCAGGGATAAAAATTACTAATAATTATAGCAGCACACTCTGTTCTCCAGCAAGATTTGAAGTGACTGAACCCCACCTATAAAAAGGAAAATTCCTCTGCTCCTGCTAACAGCCATTAATCAGTACCATTCAGACCAGAACAAACTAATGCCAATTAGATGCAGTCAGTACTTTCAGCAACAGCTTATGGGCATACCATTGAATATGCCTGGTTAGGAACACAAAAGGACCTTCCCTCTCCCTGGGCGACAGTGGCTTGTCACTGCTATATGACAGTATTACTCACCGGGTGTGGAATTATCAAGGCAATGACCTAAAAGAACACCAAATATCAGTTTACAGAATGGAACTTTCACCTACCCCACGTCTGTCGGTTCATCTGCACATGCCATCTCTTGGCATGCGTTTTCTGCATCTAAGAGTCCCAAGGCAGCTGCTTCTTGTGAAAATAATAAACACACTGTAAATGAAGAAACACAATCCATAGACATTTTTGAGTTTTTTCTGCTGACACTGCTGCTGTGTTTGTAGCCAATTTATTACTGTTGGCCTTTTACATTTCCTGTTATATGCAGAATGACCTTTGAAAAGAGTAACGTCAAGTTAAAGATTGATTTCTGTTTTCAATTAACTTGAAAATTATTCACGATTATTTCAAGCAATGCAATCTAAGAATGTACATCACATATATCATTAAATCCTGTTTAGTTATGATCAAGAAAAGAATGAAGTACCAATACAATGCACTATCTTGCAGCACATGGAGTAAATGCTTTAACTATTTGTCCTTTGAAAAAAATCAGGTTTGAGCAATTCTGCCTGGGTCAGACTTCTTCCTATCTTTTCAGTTTTATCAGCTATCCTGATTTTTTTTTCAAGAGTAATCTTCTAGAAGAAGAATAGAAGGAAGTTACCTTTCTTCTGTATTTTTACTGCTGTTCTAAAAAAGACTTGTATATTTGAAAAGACATGACATATAATTATTTTCCCCTGGCTAACTTCTGCTCTTGTCTTGCTTTTAACCTCAATGAAGGAAAAAGTCAAAAAACCTCTTCTGCCTGATGATATCCTTCACCAGCACCCCTAAAGAAAGGGCCCTGACCATAAAGCTAGAATGACATATGAAACCATTCCTACACATGTAGGTTAATTTAGTAATTATTAGCGAACAGAAAAAGAAGAGAATGTCTACACAACATAGCATTTATGATGTGCCACAAGGAATGATGATACCTAATCTGTGTTCCATTTAATACATATTCTCCAGAACAGAAATTAGAAGCCTGGTCTCCTAATGCATAAATAACACTTTCATAGGAGCACTTGATAAACCCAGTTTCTAAAAGGTTTACCCTTCTGCACTCTCCTGGGAAACACAGAATACGAAACATTGTCTGTCTGTGCAGAGGAGTTGATATAAACTGTCATGTAGTATCTACACAAAGACAAATAAATTAAAGTAGGGGCCCCAGGAATTTCCCTGGTTGTGTTTTGTCAAAGCAAACTCCAGCCATCAAACAAGGAGGTAAGGGTTTATGCATGAAAGATGACCAGCTGGCGGTACCCAAATCTGAAGATTAGGGGTAAAACACACCTAAATTCAGTCTTGCTTCTTAACTTGAAGGCTCCCATGCTCAATGTCAGCATCTTCTGGATTGGACTCTGAGGCACCCAGCTCACCTGTAGCTCAATACCTGCCCATGCTGGGACACTGGGTTGCTCTAGGCACTCAAAGCTTTTTCTGAAATCAGCATTCAGTCACTTCTGGAAGGATTCCACACTGCTTAGGAGTTCTACACATATAAAACCTATCTTAATCCTAGATTCTACTTCTTAAAAGCATTCTCAGTATATGTTGCTCAGGCTTGTCCACAAACATCAGGAGATTAGGGTCCACACACTGGGCAGCAAAAAAATGACATTGGGCCACTCTAACCTGATTCCCCTTATTTCTACAGTTCTGCAAGTGGAGGCGAGGGGAAGGAACACTCATTTGCTATTTTAATATCTACAAACTACTTAAAAAAATGTGCAAAATCAGTCTTGACACTGTTAAATAAGTTTAAAACAAGATTGGTGAATGCATGCAAATAGAAATGATCCAAATCAAAGAAAAACTCAGTCCAGCCCAAAACAAAATAGTAGCCTTCACACAGATTTGTATGCACACACTTATGCACCATGCAGGTAACTGTCAGACACCTTTACTGAAGTTGGTAGGCTGTTATGTTTAGAAGAGCCCTAAAGGCGTGGTTTTAAACCAATTTAATTAAAACGGTACAAAAAGTTGTGCTCATACTCGTAGATGTGATTAGTGTTCCAGATTCGTGAATTAGCCAAGTATCTGCTCAGCCCCAGTAATTGTGCAAGCCTAAACTGTGGCAAACATCAGGCACAATATGATTAACCGCAGGGAAATCTGGCAAGAAATGAGTATGTTTATTATCTGCTTTTAAACTCATCCTCTACAAACAGTTACATATACTTTCAGTAGGCATAGTGCACAATCCTATTAATACTAACCAAGGGAAATGGACTCAGTTCTTAACACCAGTGGGAACCCAGCCTCATAATAACATTTTAGTTAACTTTCATAAATTAGGGTCACAGAAATTCCCAGATGATTAGCTAGATATGACATTTATCTTAATTTATAGGAAGGAACTTGCTAGCACAGGTAGTTCTAATAAAAACAACCAACCAGAAATTTGGGGAATGTGTTGTGTGTTCAGCATGTGAGCAGAATCTGCCCCTAACAGATTATACTGAAATCAACAAGCCTGTAGAGACCAGTATTTCCATTTGCAGTTTCCAATTAAAACACACATTATTTATGGGAGTAGAACCTTTGCTTGAATATAACAAGACAAAGAGTCCTTTGTCGATTCCGTTACAGCCTCTAACCTATGCTGAGGCTGCACTGTGTGGAACTACTGCTCTATGAAATGCCTTTCCTGACAGCAAAGGGAAGTAAGAAGGAAAAGGAATGCAAATTCCTTTGTTAATTCAAGAGGAAGCACAGCTCATTTAACAGCTTTATAACATTCAGACAGAAAACCTACCTCAGGTTACCCTCAACTTGCATAAGCTGACATCCAAAAAACCACACACCCACCCCACTGTTTACTGGTTTACAGGAAGAAAGAAAACAAAAGCATACTAACTCAGATGTTCCTAGAAAAATTGTGCTTGGAGTTAGAAGTAGACTTTGAATATCCATAATATATGTGACAGTTGAACTAGAAACTAATTGTGTACTGATCTAACTGTATTTAAAATATTTTATATTAATGAGAGTTTTACATGATAATCACTTCAGTCCTCCATTAATAGCTACTCCTGAATGACCAGAGGGTGTGGACTCCAGATAAAAGGCTAGTATTCCAAAATGTCTTACACAGCAAACAAGAACAATGTCAAGATCATTGCTTTCTGTATCGCAGTTTATTCCTTTATAGAGAACAGGGAATTATTTCTGATAGATCGTGCCATATTCATATTGAAAGGTCACTTATAAGGACATATCAAAACCTTTCACTTAACTGCAGAATAACTGTACTGCCTGAGGCTAGTATAAAGAACAGATTAGAATTTGGCTCTATAAATTATACCTTATACATACAAAAACTGTGATTAGCAGTCAGTCTTTACAGTAAACTAGCTAATGCTGAATGTTTCTGCCCTTTATAACAGGTTAATAAATATATATTATAAAAAAGAAATAAAGCACTTCTTTTATATTCAAGATCCCATTCCTAATTAACTTACCAAGCCTACTATATAGCCTGCACTAACAGTGCGAAAAAATTGCGAAAAAAAACCCCACAGCACATTAAGAATTCTAGTGGGCATGCAACTGCACCATGCCTGCAGCTCTGCAACTCCAAGCTGTACTCTTGCCTGTTCTCAAATGCTAAGGTTGAGCTTGGCGCTTATATGAAAGACATAAAAGCAGGATAGAATGCTGCCAGAAGTCATCTCTAGTAATTACTAGTAATTCAGTAAGTGGTATAGACCATCCTTCACAACATTACTGAATAAATTCCCTAGAAAAGTAGGTACTAGATTGCTTACACCACAATTGTCAAGGTGACATCAAAATGAAAGTTCAGTTCACTTACCAACTATTAGAAGTCCCCTTGTGCTTTTTGCAAGATTGGGATTGTTGAGCTGAGTTTTGGCTGAATTCCAGTTTGGTTAATTAAATTCCACACATCTAAATCCCCTCTGCAGTTCATATCTTCTGCTACTGATAAATGCTACTAAACAATCAACATTTAAGTCAACATCCTCTGGGCCTAACATCAACAAGGATCAAAATATTTCCCCAATGCAAAGTTCGTGAAAAAGCTGCTGGAATCCTTCAGAGTCAAGTACTGTTGTTGTCGTAAATGAGTACTTATTGTTCAAGCAATTTCAAGTTAAAGATCCATCAGACTATTGTACAAGTTAAAATGCTGCAACGTAAATTGTACTAAGGAAAGAAAATATTTCCCATTAGTAATTCTGTATGTGCTCAGTTGCAAATGTCCCATTATTATACTTCCAGAAGAAGAGGAACCAAGTGTTTATGATTGGTAATACATTTCCAACTGTTTCTGTCCCAACTACACAACAGGAGGATGAGATATGAGACGCTCATCAGTTTATAACAGTATAAACATTTTATTATTTGTAAAAAGTTTCTCTTTAATTCTTTAATAAAGATTCTACCTACAACTTGTCAGTAGCTGCTCTCAACTATTTTACTAATATTTTCTTGTAAATCGAGAAATCTACAACTTACCTGAAAGGAAACTTTCGTCCTGTTGAAGTAGTATATTCTTTACAATTGTGTTTAAGACAACAGTGTAGGCACACTTTGGTCACTATTTGCTTCTGCCTGGTACGAAGTTGTGATATTAGGCTTTTTATTTTTAGCAAGCGTTACATTTCTTGCGTAACATTCATAGCTAATGACAGACTCCACAAAACCACCATAGTCAAAGAATAAATGTGGAGTCTTATAGTAAAACAAGCCCTCTAACACCCTAAATTTAGGAAGTATTCTATTCTTCTAATTTAAGCTTACTTTTTTAAAGTGAACAATTTCTATTGGGCTAAATAAGGCACAGGTGTATTTAATCACAGTATTTTCAAGACAAGTTTATTTGATATCATATTTCAATAGATTACATTTTTACTTCAACATTGGATTAGTTTATCATAATTGACACATTTTGTTATAAAAAATAACCATGAAGACCTTCAACAAACTTTTATTACCACATTATAAGTGCTACAGCATCAGTAGATTTTTTTGAATCATTTACTGTTTTTATATAGAGACCTGTATTAAAAATGAGCGACATAGTACAGAAACCACTTCTGGGGTTCACTGTCAGCTTTGGTACATTTCAATGGATTCTGCTTTGAAACATCAAACTCTTCATTTGTAAGTAAGCAGAATATATCAGCAAGAGGTAATCAGAACAAAAAATCACCACGTCCACCCTTTGTGCAACACAAATCTTCACGCTCCTCTCAGCACATTGGATTTACCACCTGTGCCATAACACGCACAAAGCTTTTTGGGAGGACCATTTAAGTGGTTTTAATTGCCACATAAGGACCGTTTCTTCTTTTTCTTCCAGATAACCCCTGACTTTCAGCACAAAAGTCTGACAATACCAACAGCTTCTTTATTTGCTGGGATGCTCTGGTAGAAGTTCAAGCATGAAGAACCTAATGTTCCACAGGAAGTGATTAGAAGGTAAAGATAGGCTGGGAACTGGTTAATGAGGTTCCTGAACCCAGGTGATATTTCTTAATGTGTTTTCAGAGAAGTTGTTTGTCAGGGGAAGAACAGCAGTAAAAACTACAGCCAAATGCCTCACCAGTGTGAAGTCAGTATATGTGAAGGTCCAAGCTCTTCTTTTGAATGCTTTAAAAAAATTAAAAATGTATCAGATATTAGTGCCACCAGTAGCAGTGAGCACTGCACAAGCACATGCAGTCAGTCTCCTGCTGGAGTGTTCACAAGTTCAAAATTGCCAAGCAGTAGGTCAGGGGATGAGTCATCCCCAGCAATATCTTATGTCTCTGTTCAGTGGTGGAGCTAGACCAGAACATAGCTCTTCTGGCTC
Source organism: Columba livia (assembly GCF_036013475.1). NCBI lineage: Eukaryota > Metazoa > Chordata > Aves > Columbiformes > Columbidae > Columba > Columba livia. The sequence goes on along the minus strand of NC_088603.1, from coordinate 73,265,103 downwards.
CTAGCCCAATAACTTCACTTATACTTAGCTGTATTACCAAGTGAGGACTTCTAAACCTAAAATGTCTCTCATTTTACACAAGCAAGATGATGCCTTTCAACATTTCTTTTTCTACCACTGGAGTAAGTTAGTGGAGTTTGAACCATGTTCTCAGCAGTATTTCTATTTTACTGTCAGTTGTGCAGCTATGGATATAGCTATTATTTGAAAATAAAACCTCTGTATAGGGAATAAGAATCTGAACTTCTACAAGCACATGCATCCCAATTTACTTTACAGTCTTAATAGGATTATGTATGCATTTACTTCTTTGAGATACAATTGCACCAGCACGCAGCCACACAAACCAGAGATTCACACACTTGCATGTGCTTGTGTATCTGCATATAATTCCAGCTCAATGTAGTAAAAGCTTCAAACCAGTCTGAATATACTGAAAAACTTTGACCTCGTGTTTGTCATTTCATTCTACCTATTTTGCATTATAATAGAGGGACATAGCTCAAAATAAAGAACTTAACCATAACACAACTACTGTCAAGGATTCATTCCATATTAAAATGTGAGGTCTGCTACATACTTACTATGCTCTAAATCCTGCCCTGAGACAATGGAATTATAAACTAATACTAATAAAAATCTAAGTTCTTTCAGATTCAGGGAATATCAAATCTAGAATACAAACCTTTGGGTTTTGGCACTCCACTGCATGGAATGTGTCTAATCAGTACAAGTATATGCTTGTAAAGTAATACTGCAAAAAGAGATAAAATACTACAACAGGTATTACAGTATGGTATATTAAAAAAATAGTAGTACAGGACATAATGACAGTCCCTTGTCATGCTTAGCTGTATCCTATAACTAAATCTTATCTGACAGGAGAGGAAACTGCATTTCTTCTGCCTACTACAGTAATGCATAAAGAGTAATAGGTTACCAGTGTTCCACTCTATAGTCTGAAGTTCACCACTACTGTTCCCCTCAAATTTTCCAAACACTATTTGCTCCTGCTCACGTGTTACCACACAGACGATACTTCCTAGAAAGTAAATACCTGCAAACAAATACCTGTCTTTGTAGCAAGGCTGCAAAGACCGTTCCCTAATACAAATTTCCTTCATTTTTTGTTACAACATTTGGAAAGTGTTTATAATTCTGCATTTTTACATAGCTGCCACAAAAGTTAGGAAAACCCCTTTTTCCCTGGTATTCCATTACCAGATAATGCAAAGCTCATGGTGAAGAAAGAAATTACTTTAAGCTCAAGAGATCTTATCACTTTTGATAGATGCATTTCCAGATTTCAGTTTTGGCATCAAAAGACTCTCCAAAAGGAGCACTAGTTTCGTCATCAGAATTACCTTTATTAAGACAGATAGAGTAAATTAAGCATTCCCGCACATAAGTAACAAACCAAAACTAATCAAGCTGTCTCTCCAGCAACCACTTCATACCTCAAGAAGTGACTTGTAGACATTAGCTTATCTTAAAACTTGAGAGTTCTAAAAAAACCCAAAGCAAACAGTACATCATTTAGCATACAGAGTTTAAACACACAAGAATTTAACATTTAAACAGCTTCCAAAGCTGCTAAGTACCTACTTTCAACATGTACTTCAGCTTTACTAGGAATAGTTAACGTTCCCACTCCTCACATGACGCACTCTGCCAACGCGGCAAAATGAAATATGTCAGAGACGTGAGCATTTCCTCAATCAACTGGGGCAGGAGGATGGAATCAAAACACTACAAGCAAAGCTGCAGAAAAAAAATCAGTGTGAAAAACCAGTATGGTGCACCTAATACAGCAAATTAAGACATACAGTTGGTGAATGAACACATTTTTTTGTTTTTATACAAGTCACTACCACTTTCCCCAGTAACACTTTGCACACAGAAAGTATCACCTTCTTCCACATGACACTTTTGTATTTATCACACTAGTGTTCCATGAATTTTCTACCATAGTCTATGCAGTAGTTACACACAGAAAGAGCTACAAAGATGGGACAGAAAGCAATCCCTTTAAACAAAAAAGCCTTTATAGAGCCAGGCTCCTAACAGGAATATATTTAAATGCTTGACTTGGCTTTTATTAATGGGTAGGAGCACATACTTAAAGCGTGGGCTTTTGTTATTGTTGTTTTTATGAAGCCAACAGATTTACAGAATTTGTCCAACAGAGGGATTATTTACACTTACCAACTATATGAACAGAGTCAACATTTGTATGGCACCTCACTAGCGCATGTTTGGAAGGGCTGCTGCAAAGAGCCTGCATCAACGGAGGCGTAAGAGCAGATCTCACACTTGAAAGGCTTCTCACCTACCACAAAACGGAAAGCAAATATGAAAGATGGTGTATTTTCTATGGGAACAAAAAGTGTGAGAGGGAAATTCAAAAGAATGTCAGTGGATCAGCATTTACAGCACATCCCCAAAGCCACAGCTCATCTTTCACATGATCTTGTTGCTAATGAAGCACGATCTTAGATAATGGTCTAGGTAGGTAAAGGTTACAATCTGTTTTAGCATTAAGAGACCCACTGCATCTAAATTTATCTTCCACTATAAGTCTAACGAAGAAAAACTGTCCAGAAGCACTTCCAAATTTAGTTTTGATCTTTTTTTCCAAATCAAAATTCAGAGGGCAAACTCTCAGCGTACTCTGTGTCGCCAATTAAAAACAAACTCAATCCCTCAGAAAGGGGAAACGTAGCAGAGCAGGAAATTTTCAAGAAGCAAAGGGAAATGACACTAAGGGAAAGTCATTTTGACTTAATGAAGAAAAAACACAAATAATTTTCTGTAGAGACAGCAAGGACAACATTTAGGTCACAAATTCAAAGGAAAACAATGACTTTCAACAAAACACTGAGAGGTACATTCTTAAAGGACTGGCCTCTCCCTTCATTTACATTCCTCCTGACAATTTCTAATTTACAATACTTATCTTCAAATTTTTTGGATTTACTAGAATTCTGAAATATTAGGCTTACAGTGGGAAACACGAAACAAACCTATCCAGAAAGAAACCACCAACGAAAAAAAAAGAAAAATCTGAATGGAGTCACAGAATGGTGAAGGTTGGATGAAATCTCTGGAGATCATTTGGTCCAATCCCCAAATAGGCAAACCTATTTTCATTTTTACAGACAAAAATAAAACCATAAATCAAACAAATAAATACATTTGAGTTAAAAAATAACGAAAATTGTACATATTTTAAGAATCTAAGTCCTAACATGAACCCTGGTATAATAACAATTCTCCTGAAGACAGCATTTCACACAAACATTACTACAGGTAACTCTCCAGCTCCAGTTTTATTAGTGGGACCTTTTAAGAATTAATGCGGGGGATATCACATCGCATGATCACTGCATAGTCAGCACAATGTGGAAATCAAAGTGGTTTTTTATGTTTACCCCCAGCTGTCAACAGGGAAAGAAACAGGAGCAGTTGTCAATGGCTTGATATCTAGACAAGAAGTTACATTGCCATAGGCAATAAGCAGCTTCCTAAAGCTCCTTAAATATGTTTGCTGTAGGTTGCATAGCAGGTTCGCTGCAGAACAAGGAACAGGAGAATGTTCTGTATTTGCAGTCCTTCTTCTAGAGAGTCACTTATTTTGTTCATTTTTTGCATAAGTTTAATTTATTTTGCATGGTTTTGGTCACTTGTCTCCTTAAGCATCCGAACATCATTAGCGGTCCCTGCCACAATGTCTAGCCAGCCTCCTAGGAGAAGTTAGTTGTCTCCTCTTCAGGCGTCACTCTCCTTTGCCTGTATCCTTTGAAGCCTGTCAGTTGTGCCTTCTACATAAGCCAAGAATGTTTAATAAAGTAAATGTCTGTCTTTGAAGACATGGCATACTTGCTGCCACAGAGACTGAGTGCCATCTGTGCCAGTAGCATGAGACGTCTATCAGGCCCCTTCACACCCGTGTTTCCTGCCAGACACCTGCCCGCTCTCTCCTCTGCCGCCGTGCGTGATTCTGCAGCTCCAAGGCTGCAGAACTGAGCACCATCCACTCACCTCGCTCAAGCACCGGAGTGTTGCACTCCTGCCAAACTACTGCAAAAGTATTTCATTTCTTCAACTCACTGAAAAGTTAGCATGTCCATGCTAGTACGGACAAAGTGGATATTCCTTATTCGCAACACTGCCAGGTCCTATAGGATGAGTTCTCCATGAGCTGATTTATTTAAATATTCTCACAAGGTTGGCTCCCCACTGTCCTGTCCACTCCCTCACTGCACACATGAAGTAGCAGGTTTCAGAAGGCCATTAATGCAACATAGCACATTCCCATTCTATTCACTCCGTTAAACTTATTTCCTAATCCTGCAAAATGCTCGTTTCAGAAAAAAAGGAGAAAGGCTTCACTTTTTAAATATCAACAAGATGGAGCAGATCCAACAGATCCAGTCAGATGGTGATGCACAGTATGGTATCCTGTGTAAATTCAGAATTTCTAATGCAAGTGCCTTTTTTTGGCAGACTGATGGACTTAATATAACCATGGCAACCCAAAGTCTATGTAAACAAATCACTTGACAAAGAGAGAAAGAACCCCAGAGCATCAGTCACAGAGATGCTGGCCTGTGATAGAAATTCAACATTAAACTTAAAAACAGAAAACTGAAGCAGGAAGCTATTCAGAAAATTAAAGGAAATGTAGCCAAGGTGGCCAAACAGCAATCTATTATATTAAAAATCTTGAAATATGTCAATATGCGCAAGTTGATTTAAAAAGTTTTGAGCAGACACTCCCATTCTTTCCTGGCCATGGAGCACCAGTATGAAACAAAAAATTATGAACTGGCTGAAGTCCACATCCACCTGATCTACCAAAAACATCCTTCTCAGTTAACAAGCCAGGGTCACAAGCTGTCCTTGTCTTTGTAGTATGTGTACCTTTATAGAGGTCGCTTCTGAATATAGATCCTAAACCAGGATAATCCATAAATATGCCCATATTGAGGAAGGCAAATCAAACATATCCTTAAAGATCAACATACCTCAATGCCACAAAAAAACATTCAAGTGAAAAATATGTCTGTTTTGTTAAATGAGGATCAGAGTGGTTTTTGCATATTCAACACAAGAGGAAGAACTACCAATACATAAAAAAAACAACCAAACAAAAAACCACGACAAACTACACAACAACAACAAAAAAACCCCCACGCCGCACTTTTCTCTAGAAATCCTTTTCACAGCACAAAAGCAGCACTCCTACACAACACTCAACTGTACAGTACATTTTTTCTCCCTAAGCAGTTTATCTAAGTGGTAATATAAAGATGACATACATGTAATCCACCTGTAGGCATTAACATAAGCTGTGCCAGAGAGGTCTCGAGCAGTGTTTTGTATTGGCAGTGCTGGTGGTGAAAGGCTTTGATGCCCACACACATTCCCATGTGTTTCTGCAGAGCTATCTATAGGAACACTTCCTGTCAGAAAGGAAATGAACCTTGTTGCAGCTGGAAAACCATCATCTATTCTTCCTGTATAAGTGGTCTGAAGGGATGACATTTCTCAGTTACTGTGTTAATTCAGGCTTTTAATGTCTTTTATCATGACTGTTTAAAGCTATTAGTTAGGAAAGATGATATCATTATGGGAGGGATGAGGGCACAACATTCCTATCAGACCTGTCTACAATCAAGTACTTCAGCTATTATTTTATTACCTTTCAACTATTCATTTATATTGTCATAACAATATACTTGGCTGCATTGAGTGATTACTAACAGCCAATAACGCATAATGCAACATGATTATATTGGATTGTTGTATTTTGATGTTTTAATGGTCCACCCAAGTCTTCTAGGATTTTTTTGTCTGGATGAAAAAGACAAGTTCTATTTTCTCAATTGCATGACATGGTACTCTTTCAGGCGAGCAAGTGGAATTTATTTAGAAGGAAAAATAATGTATACAAATCCCATATGTGTGCATATATACAGAGGATTTCTAGGAAGCACAATTGTAAAACACTTTAAAAGGCCGGCACAGGTCTGCCGTTCCAAATTCCTTAATTTTCCAGATTTTTTCCCCACATCACCATTTAACTCCATGTCTTAAGCACTTAAAATTCCTCAAAAATCAGCAACAATAGAGGAAGCACTGGTTGTCCACAAATTCACAATGCTGTAGAGTCACATGTGTAACACATAACAATTTCAAAGGGAGAAACATAAGAAAAAAAACACTTCAAAATCCTTGTCCTGTGGAAGTCAACCACAGTAGGTTTAAAAGGTGCTTGCATCTCTATCCCCATTATTGATCAGCACTCAGCAAAAGGAAACCATGTTCTTTTGAATCATACCTGTAAATAATTAATTACTAAGTAAATACTATTTCCAAATACACACACTATATTCACATGTTAGGTATAATAAACAGGATTAGTCATTCTTTAAACACACTATAATGACAACACAGATATTTTTATTACATATTTATGAAGGTGATTTAAGTCCTGCTATTTTGAAAACAAAGTATTTCAGAAAACAATAAAATTAGTTTATATTATACTCAGGACTTCTACTGGTAAGAGTACTCCTGCTAATTCTGAGTTAAGAGTAAATCATATAGCTGTTGTTTTATACAACAGTATCCAAAACCAAGAAAGATGCAAAAGCTGATTTAATCCTTAGTTATCTGTGTGGATTAACACTTTCTTGCACCAGAGAAATAACGCTTACATTGCTCTAAGAATAAAAGTCCTTAAACTGCATGAGAAAGCTTCAGTACTCAAGGGAGTTAAGTGTTCGATGCATAGAAAGTGTAAAGCTAAAACAATGATCTCCGTAGAACCAAAGCCCTATAATGGAAAAATCTGCGATTTTCAAACTGAAAGCCAACTCTGAAAGGCAAGCTGTGCCATTCTAAATAACTCTTTGTATTATTTTCTCCCCCCCTTCCCTAAACATTCGTAATATTTCAAGAAGAAAAACTGTCTGTCATGAAAAAAAAGTCAAATATCTAGATTCTAAACTCCTACAGAGCAGGTAGGACTTTTTTAGTGATATGAAGCAGAGATCAAAAATGCAGGGGCTAATTTCTGTAATATCTTCATGAATCCAATACAAGTACAGTTGTTCAAATGTATAACATGCCAATTTGCAAGTTAGAAAAATATTATTGTTATCATTTTTACTCATTGAAATCAGAATTAAAACTGTACTTTTTGCATATTTAAAGGACATGCCTTTCACAATGACAATGACAGAACAACCTTCATTTGTTAGAGGATTAAATGCTTTATAGAAAAGTAGAGCTATTTGGATTTTCTAGCTATTTGAACTGCTCCTTAAAACATGCAAGTATAGCTGCCTGTTTACACTACATGTAATAGCTTTAAATACAGATTTCAGAATTCTGATAATATTGCAGGCAGTGCTGATCTTGTGCAGTGCTTGTGGTGCACACTCCCCACAAATTCTGACATGTTTTTTTTTTTCTTTAAGGAGAAAAGAAAGAAGACACTGTTACTAGGAGGGTTGCTTCCATCTTCTAAGGTTAAGGAGCAAAAAGTCTAAAGGAACCTGGAATTGTAATAAGGATAATTTAACCTTTCATTCTTCAGATGTAAAGAAAGAGTCTTTGAGACAGTGGGAAATTTCAGCCCATTAAGATTAAAGGGTTTTGAATACTCTCGATCAAGCTTTATACTCCATTAAGGTCCCACACACACTATATAACACTTACAATTTTAAAGAAACAGTTGATAAATCACTCGTCAGGAATCAGTTTCATTCTTCCCAATTAGCTTTTGAACACTGATTATAGGCAGCTGATCCACGCAAATGCGACTATGATTTCCTAGTCTTTATATGAACTGTTGTATAAAACTCAACAACTGGAAAGGTTAGGCTGCCCTCTCTCTGTGGCTTGCTGCTAACTACTTGATCTGTAACTTAAACAGAATTACGTCCACACGCTTTCCAGAAATTCACAATGGTAGTAGGTATTAATCAGCATTTTCCCAAATAGTCATAAAGAAAAACAATACTCCAAATCAATAGTTTGGTACACCTCCATAAAACTTTAGATGATAAAACAGTACTCTTCTACTGAAATAAGACAATAAGATTTGGCTGTATTGTTTAGTATCACTAGTATTCCATGTGAATTAAGGACTTTATCTTGCATGCACTGTCAGCAGAATGCACAAGCCGTCCTTGTATATGAATGCATTAATTAATAAGTGAATTAGAAGCATTAATATATTTAGCGTATTCTGTTTTATTTTCTGATGAGGGAAAAATGGCCAAGAGAACATTATTTTGCATTGTAGTACTGCCTTAACTTGATATAGAAAATAAATATTTGAGAGATGTATGCAAGACTTAGGTGACATTAATAACGTAATGTGGTTTGGTTGTTTGGTTATTTTACCCTTTAACACAAACACACCTAATACCATAGCCATAAAAATCCTAAGCCTTCATATAGAATTGCCTTTTTAATAAACTTGAAATGGATTTTACTAAATAAATTCTACTGCCTAATACTGACAAGAATGAAGATTTCCAAGTCATAGATTACAGCTATCCCTGTAGCAAATAAATTAGAAATCATCAGTCTAAACTCTAGAAATCAGTAGGGAGTCTGCACTGAGATTTATAGGCAAAGAGGGTCACTGAAAAAGCATTTGAAAAGTAAAAGCCAGGTTGATGTTGTTCATTTTCTGCCCCCTTCTGGACAAACCAAAAGAAACAACAATGCACCAGCACGAAACGACAGCCAGGAAAGGCCGTTCCCTGCATACCATTACCTACACTTCTTTGATAACTCATTTGTGACAGCAGATCTTTTTCAGTTTAAAGGCTTTTTTTTTTTTAAGTTTAAATTTTACAGTATCAATAGACTCTAAAATATATTTCCCAAATGCATCTGTCAGCCTAGGCATAAGAAGAGATGATTCTGGGAAGAAGATACAATGAGGCTCCTTGCTTGGGCACTCTGGAGCGCTGGGCAGCAGCACCGATGGCTCAGGCAGTGCAGCTGCAGCATCTCTGCCTTTCCACCATCAGCTGCAGGACACCACAATAAACTGGCTGTGATTCGCAACAGTTTCTGTTCTGCCATGGGGTCAGGGCCCTTTGTGCAACCATGAGACAGCCACAGGCAGGTAACACGGCTAATTTAGTTTGCCCTTCAAAGAGGCTGCGTAAGAAAGAAACTGTGTTACTGTGAAGTTTGCTTTTCTGTACAGACAGCACAGCAAAACTCAATTCAGAACTAGGTATGAAAAGTTCAAGTAGGTTCTTAACCTTTGCGGTAATTACAAGCATTGTTCCAGGGAGAGCTCCAGAGGCCCAGTCTGTAACTGTCCTTTTCACTTCCGAAACAGAGGTAACGCATTCATCAGGTAATGACACATTTCATACATAACCTCAGACTAAATTTGGATTGCCATACGCCACTGGTTCAAAAATAACTGTTGTAATGATATAATGATGTAAAGTGCTTAACCCTGTACTTCCCCAATTTATTTAAAACTGAGTTACTTTAAAATACCTCACTGTGAACATGGGAGCAACTTGTCTACCTGCTTCATGAATTTGTAATGACTGACCTGTGCTTTGACTAGGACAAGGCTTGTTAACCGACTACTTAATTTAAAAGAAGAAAACAGATACCAATGTGAAAGGTATATTGTCAGCACATCGGTCTACTCCCTACCTACTAGCAAAGCTGCTAGTTCACTATGAGTAATCAGGCCTTTGACTAAACAAACCCAAATTCTCTTTTTTCTTTCTTTTTATTACACCAATTTCAGTAAGCTACCAAAAATATATATTTATTTCTTTCTACATGAACCATAGATTCAGTACAGGCAATTACTTCAGTCCTCAAAAAGAGTGGGGTAAAGAAGATATTTGGGGAAAAAAACTTCGACAATTTGAATTGATTATAATACACAACTTGAAAAGTCAGAAAGTTATTTTTCTAGTTAAACTGAAGGTGGCTATTGTGAAAATATTGGAACAGGCTGCCCAGAGGGGTTGTGGAGTCTCCAGCCCTGGAGACATTCAAGACCCACCTGGACACATTCCTGTGCAATCTGCTCTGGGTGAAGCTGCTTTAGCAGGTGGGTTGGACTAGATGATCTCCAGAGGTCCCTTCCAACCCCAACCACTCTGTGATTCTGTGAAAATGTTTCCCAATAATGTAACAGACACACATATCACCAGAAGCAACAGCAATAAAAAAAGAACATACCCAAAGCCAAACTTGCATGTTTAGAAGAAAGCTAGAGAAACAGAAGGTACAGTAACTTTTCTACCTAAATACTAGAAGAGCTACCATTAGAACATTGTGTGATGTCAACTCATGAATGGGTGGCCACCATGGATGACTATACTCTTTAACAAAGAATTCAAAAAGAAACCCCAAATACACTATAAACCAACACTTTATTATCACCAGTGACTGCAAAGACTTCAGAATTTGCGATAACTTCAGGTGAAAGAAAAAATTGTAGAGGAACTTTTGAGATAGTGTAACCCTCGTCATTCAGTTCACTAACAGAGAAGAAAAACCTTGCCGACCATTGTGTGTTATGTTTATGAAACATATGCATAAACGGAAAAAATAGCTGACCAAAAAAGCTAGACCAGCCATTTGTTTGGGGTTTTTTTGTTTTGTTTGTTTGTTTTAAACTGTAGGGCAGAATTAGATGCAAGTTGTTAAACATACGTAATGTTGAGCAAAGAACTGTTCTATTCTACTTTGGCATATGCTGTAAAGAAAATGAATAGGCAGATGACTTCCAGCATGTTTAACTGCCATTCACACCCTCCCTAGAAGTACAGATTACCATTCTTGGATGCACAGTTTTTTTATAAAATTGCCACAGTGCTGCTCAGCACAAAGAGAAAAACAAAGTGAAATAAGCACAAATTATCATGATAAAAATGACAGAATTTAGAAAGTCACTACCGTGTTTAACACACTCGCTATCACAATAAATATCTCTGTTTTTTAAAACCCTTGGGTTTACCAGATTACAGTGTATTTATCATACAGAAGCAAGGCACATTTTAAATAGTTGCCTTTTCTAAGTTTCCCTAGCTAAACTTCTAATGATCACTATACACATAGATAAAAAACAAGCAACATATTTATCTAATATAACTATCAAATTGAAAGCAACTGATTTATTTTTATATTACAAATATCCAAATATGAAGTTTCTTTTCTTATCCTGTTGTTAAAATAGTATAAATTCCAATTACATTGTTAAGACTGATATCAAAATCTGTGAAATGACAGGCATTTCCAACCAAAAACATAAACTTAAAAGCCACAGTGCTGCATAAACCTTTAAATATATAGCAATTTTTCTCCTAGTCATATAAAATATAAGTAAATCTGTTAGATGATTGAGAAGACAGCCAATATTTGTTTTAGAGGAAGGGGAATACCTTCACACACAGAAAACATAATTTGGCACAGAATCATTTAATTTGACTCAATCTGTTTGGTCCTGACATAACTGACATATTACTGCTTTTGTATGAGCTAATTATTTTAGCAACAAAGTACCAGAAATTCTCTTTTTGCCCTCACTCCAGGCTTATAAACAAGATAAAAAAGCTGACGTTAACTGTTACATAAATGAATCAATCTCCAAACAGTTGCACCAGCTCTGAAGGTGACCTGGGAAATCCATCGACTTTAGCAGTATGTATCATATGTTCCCTGCAAGTACTTGGTAATGTAAGACATTTCAGCACACTGCTGTTTACAGGAAGTAAAAAAAGAGAGAGATCTTTTTCTCACCCAGTGTCATCAAGCCTGATTTATTAAATTGTCAATTCCTTTTAACATGATGGCACAGCAAGCATCAGATGACAAACCCTGCTGGGTTATGGAGCCTCTAGTGACTGGATGAAAGGAGAGGATCAATTACCAATCTTATGACCGTTCACAGATTTTTAAGAGTCTTATGCTTTTTTGAGATTATATATTCAAGACAGTATTATGAATAAACAAGAACTTACCTGACCCTCCATTCAGTGCACACCAGCTCCATGTTTCAGCATGGTTCGGTGGTTGATATATCACCACCAACATGGTGCATGTTAGGATGTCATGATGGAGCTGATGCCAGTGACCTTAAGGGGTTTAGATGTCACAGGACCTAAGGAAGAAATATGTGGACTTTTATATAGTGATATATTGTACAATCTTACAGCCTTGGAACTAAGAGCACAAAGCACATACCACTAAAGATTATGACATTTTTGGTAATTTATTTTAGTACATTAATGTAAATTCCCAACATACTTCCCAAAAAGCAAAACCAATGCTATAATAAAAAAAAAAAAAAAAAAATTTCCAGCTCATTAAGGTAGCTAAGCCAAGAAATAAAAATTAGGAATTGACAAAATTAAAGTTGCCTTGGTAACCTTAATTTTGCTGCTTTTTGTGTAAATACTCTAGGCTCACTAAAAAATAAACCAAGCCTACTAAAGCATTAACCATTCTACACACTGTATTTTGGAAGGATCATGTGAGGGGAAAAAAAATTGTATACCGTCAAGTCAGGCAACCGAAGATTTTACAAGTGGACCTGCCCACATAGATGAGCAGTGCTTGACTTTGCAACCTTTATTGTGAGTTTTCTTGATTTTTTTTTTGTGGGTTTTTTAAAAATGGGTTTAATATGTTTTAGCGGGTTTTTGTTGTGTTGTTGTAGTTTGGTTTTGTTCTTTTTTTTTAAACAAAATACTTAAAGTAAAACATAATTCCAGACTTCACAATGGGGCATTATATTTGGCCTGACTGGCATTGCTGAAACCCTTAGGTATACCAGAAACCTCTGATGCTTGAACTAATTGCCATTTCAGTAACGACAACAACAGTAAACAGAACTGATTGTGTCCTGTTATACTAATACTGGTTCACGTATCTGAGACTAAATCTTTTCTGTCCACTTTAGGCCACCCTGTTGCCCAAGTTATTTTCATTCTCTAAGACTCCCCACTCTGTTCTCTGCCCACCAAGCCCTGCCCCACTGGCAGTCTTCCTCATGTGCCAAATTCTGACTGAGTTCATCTCATGTCCTCTGGCAACTTCTCACAGGTTTTCCAACCCCACTTCTCTTTAGTACTTGACTTTTTTTTTATAGACTCTCTATGAAAAAATCAAAAACCCTTGCAGCCAGGTACCAAAGAAAGCCGGCAAGTTTTCCTAGTCCCTGTCCCTGCCTCCCTAAAACAGTCTGTCACAATTAGCTTCCTGCAGTGAGGTACCTGCACTGTTCATTGCATTTTTCAGGGGCTGTGAAGAGGCCAAATCTCAATAGATTTTTGCATCAGGAGTGCACCTTTCATCTATTCTAACAGAAGACACCATCTGAAAAATGCTTAGACCTTTTCTGCAAGTCATGGAATATTAGGGTTTTATGTCTCACTGATTCCATTTGAAAACATTACAAACAGAAAGTTTTCCCCATATGCACTCTAGAAAATTGGTTGAATCACTCTGGTTCATTTGTTTTTTAAAGGAGAACTATCAGTTGGAGGCAAAGAAACAACATAAAGTTCAGCCAATACAGTTTAAACAAAAATCCAAAAAAGCAAGACAGGTAAGCAAGTGAAATCCTGTCTTTTAAATTAACAGTAACATCGGTAACAAAGCAGAGCATCTAGAGTAGTAAAAAAATGCAGTGCAGTTTTATAATACTAAATATGAAGTAAGCAGTTAGAATACAGAAAGAGGGAGAGATATGCAGGCCTATTATGTAGTTTTAAACTGTTTTGTACTTATTTAAGCAATATGAGACTGAATTTGGCTGAGAAGCACAGTATTTCAGAAGAAAGAGCCATTATTAATGAAGACACAATTTGACCATGGGGGCTCTGGCATGAAAAGCAAGGTTAGCTCAGCTCTAAGGATGCTCAATGCACTCCTCTCAACCAAGGTCAAAGCAGAACAACAACAAAGAAACAAAACAAAACAAAAAAAAAAACAGACTTCAAACCACAGTCTTAAGATGAGTTAGCAAAATATATACTTGCAGTGGAGTTATTTTGATGTGAAATATGGAGCATATGAAAAATAATGAAAGAACAGATACTTAGGAAACACCAAAATACCCAAGCTTCAAAGGATTAGTTTTAGTGGTGAGATGCCATACACTTTACTTATCCATTTTCTCATAAGCATATCTGGTGACAGTCTAAATGTGGTCTGAAAAAGTACTGGTTGGAGGCTGCAGGTGGCTGTAGTTTGTCCCCAAGCCCCCTCAGCCAGGAGCTAAAGCCACCTGCCGCTCACTCACCTCTCCCTCGCCCCTGGTGGGATGGGGAAGAGAATCAGAAAATAAAGGCAAAACTTGTGGGTTGGGATAAAAAACAGTTTAACCAAACAGCAAATAAAGTCAAACAGTAACAAGAACAATAATGAAAGAATCTACAAAGCAACGGACACACAGCCCAACCCAATCATACGGTGGTCCCACCACATGGTAGTCTCGCTGCAGCAGCCATCGCCAAAACCTCCTCACACAGCTCACATCAAAACCACCTCCCCCCTTGCCCAAACCACAGCTTGCACCCGAAATATGAAAGCACCAAACTGCATGATCCAGGAAAAAACAGGAGACTCCTGAGCTGCCCGGCTCCCAACAGAGAGAAGGAGTAAGCAAGCCTGCCCCTGGCTCACCCCCTTTGTAACTGGGGTACCAAATGGTACCAAATACCCACTTTGACTGGTTCTGGATTGGCTGCCCTGTCACTGTAGAAATTAACCCTATCTTGGCTGACCCAGCACATTCCACCCCTTATTCTATACCATTATTATGCTCAGGTCTTACCCTTACCAACAAGCAGGAAGGCTCACATACCCATTTTATCAACTTCACAAGCATAACAAATTGGCAGACAACAGTTCTTCGTAATGTTACAGTAAAGCTTCCTGTAATGGAACAAAACATCTGAAAAATACTAGCAAGCCAAAGGCTGTTCACAATTCCTTCAATGTTTCTTCTCCACCTCAAAAATGTATAGAAATTAGCATGGTGTTAAACAGATATTTAGAAAGGCTTCCTTTGCGCACATTGATCAGAAAAATACAAACAATATTCAAAGCAAATGTAAGTTTAACCTACTAAATTTTTCAACATGAAGCTACTATTAAGTAAACATTCTGGGTATATTAACATAACAGTGAATGGTAAGTTACAATCTTCAAAATTCATTGCCCCCAGACCTGATGGAAACTGACAAAAAAGTATTCAGAAAACCTAGTTCCAGTTTGTTTCCTCACTACAGTTGTAAGGGAGACAGATTTTTTAATTTCCCCTGCCTTGCCCCTCTCCTCTCCCCCCCAATGGAAGTAAATTATGTATTCAAGAGACAACCTATAATTGGTCACTACAAAACAGCTCTCCTGTCACTTCAGAAAACATTGTTTGTGTAAGCACTCAAAAATATTCTCACTGTTGTAGCCATCTCTACTTTGAAATATTGTGAATTTCAGCTCTCCATGTGCTCTGCTTCCCAACTTCTTAGAGAAAAAGTTTGACTAGATTGCAGCCTTGTTGTCAGCTTTAAGCCACACACAATTAAGTGGAGACACTGTATGTTTTCCTGAAACAAACAGGATAGTCATTTTGCTTTTTGTTCTAAAAATGACCCTTTATTTAGTTACTTTTCCTGCAGAAATTCTGCAACAATTTTCTATAAAATTTTATCTCCTGCTGTTTTAAACAGTAAAAACTCAGAACCCCACATATCCCAGAAACAACTTCAAAATTCAACCGCACAATACATTATTTAATCTAAACCTTTCAAAACGTACACCACAACACAGATGTAACATCCAGCCTAGCAACAATCACAGGAAGCCCTGTTATTCCACATTTCCCAACGCTCCTAACATTGCCTATTTTCTTAGCTGACCACTGCCACAAACTCCAGAACACTCCTATGAGTCATCATCTTATTTCACATAAATTACCAGTTTTTGCACTGGCCTTACTGCGCAATGAGAAACAAATCAGTACTTTGAACTAAGACAGCAAGAATTTGGTCTATAGTAGGAGTAGCAGCTGTGAAAACCTTGTTAAAAATCAACCACAGCAATCACCTGCAATACTGAACAGTTAATAAGAAAAATAACACAGACTACCTTTGTAGACCAATTTTTCAAGATTTTACCTACGGATTTGAAGGTAAGCACTAAATACATAACTTCATTTAGGGGAAAACACTTGCAATTAGTAAGATAAACATTTTTATGTTTTTTTCCTCCTTGGTTAAATAAAGTACAATTGGTACAAAAGCAACATTTGTAGTCAATGCAAAGGAGAACAGTACTGGAATACCTGAATCATGTCATTTTGTGGTTTAAGAGACACAGATTATGTTACTCTGCCAAGGTCCTACATTTATAAAAGGAGATAATATCTAGCCATTAGCAGTGCCACAAAACTCAGAGCTAAAAAGCATGAACCTTATTAGAAGTACCTTTACAGTGATGTTACAGAGCTACTAATAAGCTAATAATACTGAAATTATTGGAACATGACGGTCAACTACTCCTAGAAATACTCAGAATCCACAATATGAGACAGGATTTTGCAGAATGAAGGAACATAACCAAAAAGTGAAGATTTACAACACTTTTTAGAATTTTTGCAATTCTTAAGCTTTGTTTAAACCAATATGAAGATGTTTTACTGTAGCTTCTCATGACAACATTCACAGCTCATGCTGAAACTCTCTCCCAAATTTTGCATTAACCAAAAGAAGTTATGTGCACAAAGAAGGTCATAGCTGAGGCAATTGTATAAGAATGAAAAATAAAATTTTACTTACTGGTAAAATCACCGTGCAGACATTTAAACACATCCTGATAACGGCAAGCTAGTGAAGACTTCTTATCCACTCAGTTTCAAAAGATGATTAATACATTGTGCACTGAAAGAGATGAGGTTTTATCTGATGGCTGTTTCGATGCACATTCCAGGCACTTTGTGACATAAAAACACCTTAACAGATGAGGCACTAGGAGGTTTCTTTTATCCGCTTGTGTGATTTTAAATGGTTTTTCATTACCTCCCATTCAGTCATGAGACAAAAAATGCATTTAAAGCCACGATCCTCATCATGACCCATTTCATAAGTTTTATAAGCATCTTTTGACTTCAGTGCTAGGTTGCACATGTTGCAGAAATGCTGTTTTCTCAGAAGCCAGCTTTAGGGCACAAATATCTTTCATAGGATGAGCTAACCCTTTACTGTCACAGCTAGCTGTCTTCTGATTTTTGTAACTTTTACACCTTGATTCAGCTTTAGGGTTTTATCTTCCCAGCTAAGGTCTGAGTTCCAGAAACTGGAAACACGACAGAGGCCAAGATGTACAGACTGGGCTGCTTTATCATCATTCTTGGAATAGGAAAGAGAAGTCAGCACTGCAGAACAGGGCTCTTCAATCTGCAAACGAGCTGCTGCTTCTGCAAACAAGATATTCACAGGAGTAAGAGGCATGCGGGTTATTGCTCTGACTGCTCATGCTCATGTCGAAACAGTGAGGACCTCTCATTTTGAAGCATCCAATACACAGGTAGTAACACAGACCTTTTTTGCAAGATTTTCTTTGTTTTCATTATTAGCCTCATCTCTCGTGGTATACAACTCATTTTAATCATGGCCCATTTTAGGACAGACCACAATTTGACATGCTGTATCTATTTCATACATATAAGCCAGGTGCATCCTGATCTTACTTTTGATGCTACTTGTGAACTGGCAGAGCTTGCACCTGTATACCTCCACCAGAAACATTTCCACCAGGCCAGCAAATCTGGGCTCCAAAACCTTCAGGCACAACAGCATACAACTGGGATGTCGCGATTTTGTCAGAGGGATGCAGGTTCACACTGGTATTTGTATTTAAATTCATTCATCTTCCACAGTTGCTGGTAAGTAAATCTACAAAAGACAATAAACAAACCAGTTAAAATCTACTTGATTCCAAATGTCTTTTATAAAAACTGTGCGCCACAAAGAAATAAATCTAGATGCAGCTTCCAGCCATCAGGATGTCTGTAGACCTTAAGACTATCTGAAAGGAGTAAGGGTTTTGCCAGAAGAACGATACTATAAATGATTACTCAAATTTCTTGTGGCAATTAAAAACGAACTACAGGTTAATAATACCACATCTTTTTTTTGTGTTAAGCCTGCAACAGCTCCCACTATGCAACAGGCGGTATTAAAACAAATAACGTTGGTCAGAAAGCTGCACCACTAATGCACGGAGGCCTCCAGACCAGAACCACTTACCAGCACACCCCAAACGCAGCCCAACACCCCACCGCCAAACGCCCACTAACCCCTTCCGTGCAGCTCAGCACAAGCAGACGGAGCCTGGAAAAGCAAACTGAGAGAAGCAACGCCTCACAGGATGCACCAGCTGCCCCTGGAGAGCACGTACCGAGAGGCCCAGCAGCCCCCTCCCGTCACTAGGCCCTTGCGGAGCCCGAGCGGCTGGAAGCGGCGCTCTCGTTTCCGAAAGGCTCCCTGAGGAGGCGCGCGGGGCGACCGCCTCAGAAGGCAAGAAGGTGACGCTGTGAACGCGGGTGCCGGGGCCGAGCACCCCAACTCTGCTCCATCTTCCCCCCTCTCCTGGCGGAACCAAACGCACCGCCCGAGCGCCCCCGCCCCTCAGCCACCCCCGCGGGAGGAGGGGGTGGAGCTTCCGGTCCGCTCCCTGCCCAGTGCGCGGGGTTCACTTCCGGCGGCCGGCTGCCCCCGCCTCAGCCCGCCGTGTGTCGGTCCCCGACCCCCCCTCGCGGAGCCGCCAGCGCGCGTGCGCCGCGGCCCCGCGTCTCCCCAGCGGCAGCGGAGGAGTTTGGAAGTTCAAAATGGCCGCCGCGGTGGAGCCCGAGCTGCGAGCGCCAGAGTAAGAGACCGGCTGAGAGGCTCCTGCCTATGGCGCCGGGGGGAGGAGGAGAAGAGGGAGGCGGAGGGAAAGCGCGAGTGAGGGGAGGACGAGGAAGCGGCCCGGGTAGAGGGAGGCAGTGAGGGGAGAGGAGGAGGGAGATGGGGGAAGGCGGCCACTCCGGGGGAGAGGGGTTGCTGTAGGAGCCGCTGGCGGGCTGCCCCGCCGTGAGGCGGCTCGGTGGGGTCGGGGCGCGGGAGCCGCGTCCCGCCGGGCTGGGGCCCGGGAAGGCGGCGGGGAAGGGGGGGGGGTGTGCAGGAGGCCGCGAGCCGGGCGCGCGCGAGCCGGCCCGCTGGGGACGGGGGGAGGGGAAGCGGAGCCGGGACCTGCGGGCGCGTGTCCTCAGTTCCGCGTGCGCTTTCCCGCCTCGGGGCGGGGGCGCCCCCTGCCCCTCCCCGGGGAGCGGCGGGGAAAGGGGGTGATCCCCGTCTTCCGCGTGGTTGCGAGGCCGCTGCTCTCCCGGGCCGGACGGCTGCCCGGGCAGCCCTGAGGCAAAGCCAGGCCGGCGCTCCCCCCCACGCCCATCCCCGCGACTCTGTACGAGCGAGGCCTCCCCGGGGGGAGCCGGGCCAGCGGCTGCCCCGGGGCTGCCCCTCCGGCTGCCGCTGAGCCGCCCTGCGACGAGCCCACCTCCCCCGAGTCCCGGGCGCTCTCGCGTTATGAAAAGTGCTAGCGCTGGTAGAAGGAAAAAGCGATTTGTTGCCGCCAGCCCCTCCTTCCAGCCCTCAGAATGACTGACTGGTAACTCCCGGCTCCCGTTGGGAAGCGAAGATCAAGCTGCCGCCCTCTCGCCGGACCGGGGCTCCGGGGGTGCATTTTCCTGACACCCCGGTCAGCATCGTGAGATTTTAGGTTTGTCGACACTCACGACCTTGTGAACTCTTGCTTCTCTGGAACTTTTGCCCGGAGTTGACCACCTAATGATTACTTTATTGCTGATTCTTGCTTTACAAACATTTTAGCCATATAAACTTTCTATGTTTTTCTCCCTTTAAAAGCAGCAATTTAAGGCCGTTGTTTATTTGTTTTGTTAATCGCGGGAGTAGGAAACAGGTGAGGAAAAGCAATGGATGTACATGTGTACCATGTAGAACATGTGAGCACATGAGGAGTATTTCACAGAACTAAGAGCAATAACGTAAAAATTGTTGATAGGAAATCTAAATGTAGGAAAAGATGAGTGAAGTGTCTCTGTAAATCTTCTATTATTCTTCTTGAATTCCAAGTGAGAAAAAGTGGGGCTATAACAAGATCATGTCACAATTCCTCCCTAGATAAAGCCTTTAGCACCTAACCATGTAGTTGCTTATCTCCCTTCTGAAATCTTCTTAAGAGGTTTCTTATCCATATCATTACATCTCTGAAGCATTTAAATGAAGTAAAAGTTTATCCATATTTTGATGTAAGTACTTGAAATAAACAGATTCCTGAACATGAATAAACTACGAAATATTTAATACATATTAAATAAATTAATAGTAATTTCATAGTTGAGGTACAAATGCGAAGAAAGCTGGCAGTTGTATTAGCAGTCAGTGGTGCTGCATCTCATCTGGTATCTGGTGCCTCTGCTAGCAACTTGCTTTTGTGAAATGTAAGGTGAGGTGGTTACATAACATTAAGAGACATACCATAACAAAATGACTTCCTTATAGATTTCAGTGTCACTTTCCGCTATTAAGAGAAGGAAGACTTAATTATTAGCAGCATGAATAAACGTGTTTTTTGTTGTTCTGTAATATTTTTATAATGTATTGAAGTAACAGTAATGTATTATCAGGGACTTATACAGCATCTTGTATGCAACTAAAAGAAATCTTGAAAGATGCATCGTTCCCTTAAAATTCTCTTTGTGACATTTCTCTGCCCTTTAGCCAACTTATATCACTGACATACTTGCTCTGGATTGCAAATTCAAGTTGAAAAAGTTTCATTTTCTCCTTTTTCATGTCTTTTGTGCCAAATGCAACATAGAGCAAGCTCATTTTTAAGGCAGTTTGTCCTCTTTCCTTCTGGTATTATGTTGCCATTATGGTGTTGGGTGTCAGGAGGAAGCCATTCAGAAAAATACTATTCTTTCTATATACTTTGCATAAGCAGAAGTAGCGGGAGAGATGTAGAACAACATACAGCATTCTGACTTAAGTCTCTGAATATTGTGTACTTTTAACTCAGCCTGTTCCTTTAGAAAGTTTCTCATTTCAGAGCACTAAGGTATTTGTGGTTTTAGCAAAAATTTTAGTGTATGTTGCAGAACATTCTGGATTATTTACTAGTACTAGAATTTGCATTAGCTCAAGCTTCTAAGATCTGATCCTTCCTTAGGGAGACACTAATTGAATTTATAGTGTAAGTGCTATCCTTTAGGACTGACTTTGAATACTTCCGCTGTAGTTATTCTATTGGATCATTGATCTTATTATTTAGAAATATCTGTTGTATGCAACTAGTAGAGTTTGGAAGATATTTGTACATTTCCATGTACATCCCCCCACAACTCCTGACTGTCAATGCTGAGGGAATTTCTTTTCAATGAAAGAGGCTTGGGATAGAGAGAGTGAGCTATATTTAAGTTATAAAGTTTTAGTAAATTCTGAAACTGCAGAGGTGGGGTCAGTTTATAGAAAGGTGAACTCTGGCACGTACAATATTTGGTAACAGATTGCAAAAGGCAGATGTCCATCTTATCACAGACAGTAACTTTGTTGTCGTTCTGAACAAGATCAGGAAATATTTGCTAAACACTGTAAAAAACCTATTGGTAAACCAGCTACAGTATCTAAGGAAGATAATATACGTGAATGCATGATGTCAGGACTGAATTTTATCATTTTTGAAGTACACTATTTAAATTGCCTGGTGCTGTGACTAGCTGATTGAAATGATTTTTTTTTTTTTTTTTTTTTTAGAAACTCTGTAGATTATTATTTTAATAACCTGCCATAGACTTATTTTCTGCTTTTTCAGTCAATGACATTTTACAGGTCTCAAGAAGGGAAGCTGATAGTCTGCTGTATACTACCAGAAAGCTTTTCTGAAATTAGACTTCTTTAGTTTATCCTGTTCCTCAATAGTGTTCCCTGTATTGCATAAATAATATAAATGCATTATAAGAAGAGTTCTTGATTTTCCTAACAGGTGTGTCCACTTACAGAAAGAAATTGCAGTTCAGAAAATTAGTCAGCTCTGCATGAGATTTTGCAAGATGGTTTCATTAGGTGGTCAGCTCATCCCTTGAAATAAGATTTGATCTTTGGAGCACAACTGTGTTCTGCCATTTGAGAACACTTTAAAAAGGCACAGCTTGGGTTAGGTGTCAGGGTGGAACAGCAGATAAGATAGTTGATGGACTGACGGGATGCATAAATATGCAGCATTGTTGTATATTGTTACCAGATATTGTCCGTATTGAACCTAAAAGCGTAAGCATTAATTTCACCCACGCGTTTTGTTTTCGCAGAATCATAAAATCACTTTTATTAGTGCATTTGCTGTATCTTCCTTCTGTAGTATTTATTTTTGCAGTCGTAGCTGTCTGTTCATGTGGAAGTATATCTACTGTTATAACTTAGTTACATTAGTGGTGCATGTTTAATTCTCCCAAACGTAAGTAATTAAATGCCAGTTTCTGTCATAAAAAGGACTGTCAACACAAGGTTAAGGACTGCAGTGAGTTGATAGTACTGATCTGTAATTTTTATTTTTTGCAGGGCTGAGGATGCTGATGCATCTGAGAGAAGTGTCAATGAAGAAAACGGAGAAGTATCAGAGGCAGACCAACCTCAGAACAAGCACAGCCGACACAAAAAAAAGAAACACAAACACCGAAGTAAACATAAGAAACATAAACATTCTTCAGAAGAAGATAAGGACAAAAAACATAAACACAGACACAAACATAAGAAACATAAACGGAAAGAGGTAGCTGATACCTCTGACAAAGAAGATGGACCAGCTAAAAGAACTAAAATTGATGTTTTAGCTCCTCTGGAAGACTTGGAGAAACAAAGAGCATTATTGAAAGCTGAACTTGAAAATGAATTAATGGAAGGAAAAGTCCAGTCTGGGATGGGATTAATATTACAAGGTTATGAATCAGGATCTGAAGAAGAGGGGGAGATTAATGAAAAAGTGCGAAATGGAACAAGACCTACAGCTAAGTCAAACACTAAGGGGAAATTGGAACCTGTGGACAACAAAACTAGTTCCAAGAAAGGAAGTAAGAGTGAATCAAAAGAAAGGACTAGGCACAGATCTGACAAAAAAAAAGGCAAGGTGGGAGTTGATGGCATCAAAGAGAAGACAACCAGAAGCAAGTCAAAAGAGAGGAGGAAATCCAAAAGCCCTTATAAGAGAAGTAAGTCTCAAGATCAGACAAGGAAATCTAGGTCCCCAATGCTTAAAAGACGATCTCAGGAGAAAAACAGGAAGTCTAAATCCCCCCCAGAGGATAGAAATAAGGCTGATGATAAAAATAAATCAAGAGATCGCAGAAAGTCTCCAGTTGTAAATGAAAACAAAAGCAGAGATCGTGGCAGAAAATCTAAATCTCCAACAGAACTAAGAAGCAAATCCAAAGATAGAAGATCGCGGTCCAAAGATAGAAAACCTAGGAGATCAGAGACTGAGAAAGAAAAAAAGCCAATTAAATCTCCTTCTAAAGATGCTTCTTCAGGGAAAGAAAACAGGTCCCCTAGACGACCTGGCCGGAGCCCGAAAGGAAGAAGCTTATCTCCCAAACAACGTGAAAAGTCAAGAAGAAGCAGATCCCCTCTCTTTAATGATCGTAGATCTAAACAGAGTAAATCCCCCTCTCGAACCCGGTCTCCAGTTAGAAGAGTGAGGAGTAGATCTGCAGAAAGGAAAAGAAGAGACTCGGAAAGGAGGCGTCTTTCTTCTCCCAGGTAACTTAAAGATGTCGTGAACTGTTGCAAAAACCTATTACTAAAGGAACCGTCTTTTAGTTCAGTGTTTATCTCTTTGTATTATTCTGAAAATAGCTTACCTGAAAACAGATTACCTTTGAAACAGTGAACAGGTTGTATATTATGAGTTTACTTTGTATGTATTTTGTTTTTTAAAAATACTGTCCTCAGCTGTCAGATATGCAAATTCAGCTTTGGTTGTTACAGTGGTGAGTTATTAGTTGCTCACACCATTATGGTGAACAAGTTTTGTTGTTCACGTTCTCCCTTTTGTCACTCAGTTGGGTTCAGAATTTGGCTTCTACTTTGTTTCTTAGTTAATAGTTCTGTTGCTCTCAGGAATTTCTGTGGAGAGCTCCCTCCACTCGTACACATCAGTGTTGACTAAAAGTGGGTAATTAACCCCGTTACCCCCTCAAAAAAAAACCCTAATGATAGAGTCAGCATGGGCAAATGTAAGCAGATCTTTTATATTGAGACATCCTTCTCTCAGTGATGTTTTTTCTTAAAATCTTTTGTATTTTTTATATGCTGAAGGTATGGTAGTGTTGCTTTGTTATTGGTCTGTTGTATATATGACTGTATTTTGCGTATACTTAAAGGAGAAAGACTGAAATGTCTTTAATGTATTTCTAGTCTTGACAGTTTTTTAAAAAGACAATTTAGCTTATTAGAGCAGTTACCTTGAAATTTAATGTAAACCATTACTAACATCTCCTTTGAAGCTGATAAGGCCTAGATGGTAAGTTCTCAAGCAGAGAACAATATAAGTGGATACTTTTTTGGAAGTTAATTCATTAAATGTAAGCAGTTCAACAGGCAGAAGAGTTCAGCATTACTTGTGGATAATTAATGATTCAAAACTTTATCATGGGGTGTAGCTTCACCTTCTCTGAGAATTAATAACAAAGAAGTATGAATTTAAGACCTTGTATTTGGACCACAAAGATCTTGCTCAGTAAATAAGCACCTAATAGATGTGAAAATCTTTCTGCCTGCATCACTGAAGGTTGCTCTGGTTTCAAGTACGGGATATCTTCTACAGGTGCATTATCAGCTTATTTGTTTGTATGACTGCTTAGAGATACTGCAGGTACTTTGGAGGATGACCCCAGTAGTGTGAGCCAGATTTAGCAAGTGTTGTAAATGCTGGCAGTTTGTCTGAAGGCTCTCTGGTGAATCAGGAATGCATCAGCACAACCACTAAGTTTCTTTGATATAGTATTTGACTTTTCTTCTGTAGCGTTTTATATCTTTCAGTTTTCATTTCTCATGACAGCTTGCGTTGCAGCCAGTTTGAATTAGTTGTCTAGACACTATTACAAGTGATGCATGTGTCTAGGATTTTTCTATCCAATTCATACTTCTTAGCACTGTGGTGAGGAACGTGTGAGTGAGGGATTGCTAAGAAATATTTTCTGCTGGAAGTGTTTGCAAATAAGCAGGAATAATCTTTCTTTGTGGGGCATCCTGAACTAACTCAAACTGAGTTGGAGTTTTACCTACCTATAATTACTTAGGCTGCCAGAGAATTTCAGGAGCTTTAATGAACAGTTTTAACCAAAAATTCCCAGAAATTTTATTTTTCATGTTTGTTTCCATTGTTCTAATCATGTATGATACTTTTCAGATCTTGAAGTTACTCATTATACGATGTTACCTTAAATTCTTAGTCAGCTTTTACTTTTTGTCTCATACCTATGATCCCTGAAAGGATTTATTGTTTTACAGATATTTTGATTGGGTTTTTGGTACAGCCACACTGTTAGTGAGGCGATCTGGAACTGTCAGCTCATCCTGTGACTCTTTTTGTAATGTTGTTCACAAGAACATAATGTAAATTAAATGAGCTAAAGGGATTGGTCTGCTCCAGCAGTTAAGTCTAAAGTAATTTCTTGTAGAAGCTGTCAGTACTTCTGCATGTGCATAAATTTTCCTTCTGTCCCACTGTTTACTATTTTGCATCAATTCTGTGTGCCTGATCATTATACATAGCTAAGGTAACTGAAGCTGTTATAGCAGTCTCAAAACAAACAAAAAGCTATTACAGAATGGGTGGAATTAATCTTTCAGACCCAAGAGATTTGGTTAATTGATGAGATATAACACCTGAAATAGCTTGTCCCAATTTGATTTAAAAAAGGGGAGGGAGGAAGAAGAACTAGAATAACAACATTTTCTTTGAACAATGGTGTGAAACTATTTCCATGAATTTCTGTTGCAGCCTCATTAGAATAGTTGTTAAATATTTCTAACTTTTATCCTTTCCAGTTTTTGATTGAAGTCTTGCTGCCATGGAATACAATTAAGCTTTTAAATGTAATTGTCCCATCAAGGATTTTTTTTCTTGAATAATTGTGGATATCTATAGACAAGAGTTAACAAATTTTGAATAGTATATAGTATCAAACTCAAATTATTTTTTGAGATGGGTTAGTTTACATGTTAATTAAGAATTTTAGTTTTCACCTGCTTTATTAGAATGTATAAAATATTGAAGCCAACCAGTTCTAGTACACAAATTGAAATAGACATTAAAATCATTGCTGTGGAGTAGTGTGGTCCTAACTTTCAATACTGTATTGTGAAGTTGCTGAGAACTTTCTTAAGAATTAGTTTTTGGGTTTCATTGATTGTTTAAATACTGTTCCTGATAAACATGAAAACAGGCCACTATTTATGGAAGACCTAAACACAAGCTTTGTTTTAAAACCTCTAATCTTTGTGGTAGCAATTAACAAGCTCTGTTTCCAGAGTTGTCCTGAACTAATTCTGCATATGGGCCCATATTTCCCGGGGTGGATGGGCAGACAGGCACAGGAAGGGCAGCCAGCTCTGCCACATACTGATCCATCCCTCCCTCAAAAACCCACCTGGTGGTCCCTCACTTTTCAGTAAGATTTTCAAGTGAGCTTTTGGAGGGAATGGTGACTTTTGTTTTCAACTTGCTCCTGACTTTACTACCGTTCTCTTCCTCTGCTTTAAGAACACGGACCAGAGATGATATTTTGTCTAGACGTGAAAGATCAAAGGACATTAGCCCACCCAGTAGATGGTCACCATCCAGGAGAAGGTCTCGGTCCCCCATTAGAAGGAGGTCTCGTTCACCTCTTCGACGTAGCCGATCTCCAAGAAGGCGGAGTAGGTCTCCTCGGAGGAGGTAAAGACATGCTGCATTTTTTAATATATTTTGTAAAATATTACTAAAAGAATAAAGATTGCTATCTTATGTGTAAAAAGACAGTACCTTTTTGTCCAGATTTATATATGTGAGCATAGTTGAATTAATTTTGTCTTCCATGTATTGTTTTATTACTTGCAGTCATTATGTGCCTTTATGTTTTATGAATAGGTTTGCCTCCTTTTCTTCAAAAAAGTAAAACCAAAACCCCAAAAACCTGACCCCTTCTTATTGTTACCAGGGATAGAAGCCGAAGAAGTAGATCTCGCCTTCGAAGGAGGTCCAGGTCACGTGGTGGCCATAGGCGTAGAAGCAGAAGCAAAGTTAAAGAAGACAAATTTAAAGGTAGTCTTTCTGAGGGTATGAAAGCTGAACAGGAGTCTTCATCAGATGAAAAGTAAGAATTAATTTCTAACTGGTGCTGATTGTCTAAAAATACAGATCCCCTGATACAGAAAATGAAGTGACATTTATCTTCATGGTTGTAGTATTTGGGTTGTCACCTAAAACTTTAATCGTGTTTTAGTACTCGTGATCTTGTCGAATTACTGTTGGGTTGATCTGAAAAATCTTGGAGTATGCAAGAAGTATCAAGACCTGTTGGCTAGTGAGCAGACCTGAGGGGATGACATGTTGTTTGGTTTCTAAATTCAACTTGATCAGTATTTTGTGGAAATATTTGGTTTGTTTTCTCAAGCTTATTACTTGAGGAAAACTGTAACAGCTAAGAGGATTAATTGCTATCTGCAAATTGTTTTTATATTTGCTAAATATGTACTCAATCCCATTGTACAAGCATATGCATTCTTAATCAAATTATCAGGAAAGAATGATGCTGGAATGAAAATAAATAAGTTTGTTGCTTGTTTTCTCTTCAAACAGTTACTGTTAATTGTTTGCAGTTAAAAAATAAATACACAAAGTCCCAATGAGATATCAAAAGATAAATTTTCTCTGTAAGAAGATGTAAATATACACATTGGGATTTAATACACCTTTGCTTTCTTGCTCAGTTGAACAGCTATTGTTTAATATATTGTGTTTTTTCTATGCCAAAGAACTGCGTTTGGTAAATTCAGTAGATAATCTTATGTTTATGGTGTCATATAAAGAGTAATTATATTTTTGCAGTCTTGAAGACTTTGATTTGGAAGAAGAGGATGAAGAAGCAGAGATAAGACAAAGAAGATTACAGCGGCAAGCAATTGTTCAGGTACAGGGTTATATTATCTGGGTTACAGGTTTTATGTTTACAGTGTAAAATATTTTGATAAAGGAAGGCTCTTAGCGTATTACAACATTATGATAGTAATTACTGTTTTTTTTTCCAATGAATTTATTGTGAATGTTAGTCTCAGTTAAATTTTACACTTTTATTGCAAAATCATTGCTTTCAAGAATGAAGCAACTCTTCTGTGAGTCGTTTTAGTGCGACAGTTAAATGTTCTCTGAGGGTCCTCTGGTATGTTAAAATGTTCTTCAGATATCTGTAGGTTTTCTTCGTAGCTGTATCATTGATACCATAATGTCAATATAGCATTAAGTTACATACCAGTTAACCTAACTGGCCAGTTTGTTTCAAGTAATTGTCCTTGTCTGTTTCAAAAACTTAATAAAGCCACTGATGTGAGTCCCCTCTTCATAAAAGTAGAAAATGTGTTCAGTTAGATGTGTGAGTTCCCATGAAATTCTAATTTCTGGTGAGAAGGCAACAGTGGTGGCAGGTAATATATGATTGGTACCCCTGAAAGGGAGCTGTGGCCAAAGGGGACATCATTCTGCAGCACAAGTCAGGTATCTTTTTTTAAAGTTGAGATTTGGCACAGTTAGAACATAGTAAGCAAAATGCTGTAGCACATTTACTTAATATTTAGTTATAAAAGCACCAGTTAGAGTGTGCTGCATATTTTAAGCAGCACTAAAAATACTGTTCGTCATTTGAATTTTATACAAAGCCCATTGTAAAACCCCTCAGAACTTTGAGTGAGCAGAACCATATAAAGTAAATAATTTTTAAAGGCTGGTTACAGCTATTGTTGGTCCACGCAGGAAGCAAATTCTGGAGCTTCATTCCCTAAATGGGAAACCTGTGCTTGTATTATTGAATAGTTTGGCCTTAGTAACTGAGCAGTATCTGCATTTATTCAGTTTGATTTTTGACTTTTGGGAGAGGAAGTGACATTTGTATGATTTCATACTACTTGAGTTAAAAGAAATACTTTGTAAAGGTGTTGAATTTTTTTAATGTGTCTGAAACTTTTCAGCAAGAATGAATGGCTGAACAGGATTTCCAGTTCACATAATTAACGTGAATTTAAAAACTACTTTTCTGTACTGTAACACTAATAAAAATAGAAAATATTGTAGAATGTAAGATATAAGCTTATTAATTTTTCCTTAAAGACTTTAAGCACTTGTGTGCCAGGATGGTTTAGTAATAAATCTATTGGTACTGACATTTTGTCATGCACAGCAAAACAGTTAATCTTCAATAAGAAGTTGCTTTTTACGGAAATCTAAAAGCCAATAGGACACATGGATTTTTCAGTCTTATTTTATGGTCTGGGCTGTGGTGCGATGTGGCAAAAAGTTTTCAGAAGTTGTATCATTCTGTGAATAATCTGTTGCTTTTAGAGGTGTAGGTATGAAAGCAAAGATTAAGGTTTAGCAGAAACCACTGAAAGGATGAGTATAAAAATGTTTAAATTGTGATAAGCTGTGAGGATGAGATTAATATGTAAATTCCTTTTTTAGAAATACAAAGGCCAGACAGAAGACAGCAATATATCTGTACCGTCTGAACCAAGCAGTCCTCAAAGTAGTACGCGTAGTCGTTCTAATTCACCAGATGACATCCTAGAAAGAGTAGCTGCTGATGTCAAGGAATATGAACGGGAAAATGTGGACACATTTGAGGCATCTGTAAAAGCCAAGCACAATCTCATGACGGTTGAACAGAACAATGGTAAGAATCTGAAATCTCACTGTATAGTGCAATATATGAAAGCTCAGCTCCTAAGCAGAGCACTTCAAAAGAGACATTTTGCTTAGTTTCCTTATATGCTTCCAGACTTGGACGTAGATTGACGTTTTGGACAGAATTTGAGAATGTTTCCAAGAATATTATAGTACTTAAAAAACAACATTTAAAATAAAGCTTTCTTTTTAAAGATGATGATAATAATGGAACGTGCTCTCTATATTTCTAATAACTCTTAACACAATTCATGCTATAAATCTGGAAGAGCAAATAATGATGTCTGTCATTATAGTTAAGAATCACTATCACTCTTTTTAACTCCCAAATTTTTCTTTTCACTTACACCTGTTGTTTTCATAGAAGCTTAATATAGTCCTAGTCTTTATTTTGGAGTGGATTGGAAACTATGCTGCTTTTTGTCCCTTTTTTTGATCAGAGCCTCTGTGTTAGAATAATATAAGTGGTCTATAGTAATTTAAAATTATTAAGGCTTTTGCTAGTTGTTGTTAGCAAGTCCATTTTGGTGGGACAACTTCTTGCTGAAGCAATGGCTATTTCTTCCTCTTCCTGCATATAATCTATTGTACAACAATACTGAAATGAAATACATCTTGATAGAAAACCTGCCTTGTGCCTGCTATGGCAAAAGGAAAATAGAGCATCTTACAGTACACCCTGTAATATCAAAAATCTGCCTTTTTTTTTCTTTCTTTTCAAAGGAGATTACATCTTTCAGGCAGTCAGAAGGTATGAGTAGTTGCTGTGTGCACATACTTTAACTAGTTTTAATTACTTCAGTTTTTCTTTACAGTTTAATTGCAAACAATACACTGTTTAGCCAGGGCTATGAAACCTGCCCAGCCCTTCAGGAAACGTTTGGACAGTTAGCTTGTATTTCACGCCATGTGCTAGATGTATCCTTGAGGGCTAAATATGCCGTGTTCTAGTTCTCTTTGAAGTAATAAAGCTGTATCTCTTTGGGACTGGCGTGCTGCTCTGCAGTGTGTCCTACCATTCCCTTGAGCAGTGTGTTTCAGGATTGTTCTCTGCAGTGTGGGTAGAGAGAACTCTCTTTTGCACTTTTCCTTTGTTTGCATACCACAAGTTTAGACTTAAGTCTTCTTATTTGTAACAGACAGTATCTTTTTCCTTTTTTTTGTCAGAGGCATGTACTGCTTTCTAATTTCGTCCACTAAAATATATGAAAATAGAACCGTTAACTACACAGACATTTTTAAGACATGGAAAAAGTTCTGTTTTAAATAAAGATCATTTACACTCAAATCTGGGAATTTTCATATATCAGTAGGATTCTGGGGTGGAGGTGGTTATAGTAACAGACAGAAGCAGTGTATCATCTTTGTTTGTAAGAGCCATCATGTTTGTAAGAGCCATTTTTTATTTATATCCTTACCTCATATAGAAGCAGGACAGTAAGTTGCTCATGAACTAGGTAATAACCCATTGTAGCATAGCGCAAGCATTAACAACTGCAACTAAAAACAATATTTGAGGAGGTTGCTGGAAGGGTCTATTTCTTGAAACAATGGGGTGTAACCTTTCTCCCCGTAGCGTCAGGTGACAGGTCTATACCTTGAAACAACAGTGTCAGTGTGATGGATGAGAGTTTTTGATACTGTCAAAAGATTTCAGTCTAGTTATTTTGTATGAAAGTGGTTGGTTATATGTATCATGAGACCCAAAGAATCTGAAGTTAACCATTTATTTTTCTGTATTGGTTAGTACCCTGAAGAGAGCATCCGTGATTTGCCATGGTCATGAAGGAATCCTACCATAATGAGTGTTATGAAATAGTGTGAAGTTTACTTGCTTTCACTAACATGTACTTAATTTATATTTCTTTGCTTTTATCAACCAAGTAAAATGTCTTTGGGACTTTAAAGATGATTTAAAGGTGAGAAAGGGATAATCTTGCCCACATAAAAGATGTTTCTCTTAAACATAATAGTTAACGCTGTCTTTGACTAAAAGCTATATATGAGGTCCTTTTTGTCAGGGTTGAAGAAAACATTTTCCAAAGAAACAACTTCTGAGCTTTACAATTTCAGTTTTTAGTAAAATATCTTGTGATTAGCAGAAACCTCTGAGCTTGTATATGGAAAACACGTCTGTATCTTTTTATATACACACACAGTCATATTTCTTTTTATGCATATGTGTGTGTAATCATCTGTGGGAATCATGTAAGTATGTAGTTTTTTCTTTCTGCTTTGTGAATGATTTGAAAGCTATACTACTTAATTTTTTGAGGAGGTGTGAATTTTTGAGTGCTTTGAAGAACTTAACCAATCTGAGTTCTGTACTTGTAAAATGGTATTTGCTAGAAACTTCAGTAGAGTTACCTGTTTGCCAACATTCTGATCTTAGATCATACTGTAAAGATACCAAGTCATGAATTAACTGATAACAGAGTTACTAGTTTGTCATCTTTTTCATGTTGAGTATTCTGAATTTCCCTTTAAGGTTCAGCTCAGAAGAAACTGCTAGCTCCTGATATGTTCACAGAATCTGACGATATGTTCGCTGCATATTTTGATGTAGGTAATTCTTGGAAATTATATGTATGATTTTTGTGCTTGATTTCTGTTAAAGTGTTACCGTCACTCCAGGTGTCATTCCCACCCCAGGTTTGTGGGAACTTTGATTTGTAAATGGCACGTGTAACTGAGTGGATGGTGTGTTCTGAATCTTTTGATCCGCCAAGGCAGACAAAGTAGCTCTTAATTAATATTTCAGTGAAAGAAAACCTGCTGAAATTAGTGAGAGTTTTATCAGAATAAGCAATTAGGGAATTCATATGCTGTTTGAATAGGACCTCTAATGGCACACGGTAACAGACCTATTTGTAAGTTAAGCTTTATGCTAGTGTTACTGTGTTGCACTGTTCTAAATATGTGCTTTTTTCAGAAGTGTCTATGTAAGATATTTTAATTTGCTAATGATGCTGTGTTGGCGTAATGTGGTGGTTTGTTTGGTGGGAGTGGGATTTTTTGAATGAAGAGCTGCGTTTCCTGTTTTTACTTTTGCACTATTCCAGCAGCTTTTGTCTAAATGTGCTGAAGTGGCCTGCGAATCCTAGCAGTCCAGTGACTAGTTTTGAGACTTTATTTGCCATTCTCTGTCAATCTACCTCATTGTTGCTGAAGCACAACACTGAGAAATAAGTCAAGACAGAACTTTCTTCTTAACTTAAATTCTCCAGTTAATTTTCATTTCTGGCAGACATTATCTGTTAGTTATGACAGAAGCATTAGTGACAACAGGCTGCCACTAGTAACACTAGTAATAATAATAATATTAAAATCAAAACCCTTTTGACCTGGAAAAAGATAAATAGTTGAAGGATAGTGTGGGCAGGTGTGCTTTAAAAAATTTGAAAATTACAAGTAGGGCTTGAAATGGCTTGTGAGTGAGCAGTTCCCCCTTCCAGAAGCTGTTGTTCAATTGAAGATATTCTATACTACTCATAGATTTGATTTTGTGAGAATATATTGCCAAATCCATTAAGTGATGTCAACAGCAATTGTAGTAATTTTATGAACGTAAGTATAATAGTGTGAAATCTGGGAAGTGACATTGAATGAGCAGAAATTCAAGGATTAAACAGTTACAGTTTAGCAAACTGCTACATTTTTATAAACATACTGTAAGTAAAAAGTCATATTCATATGGTCCAAGATGTTCATTCTAACAGGACTTTGTATAAGTTCCTTGTGGGTTATCATTGAAACTTTGCCCATTTATGTTTAATAATAGTTCTTTTGGTTATTCCCATCCTCTTTCCTTGCATCAGTCTTTAGATAGTCGTGTGTAAATAGCATTTTGTGTTCAGTAGTTTGTCTCTCCTAGAAGATAAGTGTGTTTGTACTATGGGGAGAGGAATGGTGTTTTAGCAGGAAAAAAGGGCGTGTGGTAAGTCAACATCAAGGAGAAACATAGAGCACACAAGCAAAGCTGTTACTTCTCTTTTTATTTTAGAGTGCTCGTCTAAGGGCTGCTGGGTTTGGAAAAGACTTCAAAGAAAACCCCAATCTCAGGGATAACTGGACTGATGCAGAAGGCTATTACCGTAAGTTGCGTTTGTTGATTTGCAAGGACAGCTAGAACGAGGGTGCTGAATGGAAAAGATCCTCATGTAAAATTACTGAAACATTATTCTGATGTAAATGTACCACAGCGCCCTCACTGAGTGTGTAATACAAAGGGTGAAATGAGCGTGCAGGTTTTAACCTCAGTTATGAAAAGACTCCAGACTTAGAGAATCACAGTTTGTTCCCTATAATTTCCACAGAGCTTGGTGACATAAAGAATTGTACGCTGTGATATTAAGTAATTTTACCATTTATCCTATTTTTTCTGAATTATACAGAATGGTTTATTTTTCATAAAAAGTTTAATGATGTATGCCACTCACAACTCTTTAAATGGCTTGATTTTATCCTTCAGGTGTTAACATAGGTGAAGTTCTAGATAAACGTTACAATGTCTATGGTTACACTGGTCAGGGAGTCTTCAGTAACGTAGTGCGAGCCAGGGACATGGCGAGAGCAAACCAAGAAGTAGCGGTTAAAATCATCAGGAACAATGAACTTATGTAAGTAACATTTTTGTTTAATAATAGTAAAGCGCATGAACCAGCTGGAAGTTTTTCATGATGTGATTTGAATCTCCCTTTGTTTCAAGTGAAGTAACAGATTACAGCTGTGATTCCTGCCTTTTCTGCTAATATGGGCCAGATAACGGGAAGCGCTTGAGGACTATATATCCACACTTGTTACAGCTGTCACAGGAGAAGGGTACTTGCATTTTCATCAGGCGCTTTCTCATTTGGAAAACTGCAGGGAACAGCGGTTGCAAGAAACAAGGTTACAGTTAATTATCAGGCCTGCCTGGCCCTAAAATTTTTTGAGATGCGAAGTGTAGACTGTACAAAGTTTTGTTTGGATGGACCAAATCGATTTGGCAGGCTCTGGCTTGGATTCTAATCAGTCATCTGCAACTTGCAAAAATACTTCCGTACATTAATTGTTTTTGTATGATCTCTGTGTGTTCACGTGTATATAAGATATATGGGACTCTTCCTGTTGAAACTTAAAAAAAAAATTAGGTCTTTCAGAATGAGTGAACATTAGTAAGTATGATCTGTTAAACTACAATATGTGAGGACTTGTCTATAATATTAATTTTTCCGTACCTGCTGCGGTATTTCTACAGTCATGTATTATGTCCTCTTCTGTTAAAGACAGCTTAAGTGAAAATCTTTTCCATGCATTTTACCTTGGAAGTTTTAAAAGTTGTCTTGCTCTGTGTATAACTGGATTATTTTGAGTTACATGAATAGGTATCTAGAAGTTTGTTGTGTGGGGTTTTTGTTTTATTTGTTTTGTTAAAAAGATAGCGAGGATAAGCTATTTTCAGTTTGGTATGTTGTATAGATAATCAGTTTTGGTGTGTACTTTATAGTCGGCTTAGCTTAAAACTTTTTTTAATAATAGACATGTTTAAATACTCTTTTAGAAAAAGTAAACTTCTTAAGTGAGTGTTGTTTGAAACCGAAGTGTCCTGTTACAGGAGGAAGTCTAATTTTAACTTTACATGCAACCAGGAGGGGAGGAGGAAAGGATAAGTAGATTACAAAGGCACAGTGAAGATCAAAGAATTAAAGAAACTTACCCAATGATCTGACAGCAGATCACTGTTGTGATTTTTTTTTTTTTCTTTTTTTTTAAGCTGTGGTACGTTAAGTAATGACAAAACACTTCTCATTTCCTGATAATTATAACAGCACAAGTTAGTGTCTACATTTTTTAAAAGTATTAGACTTTAACTGATTTTGTTTTCTAATCTTATTTCTCTGTTTTCAGGCAAAAAACTGGCCTAAAAGAACTGGAATTTTTGAAGAAGCTCAATGATGCAGATCCTGATGACAAGTTTCATTGTTTACGGTTGTTCAGGCATTTCTACCACAAACAGCATCTCTGTCTGGTATTTGAGCCACTCAGGTAAGATGACAAATGTTTGGAGTTCTCTGTAAAAAGCTAAATGCTATTGAGTGATCTTTACCTTTCTGGTTTCGGCTGCTGTTTTGATACCTTGTTCTGTAGCCAAGATTCAAGGCTGCAAGGAGCTTCTAAAAAAATATCTGGAGGCACAAATCCACAGGCTACTGAACTATTTCTGATTTACTTGAAGTGTCATTGTGAACTTCCTGCCTGGACAATATTTGAAACAAAATGAAGTGTTATTAAAAATGGTTCATCTCACCGGTGCTGTTTTTAATGATTTATTTTTTGTATATGTGTCACAATATTTTTATTATTTTTCATTGTTATTTTAAGGGTTTGGATTAAGAACGCATTTCCAGAGAGGTTCAGTGAATGCTGTCTATTATGTGAAGAGTACATATATAACAACAGTCTAAGGAACAAAATTATCACAGTGCTTTCTTTGCATGCTCACTTTTTCTTTGAATAATTAGGTTTACGACACATCTGAGAATATGAATTGCTTTAGTTCCCATTCCTGCTTAGAGACATAAGTTGTTTGTATCCTAAATTTGCTGTGTATGTCATATTTTAATTTTTGCGATATTTGAGGTGAATATAAGTTATGCTGAAACAATGCAAATTTTATGAAATTACTATATATTTTCATTAATAAGCCACACAACAAATTATTTTCTTGATCTGCACTATCCCTTTATAACACACTTGTACACTGTTTATATACAATGTTAGTTGTGCCCTGGAATTGTGATATTTTTATCTGTTGTTTAAGTGATCAAAAGATTGCCCCCTCAACTTGTGTTTTATTTTTTGTATACTTCCTTTTTTTTTCTTCAGAAAATGAGTACAAAGGTGGTACAGTTGTTAAGAAAATGCTGTTCATCTGCAAATAAATCCTCTCAAATTAATCTTGATTAAAAATGTGTTATGAACAAAGTAAGTCCAGTCTAGTACGTAATTATACAGTATAGGATATAGTATAGGATTGACCAGCAAATTTGTTTCATTGCTGTAGCTAACAGAGCAGTGTGCATGCTAAGTTGAATGCTGCTTTTCTCAAAAAAAATGCTAAAACTGACTGGTTTCTTCATTTTTTCTTGCAGTTTAGGAGGCCAATATGTTTTCCTTTGTTAAATTAATTTCTATTTTTTTCTGTCACTTCCTTTCTTTTAACAGTATGAATTTACGAGAGGTGTTGAAAAAGTATGGGAAGGATGTTGGACTCCATATTAAGGCTGTGCGTTCCTACAGCCAGCAGCTATTCCTGGCTTTAAAGCTTCTTAAAAGATGTAATATCCTACATGCAGATATAAAACCAGATAATATTTTGGTAAGTAGTAAATAATTGAAACTTATTTTGCATAGTTGATCGTGTAAAATTAAGTAGCTGAAATTAATATAATTCTGTTAATTTAAGTGAAGTCAAAATTTACTTTAACTGAAAGTCTTACGGCAGAGGTGTCAAACTCCTTTTCACGGGGGGCCACATCAGCCTCACGGTTGCCTTCAAAGGGCTGATTGTAACTTTAGGACTGTATAAACCTAGGAGTAGTTACATTTATACAGTTTCAATAGAAAACACTATCATGGTATAAATAGTAAGTAAGAAATATAATACAGCAGCTAAATAAAATTTTTTATTTAGTACAGTCTTTCTCAAACAAACCTGCAGCCACTTGTATCTTTTTAGAAAGCAGATCTTGCAAAGTTAAACAGTGTCCTTTCTTAGGGGAAGTCTTGGGAATTTTTCCCTTAGTACTTGAAAAATATTGTTGCTTTCTGCAAAATGGAAATAGCTTGTTTGAGTCTGGATGGAGATTTTGTTTGTGTGAGTGATAGAATGGAGAAAAGTCCTTAATGTGTTTTTGAGGGGGGTAATTTGTTTGTGGGTTTTGTGGGTTTCGGTTTTGTTTCTTTGTTTGCTTTTTCCTTTTCTGTTTCCCTTAAACAGTCTGGTTAACAGAGTGAGAGCTACATCAGAGGAAGCAAGTATGTTTCCTTTGGTTTTCTTGGTGGTCATCCCTGTGACAAATTCAGATTTTTATTTTATTTAAAGCGTTCTCTTCTTGCCATCACAACAGTAAAATATACTATGTAAGCGTGAGAGATGTGAATAATATATTGGTGTATGAGTGGTACCCTGGATTCCAGAGTTGGAAGTCTAAACTGACTCAGTTTCAGTATCTGGAATAAAATTGAGGTCTACCAAGGATATTTTGGTAAGGGAAAAGTACATGAAACTGACCTTTTTTTTATTTTGTAGGATCTGAGGACATTAACTGTCACCTTCAATTTAAGAAGGTTTTGCAGGTTCCTTAAAATACAGAGAGGAAGGATTGAAATACGGGAAGGACTTCTAACTCAAGGGCGGAATGTTTGTCTTATCTCTGACTTAAATGTATTGTTAGTTCCACAGTGCTATTCATAATTCTGTCTACAAATAGTGGTAATGGATATTTATGTTTCACTTTCAGGTCAATGAGTCTAAAACTATATTGAAGCTTTGTGATTTTGGATCTGCTTCACATGTTGCAGATAATGACATCACACCATATCTAGTTAGTAGATTTTATCGAGCTCCAGAAATCAGTAAGTACATTTGGATTTGCTGCATGTATCTTAAGCAGTATCAGGATATACTAGTACTAGCAAATTATAATTTGACTTGAATTTACTCTCTGTTAGGTCTTAGCAAAACATCACTCTGGAAATAAAAAAAATCAGAGTTTGAAAGCATGTTTTTGTGACTCTTCATGTATGTTGGTGGTCAGCTCAGTGAGGACAGGGAGAAGACATTCTAATTGGTTATAGTTATGTTTTAACTTAGAGGTATTGTTCTGGCTTGTTGGTTTTTACTAATTTGATTAATGCTGATTAGTTTGGGTGTTTGGTAAAAAAACTCCCTTTCCAAAATAGGGATACTGTACAAGTTCAAAGGCTTGCATCCTTTTTTGGTGACAACTTGTTCCTAAGAGGAGGAACAGCAATGTAGTTTACAAACCAGAATTTTTTAACCTGTCTGATTTTGCAGTATTGCATCGTTTAAGTCTGCCTTGATAGAATTAACTGGAATTGCTCTGTTTCAGTTATAGGAAAAATCTATGACTACGGTATAGACATGTGGTCTGTAGGCTGCACATTATATGAACTTTATACAGGGAAAATACTCTTTCCTGGCAAAACCAATAACCATATGTTGAAACTAGCCATGGACCTCAAAGGAAAGATGCCAAACAAGGTAAGAAAAATCATATAAGTTTTTTTAGAAATACCTCAAACTGCTGTAATGAACAGTAGAGCATGCTTTCTTTTTTCTCTCTGAATGCTGTTTCTTATCATATACATCTTCTCTTAACAGCAAGTAAATATCAGACATCACTCTGACTGTATAATTTGTATTGATTTAAAATCTTGTGAAAGTATACAGCTTCTTTCTCATAGACTAAGTGTAAAGGGAAAGCAGAAACCTTCTAAGCACTGACCTGAAAAAAAATACGTGAGTCAATGGAAGATACTGTGTCCTTTTTCAACGGGTTTGAACTGTATTTTTTTATTTAATCTACACGTTTCTTACTGTCCTTTTGATGTATTTTTCATTAGTATTGAATTATTCATAAGTTAGTAGACATTTATGCTAATTTGTGGAATTTGTGAGACACAGAGAACTTGCCTGAAACTCTTGATTTTCCCTTGTTTTACAGATGATTCGAAAAGGTGTGTTCAAAGATCAGCACTTTGATCAAAATCTCAACTTTATGTATATAGAAGTAGATAAAGTGACAGAAAGGGTAAGTTCTTAATGTGTCAACTAACCTATTACTTTTTTCCAAGCTTTTTTACTATTATGGTCTTGACATCTTAATGAAATGTATCTTGACATCTTAATTAATAAGATTTAATGACCTATTAGAGTTTCCTTTTGCGGCAGCATGGACAGGATGCATAGTTAGAAACGGTCAACAGAGATTTTTCCCGCGATTTAGGAATGTGTTTGAGAGAAATCTAAGCTTATTCTTGGTCGGTATATTGGGTATTTCTGCATAATCTATCCTTAAATTACTAAAAAATAAAATTCTGCCTTTATTTTTGAGAAGGATGTCCAACCTCGGTATGATGTGCTTGTGTTGTAGGAGGTTACTGTTACTTACTATATCATTTTAACATAGTATGTTTATCAAGAATCACAATTAGTCATCAGGCATGGTAACTTGCCCTGTGGAATTTAGACGTTGTGTGTTAACTGGGGTGTTGGGTTGATGTGTGCACGTGCTGGTTGCCAACGATGCAGCCTGACCTGCCCCCGCAACATTATTTCTGCTCATTTCCTTTGCCCGCATGAGGATTTATGAGACCACATGGTGCCGAAGGGCATCGCTGATCAGATATGAGAGAACCCTGCAGAAAAGCTGCTGCTGAAGCTCCTCTGTAAAAGGGATAAGGGGGTTCTTGCATTACTGCTCTTCTACAAGGTTGCTATTGTTGTATTTGTAGGAGAAAGTTACTGTTATGAGCACCATTAATCCAACCAAGGACCTGTTGGCAGACTTGATTGGGTGCCAACGACTCCCTGAAGACCAGCGTAAAAAAGTGCACCAGCTGAAGGACTTGTTGGACCAGATTCTAATGTTAGACCCAGCTAAACGGATTAGCATCAACCAGGCTCTGCAGCACGCCTTCATCCAGGAAAAAATTTAAACCAGATGAAGAAGTTCAAAGGGTTTGAGTAATTAAGATACAAAGACTGAAGAAATTTCACAGCAGTTATTAATGTATATAAACATAAATATTTCCCCTGCAAAGTTGAGGAAGAAATGATACATTTGAATTAACATCAAGGCCGATATTTCTTTTAGAAATGTTAGAGTAATTCTGTTTTGTGTCTTACGTGAAAATTTTCACTGTAGAACTGTTTTAATTGCCAAGACTGCACAGAAGTACAATGCTAATGTATATGGTTGCAGTTCGTATATATTATAAAAAGAAAAAATCATCTGTTATAAAAAAAAAAAAAAAGGAAAGAAAAAAAGAGCAGTAATACTGGGTGGTTGATTTGTTTTTAGCAGACTTGGCTTCATTTTTGTCTTTAAGAAATGGCCAGCATAAATGCTGTTTATATTCACATTTTCCTAGGTGTGTGTGTGCAG
Source organism: Columba livia (assembly GCF_036013475.1). Classification (NCBI taxonomy): domain Eukaryota; kingdom Metazoa; phylum Chordata; class Aves; order Columbiformes; family Columbidae; genus Columba; species Columba livia. Next base: position 73,223,863 of record NC_088603.1, on the reverse strand, counting down.
GCCACAGCAGCATGCCCTTGGTGTAGTCAGTGCCGAAGGGGGTCTGTTCCTTCTTGAGCCTGCCCGCAGGGATGGTCTCCTCTTTTAAAGCAGGTTGTGTACAACTTTCAGTACACTGAAGGTAAGCTAACCCATCAACATCACCGGTGTTTAAGCTGTTATTTTACTGGAACAACTGACAAATGAGAGACAATAGCGTTGTGGCAGAATTCCCTGCATGTTTGATTAATGATCTTGTTTTATTTTCTGGCATTGCAACCGTGGCATAGTTACAGCTTCTGTTCTGTTCATCACATTTAAAATTTTGAGAGTGCGCACTTGATGGATAGAGCGCCTTCAGTGTACTGTTTCTTATTACTTTAATTTTTTTAATCAACTTGCTATAGACTTTGTATACATTTTGTTAAATACAGTTCACTATGACATAGAACCAATACTTACAGAAGAGTTTTCATTTAGTAATTACATACGTTGGGATCTCATTCAAAAGACCTTATATCTAAAGGCTAGATAGACAACCTAATGAAATTTTTAACTATTTGTATGTCATTTTGAAAGTGTACTGCTTTATGCTAAAAGTGTTTCATTTGTTCATTGTTTTCATTATTTGTGATCATGTTGTCTTTCAATACAGGCATAAACCTTCCACTCTTGAACAAAGCAGCTGCTTTTTAAAAGCGGTAATTGCTTCTTTACCTTTTATTTCTTTTGTAAATGAAGCTTTTCTTTAAGAAATGTGACTTTAAAGTGTTGTCTCTTGCATAAAACAGTTGACACTTACTTATTGTAAAGTGAAGATTGTTCTGCTGCATGTAAAGTGGACCATGCAGATTTCTGTATGTTTTCAGTATGCATCATTAGATAATAAAGTCTTTTGTGAACAAGGCATTTGTAGCCATTTTTAAAAGAATCTGTGTTCAGTTATGGTAAATCAGGTAATTTGTAAGAACCAACCCTGCATTTCCTATTAACCATTAAATTAAAGGGATTATTAGACATTATGATCTTTGGGAGAGCTGTAGGGTGTGTTAATTAGATCTATAATTACCACTGCTTAAAGAAAAACAGAGCAAAAAAAGCCCTACAGATAATGTCTGTCTGCTTTCATTGTAATGAAATTATTCCTGTAGGACATGGGATTAATTTCAGGCTTTAACTAATGTTTATGCTGTTTTTCTCACTTTTCCTTTTGATGGTGCTGAAAGAGAAAAAGGAAAGCGAGTCACAGGCCACTCACCGCCTACTCCATGGGTCTGATTTGCTGAGACACCAACTTCACCTTCCTAACAAGGTTATTTCTGACAGCATGTGTAGATAAACATTTAGCAACAAGTTAAGACAGCTTGGAACATTTGAGTTGGTTATACAGCGTGAGGAAACCAGAATCAAACCTTTCAGGTCCATACTGCTGATGTAATTTAATCTCTTCCTTTTTATTAATATATTCTGAAAAGCTGTGAAAACCCCACTGGTTTCACATACTTGATGATGCTATTTGAACTAAGAAGGGTTTTTGTGTCCATCTAGGTACATAATGGCAACAATCAGGCACTCTTAGTGCACTCAAGGATGGAAAAATGACACAGAGCAGTCATTCTGCTGGTGGGGAATACCCCACCGAGGAGATGTAATGAACTAACTACGAAAACAAGCATGAGATGGGTGCTTTTTTATGCCTATGTGGAACCTTCAACCTGTCTCAATTTATTTTGTAAAATTCTTAATGAAAAGTAGTGTCTTCTTATTGCCACATATTAAGGTATCTTGCTCATACAGGAAATTTAAAAAAAAACTAGCTTTCACATGTTAATGTGTGCTAGTTGCTTGCCAGTTAAATAGAGAAAGTAACTTACACTTTTACAACATAGGCAGCACTTCTGAGGGCAATTTTACACAGCTGTAGTAATAGCTTATTCTTTCTGTTGCTTTGTGCTTTAGTCATAAAATAGGAATATTAAACAATGAAATCAGTTGGTGATACAGAAACAAAGCAGTAGAAAAGATGCCCCTTAATGCCTACAGAACTGTTTTAAGCTGTTCTGGAGAAGCATAAAGTTGCTCGTTTACTTGTTCTTTGTGTTCTAGGTGCAGCTCAAAAGAAGATGATGACTACCAGAAGACATGAACAAAGGTTTCTGTCCTGTAAAAGATACGAAAAATATTCTTTGTGTAGTTCTGTCTTAATCTTTTGGTTTCCAGCATTCTAATGTAGAATTGATTAAAACTGCTGCAGTACTGATAATTCCTGAAACATACGTACTGTATTAGAATTTGCTACTTGGATGTGTTTGTTTCATTTCTGGTGAAGAGTTTTTTTGTTGTTTTGGTTTGGTTTTTTTACTGTGATTAAATGTAGGTTAATAAGTATTACTGTTTAAATGCCATTTTCTTAAAATGGTAGAATGATCTGTACAAAACCTGGGAAATTTGGGAAAAAAATCTGCCATTGTACTTGGTTAAAATACAGATGTTTAAACTAGTAAATATTTAGGCAGATGATGTACTTTTTTTCTTTAACTTCAGCAGGTTCGTTATTTGTTTTAATTCTGTCAGACTTTATTATTGCTACAGAAATAAGCTGACAGGGGTTATTCAAAACAAGTGTATTTCAGTCCTCATTCCAGCATCTGCTTCAGCTGACGCTCCTTGTTGGCAACAATAAAAAAACCCACATTAGTTCTGGCTTCCAAAGCTTCTGGAACTGAAAACACTGTCAAGGACCTTCTCTGGTTGTAGACAATACCTGTCTCAGTAGCCCCTGGTCTCTAAGGGGGGCAGAGCAGCTGCTGGTGCTGCTGCCATCAGCTGAGCTTCCCTGCTTGCAGCTTGGTGCAAACAGAGTGGCTCTGCAGCAGAGTTCTTATGTTAAACTGTTTCCCAGCTGAGCAAAGAGGGAGGATCGTTTGTCTTTTCCTCCTGGACATGAAGATGTAATTTGTATCTTCACCTGAGGTCCTACATAAAGGAAGTTTGGCTGAAACTACTGTGCTAGTTCCGGTTTCCTTCTCCCTGATGGTGTCAATGAGCTTCACATTTAACATAGTTTGCTAAGCATTCAGAAAAAACAAGATACCAGCCCTGTGCAGTTAGCATGTGTTTTTATTACCTTGATGTATTCTACTATAATATAAAAATTAGAAACTGTTTTAAGAGTTTGTGTGATAGAAAGTAATGATTCCTTTAAAACTTTTTTAATAATACTTTATCTCCGTACATAGGGTAAGTGGCATTAAACCTCTGAAGAACCTTTATCTGTATATTGAGCTGTACACAGAAGGCTGACCAGCCTGTGGCACTACTGGAGATAGAGCGATCTTCTACAGTATGTGTAAAATTGTAACTCGGGTGGAGAATGCTTGGAAGCAGCAATTGCTTGACATTAATAAAGTACGCTTAAAACTTACTTGCATCCTGTCTTCTGTTGTGTTTAAAAACATACTGCAAAGCTGCTGAATATATGAACAACTTCTAAAAACACTAAAACCAAAGTATAGTTCCTTGACTGGGATTTTCTGCCAGGGTATCAGAGGTAATAAGGAATCTGAAAATATCTTCTTGTGTATGTGTCAGATGGCACTCTTGTCTTTTGTTGAGTTGCCTCTCTCCTGGTTTTGGAATTCCTGTAGATTTCACTTAGATTTTCCCCATGCCTGTTTTTTATCTTATAGAGAAGCACTAGCCGGTGTCAGTTAGAGGATGAAAGAATTACATTGTATTACAGAGAAGGGAAGCCAGGTATATTTATAGATTAATCTTTATAGGAAAAAAATGAGGCTAGTCAAATGGGAGAAGCAGCATGGTGAAGTGGGATGGAGTGTGTATTTTCTTTTTTTGTAAATTATGTGTCAAATTATTAATCTAAGGATATTTCTTATACTCACATGGGTACAGAAACAAAACAATGACATGTGTCTCCTAGACTTTCACACCTCAGTTTTGTTCACCTAAATACTTAAGTAACTAAAACTTAATTTAACCGTGTGATAATTACTTTCTCTAAATGTAAAACTTGGCCCTTTATTTCATGATAAATGTCTTGGATGCTGCCTTATGAGGGAAGGCTGAGAGAACAGAGTTTGTTCAGCCTAGAGAAAAGAAGGCTCAGGGGAGACCTTATCACCATGTTCCAGTATTTAAAGGGTGGCTACAAAGAAGATGGAGACTCCCTTTTCACAAGGGAGGGGTAATGGGGTACAAGTTACTCTTTGGGGAAATCCCAGTTGAACACAAGAAAGAAACTTTTCACGATAAGAACGCTCAGCCATTGGAATAATCTCCCCAAAGAAGTGGTGGGTTCCCCAGCACTGGACACTTAAGATTCAGCTGCATGGGGTGCTGGGCCAACTTGTCTAGACCGTGCTTTTGCCAAGATACATTGGACCAGATAATCCTGGTAGTCCCTTTGAACCTGGTGTTCTACGATTTATTGTCTGAAGCTATTTCCTCATAAACACAGACTTTTGTGGTTGTGGCTCAGGTCTTTCCATAAAGCAGGTATGAGCTAACTATTCATAAAATAGTAAAAACACATTAAAAAATATTTACAGAGATTCAGTGTTCAGTTTAAGGTAATGAGAAATAAACAGGTCATAACCCCCAAAGTAGGTACTTACACAGTCACTGTCTACTTTGTTCACAGTTCAGTCTCAAAAGTGTGATTTTTCAAGCAAGAGTGTAGCAACCGGGGCTTTGTGTTCTGGGAAAAAGAAACTAGGAGGGGGTAACTGAGGACGAAGTACCTCCTATTAAAAGAATGGGACTGATAGTTGCTATTAGAAGTCTGTATGGCTTCGAAAAGGAACGTGGTGTTGGTAAAGGAGGTTCCTGGGCACAAGAAGGGCATCTACAGTCATGCTGGAATTAAGAAAACTTTTGACTCTTCTGCCCTGCCACCAGCTGCATGTGCAAGGTGCCTGGTGTTCCTGGGGGCTGCTTTCTCTCCTGGGGCTCCAGTGAGAGCAAGGACAGAATGCCAGCACCTGCAGCCTGTGGTACCCCCACACCAGGCTGCCTCTGCATTCACAAGGGGCAAACCAGTCCTCTTGAGAAAATAAAGCATTCTGATTTCCAGCAACATATGAAAAACCCTATTCCTGATATAGGAAATGGATATTTTCATAATCTGTTAAACTCTCCTTGACACGCTCTACAAGTCTTTGAAAGCCTATTTAGACCTGCAGCAACACTAGACTTGTCCCTTAGGGGAGGTAGATTTATCATAGAATCTAAGACATTATCAGGCAGAAATACAATTTCTTAGAGAGAGGGCGCAGCTGAATTTCTGCATTGATGGCAGGACTGGCAGCCACCTTAAGTCATCTGCTCTTGAAGCAAAGTGAATGGTAATAGTCTGGATTTGACGTTCTGCATATTCACTTTTCTAACAGTTCCATAGCTGCTCCGAACTCTGCCACTTAAAAAAACTTGCTGGCTAAATGTTTTAAGTCTTATCCTTTCGTAAGTCCCTTGCCTCGCTGTTACCATAATTCTGGCCCAATGTATGAAACCTCTATTAGAGTAAATGGGAGAATATTCTTCCTGCAACTTATTGGATTTGAGCTGAACTAACAAAGAGTAACAGTGGTGCTGAACACATTACGAGCAGGAGCAGCAGAACTAATATTAATGATTTTTGACAAAACCAAGTTTCTTCTGCAAATACTCTTGGCAGTGGCTTTGAGGTGTCACGCTCGCCAACCTGTGAATTTATCTGTATTCTTTCTGCTCCTAAACCCTGTTCTCAAATGAACTTCACATGCTACCTATAAAAGGAGCTTTACCTTATCTAAATACATCTAAAGCTCAGACATTCTACAAATCTATCTCCTGTGTTAAAATAAATATTATTCTAAAAACATTATCTGGATGAGATACTCCGTATAGAACAGCCCCACATTTGGGCTGCAGACTTCCCATGGGAAAGAACAGAGCTCTGCTCAACTAAAGCCAAGCTGCCCTTCATACCCTGCTTATGTATCTGCTCAGCAGCCAGAAAGGTGACACACAGGATTCCGTACGCAATTTTACAAAATTTAATCTGGATTTAATATTCAGACAGATTAGGCCAGCTGGCTGAATCCAAGACAAGCACCATTCCCTTCAGCCTCCTGAGCAAAGATCTCCCATCATGACTGAAGAGGACAGCTTGCTGTCTCTCTTCCTTTGAATGGTCTCCCACCTGCAGGAAAATGGCAGTTTAGTCACTCTTTCTGGGAGTTTTTACATTAAATCTGAAAAACGCACAATGCCTATCCATTTTCTTCCCCTAGGAGGCTTAAATTTAAAAATATGGCCAAGTAAATTTAGGCACAGAGTTCCCTGCCTCTTTTACAGCACATCCAGGTGCTCTGACAGAGTCGGGAATGGGTAATCATGACCTGACACAAACTGCTCTGCCAGCTCCTTAAAGCTAATATGCCAAGTCCATTCCTGTTTCTAAGTAATGAATCTATTTCTCTTAATAAAGGCTTGATAAAAAAATAAGCTATGCTTACATCAGAATCCCAAATAATACCTAGATTGGCATGCTTTTTTCGTAAGATTTTTATTCTTTTAAAAGAATCCAGAAATTCTCTTACCATATGGTAAATCATGCAGTAATCGCATATATGCTATTAAAAGCAATTTAAGACATCTCACGGAACACCTGCATACCTGAAGCAACAGCTTTATTTTAAAGTGACAAAAACTTGCAAAATTCATGTGTAGGAAGCTCCTGAACACAGAGAGAGAAATGAATGCAGCCTAAACACATACTTAATGGAAACAACCCTCTTACAGACAAAAAGATGAAATAAAGTATGTCATCTACTCACAAAAGAATAAGGAGGATTTTTGGAATAATCATCATAGTCCTCTAAAATCAAAGAGTCTACAGGAACATGTTTTAGACATAGATTCTAAGAGAGAGGTAAATGTATTTACTTAAATCACATACATATTTGATTTACAAGGCCACCCATTGTTATGTCTCAGGCAACAGTCAAGCTATCAGGAAGCTATTTCACAGGTTATTCTATGTATACCAAGGTAAACAGGAGTAATCTCACTGGATTCTGAAATGCTTTCAACCCAAACCACCTTTAGGCAGATTGCATGTGGTTCAGAGACTACATTCTATCTAAGTCATATACCACCACTTTTGCACTGTTTCAATGTATTTATGCGAAGTAATACAACTGTAATTAGCATGTAGAGTGTATGCTACATTATATTACTGTTTTGCCAATACCTGAAAAAAGCTGTAATTATAGCAAGGATAAACCCTTTGGAAGACAGTTCCATGCCAGTTTGTTTTATAAAGAGGCCTTACAAAATGACTCAAGATCCTGGCAATAAAAATAAAAAATAAATAAAATAATTTTTTTAAAAATAATTGATTTATTTTTTGTAATACAGTTGTATTCAATTCTGATGAGGTATTACCCATCACTTCTAAACAGTAAGAAAACACCGACTTAACTTATAAACTAATACACTAAACCAGTAATGCTGAATGACACTCAAACATAACAAGTAGGAATTCAAGGAAGTAATAATTTTCAGTATTAGGGTATTTCAACATCACCCTGACAAAAGAGAGATGCTACTTTTCTGTCGAGACAAAACCTTACTCATTACTGAGGTCTTCCTGAAGGGGTTTGCGTCCTATATTTTCCATACAGAATGGTATAGAAAGAGTAGGTAGCAGCTGTGTTTGGTGACTGTGATTTTGAAGTTACTACAAAAGCCGAATGAGAGCTTGGTTCAGCCAAAGATCATCTTCTCACAGACGTACTGATACAGGGAATTAACAATTAATTAACTAACAATTAACTAATTAACACTTAAAGAAAATAAGAATTAACTAACTAACACTTAAAGACACTTAGAGAACTAACCCTTTAAGCCACATCACAATTGCCTAGCCTTGCTTAGTTTCGTGTAACTTACTGTAGGAGAAACAGGACTTCACTGATGCCTTGCAAAGATAATAATCCTTGGGTGCACCCTTGGGTGAACTAGATAACAGAAACTTGGGCACAGGACAGGAGACACAACAGTTTTAACCAACTCAGCAGTCTGAGACCCAACCAACTCATCACACTGGACCAAAGGTGACCATAAATATAGAGAAAGAGGACCTGGGTTCACGATCACTGCGCAGCTGCAACCAGGAGGAGCTGCAGGTGGAGACTATGGAAATGGTCTCCTGTAACTCATTGTAATAAAAACTGCCTTCTCGGGGACAGGTTATGAATATGTATAGGCATTCCTAAAAACTTTCATGAATATGTAACACTTTCCTGTATTTAACCAAGCTCACAACTACTGTAAAATACACACATCTTGGGTGAATTTATTCCCTGTGTGTCCGACATTGTAATTGCACACCTTCCTTACAACCTCAAGGGTTGTAAGGTCATTTCTGCGCCCCGGTGCAGTTTGAGTTTAACACTGAGGGTGTCTCAGAGCTCCCTGAGCATCCTGCGATGCTCCGACCTCCCTCACGACTGAACTGCCAGTGGTGGGTGTTCCACCGCACACCTGCCTGTCCCACAGCACTGGCAAACACATTTTGAACAGCTTTACTCACCTGTACAGCAGCTGGAATGTTTTATTGACTAAAAGCCGCTTGGAAACAGGGAGAAGGAGATAGCCCTGGATGGCTGATTTCTTTGGAGAAATAGGTTAATTGTGGTTAGGAGAGAAGCTGTGAGGTCTTGGTCTTCTAGAATATAGGCAGGTGCTGCATTCCTTCCATTTCCAGTAGCTGAGAGAACAGTTTTACATGACAGCCTCTGGGGACAGATTGAAACATAACTTATGGTTATCCTATTTTGAAAACACTACCTTTTGTAAAGATTAACACATGGCAGGGGAGGAGGGAGAGAGGAAAATTGTGTTTTCATGTCTGGATATTAGTTTTTCCATTGTTTTCTCTTGCTTTTGGCTTTATTTTCAAATACATGCTTTTGAAATATTTAAGCAAACCGTTATTTATCTTTTCATTCTCCGATTTGTTTTCTTCCAATCAAAGACTGTCCTCTGTGTTACCATTTTGTAAGCCAAAACTACATTTGGAAACAGAGAGGATATCTTCAGTACTATTGTCAGTAGTGGGTTTGAAGTTAGAAATAATGGCTTCAGTTCTAGTATTGAAAAGACATCCCAGTCTCTTGTCCAGCAGATTGCTGTCGGTGTCTGCTGAACATCGGTAGAAGATGCTGTTTAATATTCCTTCACATTATTTCCCACTGCATGATTGGCAGCTAAGAACTTTAAGAATTATGTGAGCGGGAGTTTCCACTGGAGGCCTATTGGTGTGTCTGAGGAAGGAAAGAACGCACAACTAAAGATTCCATTTAGAGGAAGAAAATGTACTAGAGGTTAAATAGTGACCCCTCTGAATCTAGTAAAGCTTTTGATCTTCGTTATACTCTGTACACCAAGGGTGCAGCTGTTGAAATTCCATGTCACAATAAGAACCACAGAATCACAGAATGGTTGGTGTTGGAAGGGACCTCTGGAGATCACCCAGTCCAACCCACCTGCTAAAGCAGCTTCACCCAGAGCAGATCACACATGAATGTGTCCAGGTGGGTTTTAATGTGTCCAGAGAAGGAGACTCCACAACCCCTCTGGGCAGCCTGTTCCAGTGCTCCGGCACCCTCAAAGTAAAGAAGTTTCTCCTCATATTCAGATGGAACCTCCTGTGCTTCAGTCTGTGCCCAGACTCACCAAGATGATCCTAAAACTCGGTGTTAACCACATATTCTATAATATAATGCTTTCTCCTGACATCCAGCTCATTCCTGAACACACTGAACAAAAGCAACACCAGAATAAACTCCTGCCAGACCCCAGTCTATGCCCTCTCACTTTGACAAACTGATGGCTACTGCTTAGTAATGTATTTCTACAATTGTGATTTAATCTAGATCACATTTCCTGAAACTGTTTACAGCAACTGCAAAGCAGAGCAGCACAAAAACCTTTCCAAACCTTAAATTACATTCACTACTGTGGGTTTAAAACACCAGCCAGTCACACTAATGAAGGAAATTAGATCAGTTTGATATTGCCTGTCCTTGACAAATACAGACTATGTTTTGTTCTGTTTCATTACTGCAGAGTAGGGAGATTTCCAATAAACTGTCTCCACTAATTTTATGTAATTAACTACCTTCTGCTACTTCTTCTTGTACAATAGTAGACCCTGACTTAAAACAAACAAACAAATGCAAACAACAACAAAAACAACAAACAAACAAAAAAACCCACCCAAACCCCAACACCTTAGCGTTCTGTCCTTGTACCACAAAAGGTAAAGTCACACTTATTTAGAAGATCAGGGTGATGGAACAACATGACCAGACATTAGCTTCTCCCCTTTTGTTGCTCAGATGTGGGTTTTTTTAAAAAAAGTTTTAGAACATTACCCAAATCTAATCACTTGAGATGTCAAAAAGAAATAAAGCAATATTCAGGAGTGCTGTGACAAAGCAACACTACCCCCTCAACTGATGGAAATTGTAAGGACAATGGAAATGGTAAGATTGTGTTGTTATCTTCTCTTAGGTATGTTGTTACAAACTCCACAGAATTTCTATATGTACTTTAATTTCTAAATTTTTTTATCTATGCAAATATTTTCCAGAATTTTAAATTAACCTTCACATCAATAGGTGAAGAATTATTTGCTTCATATCTGTAAGATTAGTTATACTACCTTTATCTATAATGCCAGGCAAAAAGTATATTTGTAATAAATATTTTCGTGCCTGAAAAATATGAAACCGCACCCATCACAAAAGGTTAATGAAGGTGAACATACACTATCATGAGGGATGCAAACTGGAGATACCATCAGTTTATTTATGTATGCATTTAGGGAAAACAAAGGTAGGTGAATGATTCGAAGTTTGGGTTGAAGTTTTTAATCTGCATAAACATTTCCTATACATTAGAACATATGGTGTGTAAGAAATGCTGTTTGTAATCAAAAGTACTGATGTGGTTCTTACAGTACTAGGGTCTTCACTAAAATGGAAGAGAAAGCCCAGTACCAATAAAAGAAACCAGCCAAACAAAAATCTCCCTCTCTGCTGCTTACTACTCCTTTACTAATGAAAACCAGCATCAGAAATACAGAGAATCTACTGAATAAATTACACTAATAATGGAGTTAATGAATTGCATACTTAACACATCTACAAGCATCCTCAGGGTGTAACTACAGTGCAAAACAACACGCTCTAGAAGAGACTGAAGGTTTTTACTTGAACATACTGCTTGTTACCTCCCAGGTGCCCTTCCTTAACTTTAATGAAGACAATTTTACATCCATTAATAAAAGACTTCTGAGCACTCCAATTACAAAATATATAAGATGATAATTACCTGATGGTATTTAATTCCACAGAGTATTAACATGTCTTTGCATGTATTCCTCTCACCTGCTCAGACTGGCTGGATGGCTGTGAAGATAACTACTCAACTTAATTTGATATAATTATTAAAGTATTCTTTTACCTGCTCACAGCAATTTTGCCTTCATTATGCATCTTCTTCCAGGCATGAAACATTCCTTCTTCGCTGATACTTTGAGTTAGCTAAAGTAAGGAAAACAGTTTTATTTAAACATCAGAAACGTGTTTCAAAATGAGCACAAGGAATACAAAATAAAACAGTAAACCCAATTTATTTGACCAACAAAGTCCACCTGTGTTGGGCTACGTTTATTTTCAGGTGACTCAAATCTAGCGATAGGTCCGCTGGAAGTCTGCAAGAGTCCTGCAAAAAGAACAAACCACTTTGGGATACAGAGCATGTGAGAACACTTCTCAGAAGTTACCACTTATTTTTTTCCTTTGATATTTCACTAGAAAGTTTTAAGTTGTTACAAGCATGTATCTGTTAGTTTCAGTGAGCTGAACTTGGCTTTTAACAACGTACTTCAGACGTGTTTGCATTTGAACAAGATGGGGACTTCAGATAGGGAGAAATAACTTCTATAAAACTTACTATGGCAGTTGAAGAAGAGAGGTGTGCTTTTGGGGACACATTAAGAAAGAGCTATATGCCAAAAAAAATGTCAACTTTTTACACTAGCCTAACAACTTTAACAAAGGGTGTCTTCCTACAAACCTTCTTTTGTGTATATTCTTAGCATATTACATCTCTAACATAATGCAGGTGCATTTGAACTTCTCACTCATGAGAAGTGCTGATTCATGAGGTTTACAAGTCCTGGAAAAAAAATCTCGTCCTGGGGTGCAGAGCTCAGGGCACCCCTGGGACAGCAGGAGGGTTCACGCAGAGATCAACACGGGGTTGCAACCCCCCTGCACAGGTGCTGTGACCAACCACCCGCACGCCACTTGGCACTTCTTCAAATGACACTTCTCACCTGTACCCACGTGTGGGTGTGAGGTCCTCACCAGAGTTGAAGAATCATAGAATTATTTTGGTTGGAAGAGACTCTCAGGATCATTGAGTCAAACCATAACCTAACTCTGGCACTAAACCATGTCCTTAAGAACCTCGTCTAAACGCCTTTTAAACACCTTCAAGGACGGTGACTCCACCACTTCCCTGCGCAGCCTGTTCCAGTGCCCGACAACTCTTTCTGTGAAGATATTTCTCCTAATACCCAATCTAAACCTTCACTGGCACCATCTGAGGCCACTTCCTCTCATCACTTGCTACTTGGGAGAAGAGACAACCCCCTCTGTGCTACAACCTCCTTTCAGGTAGTTGTAGACAGCGATCAGGTCTCCCCTCAGCCTCCTTTTCTCCAGGCTAAACAGCCCCAGTTCCCTCAGCCGCTCCTCATCACACTTGTGCTCCAGCTTGTCCTACCAGCCCTCCACCTGACCTTTGGGTGGCAATGAGAGAAGGCCTGAGGAAGAGTCTGGGTGTTTTCTGTCAGAAGAGGGGAAAAAAACCCCTTTGGTCTGGAGAGTAGCTACTGCCTGACAAGCTAGTATTGAATGTCCAGTTTTATAGATTCATATTTTAATCCCAAAGTTTCAGACAATATGATGAAAGCAATCTTAGCCTTTTTGCTCCAGCCCTCTGCAAACCCCAAACTGCTTGTCTGGCAACGTTCTTTGGGATTTGCTGCCACTTCTGTCAGTCATTGCCCTGTGCTGTGTAACCTTCTCAATGAGGGGCTGCTGAACTGCTGTGCCAGGTGTGTTCCACTGCAACTAGGTAATTAAAATAGTATCATGTTAAACACTCTATACAAACTGCTTTCAACTGTGCACATCTTGATTATATTGAATGGAGAAGTGGTTAATCAGTCATAAAAGGATTTCCCCACTCCCCCCACCCCCAGGTTTTAGATGTTCCTGTCTAGACCTATTCCACCTGCTTAGGTCTAGAATGTATTGATATTACATTTCATTTGTAACAGGCAAGACAGAATGCATTTCAAAGTTTGCTCAGTTGCAAATCAAAGAGGAAAACTAATCCTCCAAGAAAATTTTGTGGATGAGAATATTCTGTTTAGTTACTATAAGAAGATTATATAACGTGCATACTTGTCTGTCCCTAAGTATCTAGGAAAGTTTATAGATAAGAGAAACCATTTAAGAATAGCCACAATTTAGAGTTTTTCAACATAGATTCTAACCTGTTTGAAAAACTTACAAGTCCTTGTTTAGCGATGACATCAGCTACCATTACCCTCATGGACGTGTTCACATTTCAGCTGGAGCAAGCGAGAGGCACTTCAGCACAGCAGAGTTGTTACAGGATGGTTACAACTGAGCTGTAAATGCAATGTTAGAAACACAACAGCCAGCATCATCATGCAGACTGAAAATACCGAATCATTTGTGATAAAAATATGGAGTATATAAAGAATGTTTCACAATGCAGAGTTTCATGGTTTTGTCACACTTCAGATTTCTAATTGCTCATCTCAAATCTGCTTTGGGTCAAACAGGTGTTGTACCAGCAGTAACTATAATGAATGTAAGCAATGAATGTTGCAGGTCTTGCAGTTCAGAACACCTTATTTTCTGAAACTAGGTGCAGATACCTTGCCATTGGTATTTCTGTGTGAGCTATTTGATTATTTACCTGTGATTCTATACAACACAGATGCAAATTATTAAGCATGTGCCGAGTGTGACCTGAATCCTATTGCACATTGTACTTCCTAGTTAGGAAGATGTACACCATCCAATTGTGGTACCTTGAAGGGAACATAAGGAACGTTCAGGAACATTTGATGTAGTCCTCACAACCCACTTATAGAAAATATCATTAATAAGTGACTGTAGTTCAGTAGAATATATCTAAAGTTGCTGATTTGTTGTATGGAGTAAACAGAAATTGTTTGAAAAGATTCATCAGACTTATTTTGTTGTTCTTAATACCAGACACCTATAAAATGCACAAAAATTATTAAAGATGCTGCCAATCAAAACCAAATGTTTTGTAAACAAAAAATTATGACGTGAACTTTGTAAGTGATCTGAGACAATGATTTAACTTTGCAAAAAGCTAACTATAAACACCCAGAAGTTCCATTTCCTAGAAGCAATGTTGGTTTATTCTCATTACTCGCAGAGAGTCAGAACAGGGAAAAAAAAAATCAACAGATCTAATTAATTACAAAACCAGTACCAGTTGATCTCCCATTTTGCTGTAAGTGGTACTCTGGCATCTACTGATCAAGGAACCTCTGTTTCTGCTATTTCACCCATCAACAGATTATCAACAGCTGCACTTTTACTCGAGACAAGTAAACACATCGCACACACACAAAATGCACTTGATGACACAGCACATGCACCACTAGATCTACTAAACCTTATCACCGATAAAGAGCTTTCAAAAGACCGAACTACTGTTTATCCCTGGCTATGCCAATGACAGCCACCACTACAGTGCCATAAAAGCCCCACAGAAAGCATTGCAGGTGCATGTGAGCAGCATGGAAAAAACAAACAAACTAACTAAACTCCATCAAAACCAAACCAAACCAAACACAAAAAAAACAGAAAAGCCCCAAACTAACTGGCCTTGGTAAGCCAAAGTCGCTTTTCACCCTCTAGTCTCAAATGCACATACCATATGCTGCCCCAAGCCAGGGCCGCTCTGGGCCAGGGCCACAGCTCCTGTCCTGCTCCTTGCTCCATGCAACTGCTGCCATTTCGCAGCCAGCATGGAGCCTCACACCCTGGGGCACCCTGCTGATGTCTGCCTGGAGCCACTGTGGCACCACCGGGCTACCAGCTGCCTCAGCGTGGCTCCTTGCCAGCAGCCCAATGGCTGCCTCAGCCACAGCGGGGTGGGATGGCAGAGGCTCTGGCCTTGTGGGGCTGAGGTATCATGGTGGCTTAGAGCCTGTTGGCAGCACCCACCTCCCTCCTGGGTCTCTGCCTCAGTGTCTTCTCTTGTTGCCCCTCCTACCACCATACCCTGGGCCTCAGACCCACCACTGCATCAGCCCTAAGACATTGCCCATGTCTGTCACCCTACAGGGATGTCCTTCCTCACACCGCCATGTCCTGGGGCCTATGGCCACGTCACCTTTCTGGCTGCTGGGAGGGGGAAGAGCTCCACTGTCTCTTGGCTGTTTCACAGCTGCTGGATGCGTGGTCACCCTGGCCCTTTTCTGTGTTATTTCACAGAAACAGGAAATTATGTTGGTTTCCCTCTCTTCCCTCTCAGCTGAGCTCGAGGCTGGCCTCTGGTGCCCCTGTCAGACTGACCCTCTCCTTCTCCCCTGTGCCTCTCTGTTGCTCCCGCCTCCCCAGCTTTCTGTTGACCCCACTTCTGCCATCCCCTGTGTGACAGCTGACTTGTTCCTGCTGGGAATCCTGTGCGGCAGCAGCAACTCTCACAGGGTGCTAGGGAGGACCCTGAACACATTTAATGCTTAACATCAAACTTAACTGCTGTAGCATAGCTGAGTGACACGTTCATATGAGAAACCAGCATCTACCTCAACCGCTGCTGCACCTCCACCAGCCTCAAGAGCGCTGACAGCGAGAAACCCAAAACCCACAGATTTTATTTATATATATATATATGTGTATATATATATTTGTATGTATCTCTACATATCTATGTATATTTTTTTTTACAACAATCAACTCCTTGTCATTGAGAGGCTCTTCCTGATGAGTAACTGCTGCTTCTCCACAATTTCCTTTCATCAACAAGAGGTAAATGGTTACCTAGTTCCAGCAGCCCAACCCTGTCCTCTGCAGTGCTTGGTAGACTCTCTACCCAAAGATGTCTGCAAACAGTGGAGAAAATTTCTGTTGAAAAATAATTTCTTTGTTAATTTAACTCCAAAATGGCTACTGTAAAAGACCATACTATCTCTAATGGATTTTTTTTCCACAGAAAAAGGGCAATATATTTAAGAATAGAACCATAAAACTCAGAACAAACATCTTTGCACGTGTTTTTGAAAAGAAAAAAAAAAAAGAGAGATTTCTCCAATTAGAAAAGTCTCTCTCATTTTCTCCTAAGTCAGGCCAGATCTTTGATGCCATAGTTGCAATTATTCTCATGTAATAAATTCCTACTATGTACAAGGCAATGCTAATTCAAGTTGGTCAAGTGAATACTTTTTACAAGACTATTTCATTAAGACACCTCCAGGAACTACATTCCCTCCCACTGAGGATGTTTAAGAGAAGGAGTAAGAATCAACACAATAGTAATTAAATACTTTTATTTATTTTTTTTTTTATTACACAGTATTTCCTTCCCCACAGATTAATAAAAAAAAATCATAAGACATTAAATGTAGAGCTATCAAAATACAGTGCTATTGAATCTGCTGCTCCTTTTGGAAGACAATCTGCTTTAGTCAGAAACATCAGATCAGTTAGATTCAGAAACATCACTGCTGCCTACAGAGTCATGAACCATTTTTGCCCAACCTAAATATCCATAATGGATCCAAGCATTTTTAACCCAGTACTCAGTACAGAAATATGCCACATCAAAAGGTATAAGAATTATTATTTGAAGAGAAAGTTTATTAACAATAAAGGCAGATTAAGCTGTTGCCAGAAGGCGTATTATTCTACTGCTGAAGATCAGAGTTTTGATTTCTTCTGAAAGAAGGTGACAACAGCATTTATGCATTCATCAGACAACCACCTCTCCTTCAGGACTTCGCACTCTTTACTGCTGACTGCATGGAGCTTCTCCTTTTCTATACTTCGGATGAGCTGCTTTGACAGTGTCAAAGACTGGAGGAGAAAAGCAAGGAACATTAGGAAGTTATGCTTTCTGGATTTTCACGGGTCAGAAAGTATCACAATAAACGCATGGGAATTCAAACAGTTGTATTAAGATTGTACTTTTCAGCTTTTAGACAATCTTTTAGCTGGATGTAATTATTGCATCTAAGAGTGCTAATAAATTGGAGGAGGTTCATGGGAAGCAAAACAGCAGCCCACAGCGAGTGCTCATAATCAGAGTAGATGGGCATAAGAAGCAAAACCTGCTCAACTGCCTGGAGTGCCAAATGCAACTTACATTATCAGCAGCTGACACAAGTGTCTCCTCTTGCCCAACGTAACATAATCCCATTGTGACTCAAGTAGTTTTGCAAAACCTAAACTAGTGAGCAGGATGACCCAATTCAGCAAAGAGTGAAGCCGTGCAGCATCATCTTGAGCATCCAGAGTGCACACAGTACAATTAATATTGCAGATCCAGTCATAAGGCTCTTAAACCTGAACTATTGCCAAAATAAAAATCTAAGGGAAAGCATCCAAAGCATGCACACAGAGACTGCAAGTGGATTAATTAGTTTTTAAGGCTTTTCAGGCACAGAATCTCAGTGCACAGTGCACTGTCTTAGATTCAGCCAGGGTAGAAGAGAGGTAACTGTCTCACAGTAGCAGAGGGACAGGAACAGATCTGTACTTGAAGGAAAGTATATGGAACCATGTTATTTCGATTAAGGATTAAGTGAAACCAAGAAACAAGATAGGCTGGACAGGAGGATTGGGAATGCTACAGGCTTACAAGGAGGAGAAAAATTTTGAATACTGACATTTTTCGGGAGGCTTGCATAAGCTTCTAATCTCGCCCAAACTTCCTTCTGAAAAGTCCTGTCGGGAAAGACTTCAGTGACAAGTCCCTGGACACAAGCGTCTGCTGCAGTCAGCTTTTTATTGAAAAGCAAAACCTCATTTGCCTATATAAAGAAAAGCAGAAGGTGTGATTCAACAAGATGCAAGACTTGAGTAACCTGATAGGAAAAGTACAAGCTTCCAACTCACATTTATTTTACTCTTTTGCTCATTAATGTCTGCCCTCAGAAAGAAGCACAGAATCCCAGAACAGATGAGGCTGTAAGGGTCCTCCAGACACTGTCTAGTTCAAAACCCCTGCTCAACAGGGTCAGCTGGACCAGGCTGCCCAGGACTGTGTCCTGTTGGGTTTTGAGTCTCTCCAGGGTGAAGATGCTTGTCCAAGGATGAAGACTTCATGGCATCACTGCACAACTTTTTCCTGTGTTTCAACACCTTCACTATAATTTTTTTTTTTTACATTCCAAAGGAATTTCTGGTGTTTCAATTTGTACTCCTTTCCTCTTGTCCTATCACCCAGCACCACTGACAAGAATCTGCCTCCATCTTCTTTACACCCTCCAATCATGTTTTATAAACATGGTAATACTCCCCAAGCCTCCTCTGCTCCAGTAAAAGCAGCCCCATGCTGTCTCAGCCTCTTCTTGTATGTAATATGCTCAAGTGCCTTAATCGTCTTTGTGGCTCCTTGCTGGGCCTTCTCTAGTATGTCCATGTGTCTCTTGTAGCTGGAGCACAGACTCAAACACAGAACCCACTGGTCTCACCAGTGTCAAGCAGGGGGGAAAGAATCACCTCCCTCAACCTGCAGGCCATGCTTCATCTAATGCCACCCAAGGATGCTGTCGGTGGTCTTTCCTGTAAGGCTGCATTGCTGGCTCACAGGCAGTTTGCTGTCCACCAGGACACACAGGTCTTTCTCTGCAAAGCTGCTTTCCAGCCAGTAAGCCCCCAGCATACACCGGTCTGTGGGATTACTTCTTCTCAAGTGCAGGACTTTGCCTTTTCCTTTGCTGAAGTCTACAAGATTCTCCAATTCTCCAGCCTGTCCAGGTCCCTTTGAATGGCAACCCATCTGGTATATCAACCATTCCTCTCAGTTTTGTATCATCTGCTGAGGGTACTCAGTCCCACCATCCGGGCCATGATGAAGAGGTTAAACAAGTATTAGACCGAGCATCAATCCCCGGGCTACAACACTAGTGACTGACCTCCAGCCCCTCTTGTTCTCCATGAGTCTACATGTCTTTTTGAGCAGAGCTCCAAGGTTGCCACCTGGAATTACCTCATCATAAATGTGTTTGTTAACTTCCTCCAGTGACTTCCAGATTTCTAGAATGTGTACTGGTAGGCTCACTGAACAGACTACCCCCTCATACTTCGATGTTTATGAA
Source organism: Columba livia (assembly GCF_036013475.1). Lineage (NCBI taxonomy): Eukaryota > Metazoa > Chordata > Aves > Columbiformes > Columbidae > Columba > Columba livia. Next base: position 73,204,404 of record NC_088603.1, on the reverse strand, counting down.
GCATTTGCTCTATTCCTTACAGATTTAAAACCTGCTCACAAAAATACAATATAATAATGCAGACAATAATATCACAAGCATTTGAAACTCTCTAGATTTTTTTTCTGTGGGATAATAAAAAGAAGCAGAAGGGAAGTTATGCCATCCTGACAAAAGAAAATTTAGATTCTGCTGCGTCTCCCTTTTTCTTTTTTTAATTACCATTATTTAGGCTGCTTACTTCTGGAGTAGACAGAGAAAAGAAGAGTATGGGCAGAACACCAATATATATTAGAACAAAACAGATAATACAAGAAGTCTGGCTGTAAATACATAAATGAATTGCTTCATGTTCACAACTGGAGGAATGGCTGACTACAGGTTTCCCACAGGGTTGGCAGAAGCCCTGCAACACTTGCTCCCTTGCCTGATAAAGGCAGCCTACCAACCCATCTCTTACAACTGCTCTTTTGCTCTTTTTTTTTTAAACTCTTCTTTACAGCATTCTCTCTCATCTCTGGAAGAAAGATACAACCTTTCACCACACAGAAATTGTCTTAACAATGTGGAGGAAGCCATGAGAAAGAAAAACCTTCACCAGCATCACAGTATGGCTTTAGAAGTGGTCACTACTCTGTTAAAGTGCCTGTGCTAACACTGCCGTCACATTTCTTGATCTTTGGTTCTAAAGATGCAAACAGGAGCTTGCTTTGAGGACTCTTGATAGGACTCCACTTGCTCTTACCAACACACATAGGTCAAATGATCTCACGTACAGTGCAGACATTCTTACCTTGGCTAAGCCCATGATTTTTGGAAACAGATAAGAGGAACATCCTTCTGGGCTCTGTCCAAGTTGACTAAATGGACAGTGAAACGTAGCCTAGGGAAAAAAAAAAAAAAGAACACGAACAAAACAAATCAAACTTCACAACAGAGCACAGGATTAAAGTACTAGGATTTAGTTTTCATTTTAAAGTTTCTACTGTGACAGAGTTCACCAGAAATACAACTGAACTGTTAGCATAATAGGCTTTAAACATCATCCAGTGACACCACTTCATTCTCTCAATGCACCCAAGAGCCGACTTTGTCTGTATAATTCAATTCCCCTATCATAACAACCCCATTGATGATGTTCCCTTATTTTAATACAGCGCTCAGAGAAACTATTTTGTATGTGCATACAGAGAGGACGTTCATACATATCTGCCCTAATAGTTATGAAACACATAGCCCAGGTAACTTAAGAGGCAAGGAGCATTTTGCTTTCTGAAGGCACACTAAGTTTATTCTGCTCCTGAAAACTTCAAGCAGCTGAATCTCCTTCCCACAAATTTTATGCAAATTTAAAAAGAACCTGTGGCAGAAATGCACCATGGGATCACACAAAACAATACCCTAATTGTAAGGATAGAATTGAACTACAGAATTTTATGTTTTAACATCTCACATCAACTTTAAGCAAGGAAGACAAAATGCTTGCCTTTATTTCCATTTAAAAATATGAACTGATACACAAAATTGCCAATGCAGCTTTCCCTTTAATAGAAGGTGATCCTCTCTCACTGTACTACAGATGGCCATACAGTAAGAAACACCAATGGACTTCCTAGCAAGAAAGTGACATTTATATCATTTAAGAAAAGATTAGACAACATCTGCCAGGGTACAGGCTAATATTGGCAATGGTTAAGTAAGGGGAGATTAACCATACCGAGGTACAAACTAGTGCCCCATGAACTGGAGCAAAATCCAATGCAGAAGGCAGTCAAGTGACTGCCCAAAACGCTGACCTGTTGTCACACTGGCCTGTGCAGCATCCTGCCAACATGGCTGATAATGATCTGCTCTGGGAATACCTGGCTGAGAATAAAACCAGATCCCGGACACATCAAAGCTGGCCACTCCTGCAGTAGGTACTCAAGGCTTAAGGCACTCCAACCAAACTACCGGAGAATGTGAAATTCAGTAGTCATTTGGATGAGAATGAGCTTACTGCATGGGAATTCACAAAGGGAATAACAGAGAACAATCACTTCTGAGAAGGCTTCAATAAATGTGAAGTTAACAGGAAATTCTCATGAAGACTAATCCAAGTGAAAAGACAAGTTAGACCCTACAGAAATCCTCAAAGAACTGCTACCAAGAACACAAGTTAAAGCTGTCCTAGTACAGGTAGGAAGGTACTAACAGATTGTCTCAGCTAAATAATGAGCTTGTCACTGACTTTAAGTACAAGTACACGGTGAAAACTACATCAGACAACTAAGTATAAAACTAATGTAAGCACACAGAGATTAGAAAAAATAGGAATACAAGGCAAAAATAAGATGCATTTACCAATGATTATGTTTACAACTGGTAAAAGGAAGTTGAAGTATGAATCTCAAACCATTCCAGAAAGCAGGATAATATTAACAGACCAAAACGTAATGTTTATTTGGATTAAACTTCAACTAAATCTATATTAACTTATGGCTGTAAGGAGATATTATGCTGAGGCAGAAGAGATTAGAATTCAAAATAATCTTAATAAAATAGAGAGGTATGAGTAAGAAGACTATTTAGTATGGACAAGTTAAAGTTTGGCAGGAACAACCTTGTATACAGTATACAATACATGACAGAAACAACTGTTTAACTGCCAACTCCACAGTAAGGGATCCAGGTGCTATAGCAGATCACAATATGTAAATCAAAAAACACTGTGTGAAGTCAAAACCGAGATACAGCCTGCAGAATGTGGAGAAGTTCTGCTCTACTTTGCTTCAGTAAGACATGAGCTGGAGTCATGTGTCTAGTTTGTACCACCATGCTCAAAGAGACACACAACAACTGGAAGGAGTCCAAAGGAACACGACTGCAGTCCACACCAGGCAAAACTGAATTAATTCCAGCTCTTCAGCTCAAAAAAACAAAGGATTGAAAGAGTGGATGTAAACCTAAGATATATTTAACAGTTTAAGTACACTGATGGCTGCTGTAAGGGAGGATGAAAACGGTTGGTTCTTTCAATTCAGGAACAAGAAACAAGAGGTTCACCCTACAGCAGAAATGACCAGATGGCAGGGGAGGAAGAGGGAAAACCCAACATTTTTTCTGATAAAAGATCTTGGAACTGGAATAGGCTGAATAAATCATGCACGTTATGCAAACGTATGTCAGGAGTAACATGGTCCTAGCTAATCCTGTAACAAGGCAAGCAGAAGGAGTTGGTCCCTTGCAGCTAAATTTTCCTAAGTCTCCCTGTTGGATTGGATTTGTCACTGTGACTTTGAGGAAAGTCTGACACGGTGCTGCAGCAGGAATCAAAGTACCACCCATCACAGACACTTCTGCAAGCAAAAGTTTGCCTAATATTAAGACCTTGAGTTAAATTCTGTATCTGTTTAACAACCTTATACAAATGAACAGCACAAAACATAAAAAATAAGCCATACAATGGAATTTGGCGCTATGCCTTAACATTGCTTCTGGTCATGTGTTTGGCAAGTTGTCTTAAAAGGAATCTTAAGCTGAATAAACCAAAGCTTTCCCAAAGTTATCTTGGAATACAGATTAGATAAAAATGCTAGTCACTACACTTCCACTCCATAATAAAGTTTTGCTCCCCCTTTTACACCTGAAAGGGGCCTTAGAACCATCATTTCACATCAGCTACTCTTCACCCACTGATACAGTAAAAAGTTTCTCAACTGGAGTCAGTAACTTGATAACCATAATTACAGCAGGAAATTCCATGCACATTAACCACTGGCTGATGCACCCCTGTGCTGGTAATTGAGATAAGTGTTCCTTGATGTGATATAAGAAGGCTTTCCACTTGTGCGTTCTCTCCTGTCAGATTACCCCAAACCAAATAATATTTGCCACAGAAAGGCTTGAAGACCACCTTGGGATCAGCTATGTAACATACTTACCCTGTCAGAAGCATAGACAATGTCACACAATCCAAGGAGCGTTACGCAGATTCCAACAGCTGGGCCATTCACCACTGCAATCAGTGGTTTAGGAAAGTCAATAAAATGACTCACAAACTCTCTAGAGAAAAGGAAACCAGAATATAAGAGACACATCCTAGTCATCTTCAGCAAATATAAACAACTTTCAAAACACATGATTAGATATTGCATAAGAAAACCCATGAGCTAGATTCTATGTAGCATATGTTTTAGTCCCTTTCCCAAACAAATTCCGTTAAAGAAAATAAGAATTATCTGCAATACCCGTATTTCCTTAGCAATGACAGCACAGCTTCCCTGGTTCCTCCAACCAGGTTAGGAAAGTGCTGTCCTCTTCAGCTACAGTTACTGTATATGGCTCATTAGCAAGAACAGTCTCTTGCCCTGTCACTCTGCCTGCCTGTGCACCCATCCCAACACCACCCATGGGATGATATCCATTCCCTTCACAGATTTTGTTCTGCAGCAAAGCCCCAGCAGGCACCAACATCATTATGTGACCACAACACAAAATTCCCTTGTGCCATTCTGCCTGGATTTGAGAAACAGTGTTTTGTTTCATGTGCCAGATACCTCTCCATCCAAGAAGTGCAAAATACATTCTCACAATACAATATTTTCCAGATGTGAACAGTGTTGTAAAAACTCCACTTTGTGGCATCTCTGTGCATCAGATGCAATGAAGCACTGTCCCTGCATAATAGCAACAGCACAGCAAATAGTCTCCTCACATGAGCAAGATGAAACTCCATAAAGTACATGTGAGGCGATCCATTGTGTTGAACACCCTAAAAAGATACTGCAGGCTGGAACGCTTGCCAGATACCACCAAATAAACATCTTTGCAACAGATTCAGACTGCACGATTATCACTTTGTAGAGGCAACTGTGATCCACAGACAGCTTGCCTAAGGAAAAGCTGCAAAACTGAGTACTTTACTTGCAGTTCATCTTTAACAAACAAATCAAAAACATTGTTTGCTTTTCTGTGTGTTTTAGGTTTTCCATCAATTGCAAGTGCGTGAGGAAGCAATCCAACTTGCACGCATCTCTTAGATGTAATCATCATATACAGAAGTAAACGAGAAGACAAAATCTGCTTAAATAGGGAAGAAAAAAACATGTTGTTTGTCCCCCCAAAAAACATTTCAGCCCCCATGTCTTATGATGCCCCAGATCTCCTTGGCCTCAGAAAAAAACAAAGTTAGTTTAACAGGTAGGTTCGGACTTAAAGATGGAACCAAGATGTCAGAACTCCTAGGCAATTTTGAACAAGTTCCTTACATCTCGTCTCTATTCAAAGAAGTCTGCCAGTGAAGGTATTCTGGCATGTCCTGCTAGTGCAGACACTGTTGGATATCAAAAAACCCACACATTTTTCACTGCAGCTTACCAACTATACAGTCAACAACTTTTTTTTTTCCATTACATCTGCATGTACTTTGAGGACTAACAAATAAACCCAAGTCTTTAGCATCACTGTACATAAAAAGATTTATAATATTCACCTCACTTCCTCATTTATTTCACACAATCAATACTACTTCTCCCACATGATCTTTGTGTTTATGCACATGGTGAACCACTGGACACAGTCACCTCCATGGACATATTGTAGCATAACTGGGTCCGTGCTGTCATGTTTTCTAACAACGCCTGCAAATTTTATTTTACCCATTACAGGAACTTGTGCATATATGAAAGCAAGATGCTCTACTTGAGTAATACTGCTCCATCTTCTGCCATCTTCTTCATTTCAGTAGGTTTGACACCAGTAAAATTACTCAGATCATTTCCACTGCTATAGTAGTCTCCGTTTCCTGCAGAGAACACACATGAATAAATGCACCAATGGTTCCTGAGTAGGGAAGAGGAGCTTCCATTTATTACATTTACAAAATAATTTCATTTTAAGTGTCCAACAGCATTAAGTAATTAGAGGGACTGTCTCAAAGTATACACATTACCTTAAAGGACACATATGATTTAAAAATAAGTTTTGACTGACAATTCACTGAAAAACAACAGGTAAAAGGCCAAAGATTATTCAACTTGAAAGATCTGAGGGAAAAAAAGATTATTCTTTCTGTAATAGTGCCAGATAGGAAAATATTTATTACATTTCTTTCCCTGCATACTTGCTCAGTTTTTTTTTTTCTGTCAATTCACAATCATCCACAAAGCAAGATGTAAGAATTTTTTATTTTTTTTTTAACAGGAACATGGAAATTTAAGTTTATGCATCTCCCTTCATCCCTCTTCAAGCTGATGAAGGCATCAAAAGTACACAGAATATCCCATTTAACATGTGGTAGAAGTTTTGAGGTTTTTATGACCAATTAAGGAAAAGGCTTTGCATTCTAAGGATAAGGCCGACAGCACTGCATTGAAATCACTGTACTGAAAGGTGCATCCTTTAACAAGAAGCAGATAACCTGTTAGTAAATGTGTAAGTCAGTTTGAGGCACCATCAAAAAAGCAAAGAGAAGCCAGAGTGCATGATCCCACAGAATCACAGAATGTCAGGGATTGGAAGGGACCTCAAAAGATCATCTACTCTAATCCCCCTGCCGGAGCAGGAACACCCAGATGAGGTCACACAGGAATGTGTCCAGGCAGGTTTTGAATGTCTCCAGAGTAGGAGACTCCACAACCTCCCTGGGCAGCCTGTTCCAGTGCTCTGTCACCCTCACTGAGAAGAAGTTCCTTCTCAAATTTAAGTGGAACCTCTTGTGTTCCAGCTTGCACCTTGTCCTATCATTGGTTGTCACTGAGAAGAGCCTGGCTCCATCCTTGTGACACTCACTCTTTATATATTTGTAAACATTAATGAGGTCACCCCTCAGTCTCCTCCAAGCTAAAGAGACCCAGCTTCCTAAGCCTTTCCTCAATTTAATTGTCTAAGTCATCCTGTGTTCCATGAGGACACTGACAGAACGCGACCTTTCACTGGTGAGCACATCTGTTACTTTACCCTGCAGTGCTCCTCCTAACTAAATAAAATGGAACAGAATGGTTTGTGCAGGGGTATTTGCTATTTACTTTTAGCTTTACATGTGTTAGACATTCCAGTTGTGTGAACTACCCTTCTCATTTTGTAAGGGTTGTTGTGGCCGGTCATTGCTACTGAGAGGAAATTCAGCATCCTGGGAATACAAGGTGTTGGTAAAGAAGACAGTAGAGAAGAATATATGTGCAATTACCTCAGAAGTAATAAGTAAATGGGCTTAAGCCCAAATTCACTTTGTGTCCACACAACTTAGCTGCCAGCCACAGCTTAAGCTTTATCTAATTTCCTAAAAGCACGTCTATCTGCACCAAGGCCCGGCCAGGCAGGCAGCACCTGCTATCAGAAGCTCTGTCCCTCCCGCCCGGCCTTGCCGCTCTATCGTTCAGTCAGCAGAGATGGACCGAGGAGTCCTCTCGAGAATCCCAATTACATGCCCCCAGAGCTGCCAGGCTTCACAGGCGGTATGAGTTTGGGCTGCCCTTTCACACTGTTGCTACAGGCATCCAGCTGTGCACATCTGGTGAGTGGGATGTACATAGCTGGGCCTGGTTGCAGCTTGTTTGGCCAATCCTTTCCTACAGTGGCCACAGGAAAAAAAAAAGTCAATATAAAGCATTGGGATTTTTCTGCTGATCATAAATAAATATGCAGTGTAAACTTCCTACAGGCCATACCAATGTAAGCTTTGAGAGGCTTGTTTTTAGCATGTTCCGATGTATCACAGATGTAGAGAAAATTGACTGAACCCACACCAACTCCACCAACAGTAGTGCAGATGCTGTGGAACAGATATCAGCTACTCAAAAGTAACAAAGCCCTTAGGAGTATTCCATGTCTATCTTCTCATCTCAGAAAGATGTTTTGATTTAACAGCAAGCTTGGTAGAGAATTTGAAGCACCATCTTGAAAGAATTTTGCCGAAACACTTCAGAAAATTTTTAGTCTGTACTGTCTGTACTAGAGGAAATAATTTCCTCACTTACACAATTCTGTCTTAGTTTACATACAGGTAGATACTTCATGTCAGTACTGTACTTTGGCACAATACAAAACAAATCTAAGAGAAGCAATATGAAGTGTGGTACCAGTAATAACTGCAATGGTAGAATCATCTTTCCCAGCTTCTTCAAGTGCTTTAATAATTTCTCTGTACATCTGTGTAATAGGAAAATCAACAAAGTACAAATGAGATGCTGCAAAATATCAGAAAAAGAGGATTCACACTGACAACAAGGAACGTGAGAGACAGATTAACTATGGTCCTTTTAAGTATGAAAAAAAATTGCATCCACAGAAAGTTAAGTATTACATGTGACATATTTCTGATCATAAAGACACATACTTGCACTACTCAAGACTTCCAATGGAAACCTAAGGGACAAATTAACATCCTTTGGAAAACATACATTAACTGGAAAACTCTAGTTTTAAAACCTGAGAAGCAGTTTAAGTGGACAATAGAATATATTAAAGAATCAGCAGCAGTGGGGTGAAGTCTCTGTTCTGGTATCTTTGCAGTTGTGAAACAGCGTGATCACATTTCCAACTGGATGGACTTCCTTATGAAGACAGCTGTGGGATCTGGGAGCCTATCTAGACATCTGCGCAACAGTGCTGAGTCAAAGTAGGCAGCACACGTGCTTTGTTATACATAAGGCTACAGTCAAATTTTGTATCCACAAAGCGGGCTGCTCTTCCTGTAGCTTGTCACTTTAGTGCAGACCATAGTCCTACAAGAAGTTTGGAAAAAAAAATACATGGAAAAGACAAAACTGCAAAACTTTATCTGAATGGTTTCACTTTGTACTGGATATTTATTCCTTAGGTTGTCATTGGAGTCAAGATACTAACCCCTCATAAAATTCAGATCACCACACTTCAGTCAGTTCTGCTAAACCTGTAATAATGATTCTTTAAAAACTTCAGCAGCTTATCCAGGAAGGAAAAAAAATCATTAAACCTCTCAAGTTAATTTCTTTACCTTATGGTTGATGGCATTTTTCTTATCAGGTCGGTTAAACATGATTTTTGTGATATTGTTTTTGGTGGTAACTATTATTGTTTCATAGCCGCCAAGTCTGTTCTCATCTGGAGAAGCATCCTTGTGTTGGCCAGCAGATTCTGCAGAGACCAGACTTGAGACAAGTTCAGTATATTTCTCTCTGGCATCATCCTGTAATGAAAGAAAAAAAAAAATACACAAGATTATGAAAGGCTGAAATGGAAATCAGTTAGTTACGCTACTCATAAAACTGGTACCTGAGGGGGGAAGAAAAAGGGCAGACTGTGCTTCAAGACAAAAGTCTTAATTAGAAAGCATTCTAACTAGGATGAGAAGAGGAACATGCTGTATTTAAAAACTGCACATCATGCTTAAAGTCATCTGGAAAGCAGCAGCAATGGATCTGCACAGTGCATAGATGCTGAGATGACATTTACTTTGTTGGAGAAGTGTCCCCATCCACACCTAAGATTACCAGAAAGACCTTTGTCATATACCCAGCATTTACACATTTCTACGGATCGTTTGTTTCTGCTTTCCAGCTGGACATTTCTCCAAAGAAATATAACCTTTTATTTTAGAACACGTGTTGCTGAAAATAAGGGTGCTGAAATGGGTCTATGGCATTTTAAAATTGCTTGAAGGCACAACCGTGACACACGAAAGCCTAAAGAATCCTGTTGCCCTATTTCTACAGTGAGTAGTGATTTACAAAAATTTTAAATCCTGGGTTGCTACAACCTATTTTATTGAAAGAATAATATAATTCAAACAATTTTATAATTCATAATCTGTGGCACATGAAATTGCCTATTCCCTCTACATTATAACTTCAGGATTATTTTCTTTAAGTGTTTCTTGGCTATTCCTAAAAGCTGCAAAGCCATCTCAAAAACAAAAACCCAACACCAACAAAACCAAAACAACCCACCAAAACCCAACAAAAAAACCTCAAGCAAAATAACCCAACACAAACACCAAAACATGCTCCAAAACTCCAAAGCAGCACATGAATAGGTTGTGTTCATTAAATTATGCAAGCATGTTTTCTTTTAAAAGAAAAAAAAATGCAAAACCCCCTCTGTATTACATAATATCTTCGACTGACCTCAGAAACTACTCCTGAACAGCAGGCCTAATCCAGCAGTGAAACAGCCAGTTTGTAAAGCTTCTGTTTTCTTCATTTAATAGTAGCTGAAGAAACTGTGTTAGCCTTATGCCATGTCAGACTTACTACAGTCTGCGTGAAAAAGAACGCTTATGTATCTTTGCATCTATAGTCTTCCTGCTCATTTCACTTAAGTAAAGACTTCTCTAAAGGTTATGAAAGGTATTAAAGATGTCAAGACATACTAAGAAAAGAATGAAGAGAGGCTCTCAACACACCACGTTTTTCTAGTCTTTTAGTCAGTGGCATGAGACCAACTTCTTAAACTGACAAAGTTATCAATGTGCTGGATTCACAAATTTGCTCTCTGTTGTAAGAACTGAGAAGCTCAACTCATTTTTCTTAAAGGGAAGAACAGAATAGAACATTGTGTGAAAAACACTATTTTTATTGAAAGTCAACACATATGTTAGATATACTGGTACAAGGCTGGTAGTAACAATGTAGAACTAGGCTTACACAGTAAAAAAAAAACAACCGTTCAAACACTGAAGCAATGAAAAGAGTGTAGAATACAGTGCAAAACATTTTGGTGTCTGAAGCAGAGCCGCTCAACTAGCATATATTAGGTTTAGACATCATTCACTTACAGATTAGGCATTTCAAGGTACAGTAATCTACAAAGTATTTAAGTGCAATTATAGGTATTGTCACCTGAGACAAATTGCCAAGAGAATTCCATGCATCCCACTTGGCTTTCTTGACAAAGTCCAGCATACCTGGTTTTGGAGAATTGCAGGGACCTTCAGTAGCCTAAAAAGAGAGTGAAATAAACTTACTTAAACCTTTGTTTAAAGTTCAGATGCCTTGCTAGAAACGAGGATGACTGTTAGGAATATTTATCTGATCAGGATACAGAATTCAAGTCTTGAGAAAGAATGACTAGCTAGTGGTTGGGCAATATTCGGACAGTTCACATACAATGCCTTCTTTTCCAAATATCTGGTGCTGGGCTTTCAGAAGCACCTAACCAATGAGAGACACTAGTTTCCAAAACATCTGTGCCTGTTAAGTACCGCTATCTCAAAATTGTGGAAGTTTTATACTTCAAAAAGACTTGCAAGCTGTGTGAGCAAATAAACATCGTGCAGGATCTATTAAGCTGGATTTTACTTCCAAGCTGGTCCTACTATGAGCAAGGGCGTTGGACCAGTTGAACCGCAAGAGTCTGAACTATCCTGAAGATTTCTATGAACAGTTTTCCTGAAGTACACTACTGGAGAGAAATAGTTCAAGTGGGAGAATAAATAATAAATTTAGGAGCTCATTATTATTAATTAGTAAAACCACCTGGAACCGCTGGCTGTATAAGTTTTTATTTAAAGGAGCAATTGATCGCCTTCTTCAATATAAAAAGCCACAGCCTGTACTGACCCAGCAGCCAATCATTATCCACAAATACTTCCCCAAATAACAGTACAAACCCCACAACAGACTTGCAGTTCTTTCTACAAAGGTGTCCTTCCATGCTGTAGTAGAGAATAACCACTCAAACTGTGGAGGGGGAGTTCCTTGAATTAAAAAGACTACAGTGACCATGCAAAAAAAAAAAATAAAACAACAAACCAAACGAAATCAACAAACAAAAAACCACACAAAACACACACAACAACAAACACTAGCCCCCAAAAAACCCCAAAATACACACACACACACAAAAAGAAACAAAAAAAAAAACCAGAAAAAACCATACAGAAATCAACCTTCAAATGTCAACACCCCTATATAATTGGCTCACCTGACTGGCTACAGGTACAGATACAACAAATTTAAGAGGAAGCATGTGGTATACTCGTTTTCTCCTAGGCATAAGCCATTTTCCAGACTTTCATCAATATATGCTATACTACATGTAAATTGGCTCTGTTTCTTAGAATAAAGTTTTCTATTCAAAATATGATTTAAGATGAAACAGGTTTGGCTTCCTTCAGAATTCAGGTAGGGTTTGAAGGGATGGCATTTCAAGAATGGAATTTTTCAAGAATGGAATTTGAGCACTTGAAATCAAGAGCTTGTTAAGGCATGATACATTTTAAGTAAATATTTTACAGGTCCATCCCCTCAGATCATAAATGCCCCTTATGAAACAAAATAAGTCAAGCCTACCTGTTTAAACAAAGCGTAGAGCTTCAACTTAGTTTCATTCCCAGGATCATTTTTCAAAAGCTTCAGTTGCTCTTGAGCCTTTTCGAAGTCTTTCTGGCTGACTTGCATGGTGGCTGCAGTCATGTGCAGGTGAATTGCTGGAATGGAAACAGCTTGTGCTCGCCTGTTAGGAAGTGGAGAAAAAAAGTCACATTGCTTCATTTTTGTGTAAGACTAGAGGAGAAACAAATATGCTGCTTTCTAAAGACATTAAATATTTGTACCTGCACTGATCAAAGAGTAACAATAACAAAAAACAGGATGCCAAAAATTACAAGAAAGTTGCTTTAAAAGTTTGCTTTAGCTGCAATGTAATTAACCTTTGGAGAATAAGACATAAAGTCCTAGACTTAATGCTGCTAGAGGACACAGAAACTATGCAGTAATATACCAGATCATCATATATAGACCACTAAATGGCAGCAATGGTAAAATAATGTTTTGCTCTTTCTGGAATAAATCAGAGCCCTACAGGTCCTGACCATGAGAAACAAATGAGAAACACAGAATATTTTTATTAATGGTTTAAATCTCTGTATGTGACTTTAGCAGCTTTGTATGTCTACGAATTAAAATGAGTATGCAGCCTGTGTTTTGTGATCTTTCTGTGGGACTACGGTGGGTCCTTGGATTCCCTGATGGAGGGCATGGGAACAGAAATTAGCCTTGAAGATATTGAGGTTTACCCATGAGAAAGATGGGAGTAAAGGAGTACCCAGTGACTTAAGGATGTATCCGTGAGAGAGAAGGGAGTAAAGGAGTAACATTGATGAAAGCAAAAGTAGCCAATAAGATGTTACTGCTGTAACTTGTAACCAATTAAGAGACACATGAAGAGACACACGAATTGGTAAAACTGTATAAAAATGCACTTGTGGCAATAAATGGCATCTGCTACTTTCATCCTGGAAGAACTTGGTCGTTTGTCCGTCTCAACCACGATATCTTTCCAAGTTTATTGTGCTTCTATCTAGAAACACTTCAATCTGAAAGCCGTGTTCTCCAATCAGGGCAACATAAGTGAAGGCCAGTTTCAAAATGTACTTTGGAAATGGACTGACTGTAAAACAGCCTGCAGATACTTGAAAAAAAGAGGTGACCAAAATATTCTGGAAGGAGAAGTCCCCAGAAAAATAGGTAATTCCATTAAAAAAAACAACCAAACAAACCAACCAACCAAACACAAACTCTACTCCAAAGAACCAAACCCAACCGTATCATGCTTTGTAAAAGCAGATTCACTTCAACAGAGTTTGGAAGCAAAAGCCAAGAAGCGTAATAATTTTGAGTTGTTTCAATAGGGCAAAAGCATGTTGTCTCAGCTTTCTTTGGTTAAATTGCAATATACATTAAATATTTACTACTTTTAAAATGTTAGCAGTTTATATATCAGTGTTTCTTCTCTATTTTGGTAAAAGAACAACAAAAGCCCCCAACTTTCCCCATTCTAACTTACACACAGCTGTCATGTCAGAACATCATATATGATAGATTTCATAATCAGTCACACTTGAAAAATTAATGTTTGTCTTAAATGCTGTCTGACAGAATGTCTAACCGTTAATTTATCTTGTTAACATTTCAGTTACAGAACCATCATTTAAAAAGCATGCCTAACATGAAAATTCTGCCTTTTTATAAACACCTAATGAGAATTTTAGGGAAACACTACTGCCTACTTTGAAAACACCCTCATTGCTCTTATTTCTTAAATAAGATCTATTTTCTGTTGCAAGCCTAAAAGTTGCAGGCAAGAAGTGTGAAGAATGTCAACTGTATCCAATTAATTTTATTACTCTTTCATTTCATGCAGATAAAAGGTGTTAGCTGTCTTGTAAAAATGTTTGTAAGTTCTACTGGGTTTATGTCCTATTACAGCCCTTCTATATTAATAAAATCTAAGCTCCTGGTACTTTGGGGCTACCGAGTTTGAATGACAGAAAGCGAAATAATATTTTCTGTTACATAAAGAATTTTTTTCCAAAAGAAAGAATTCCAGAATCTGCTTCAAAATCTTACACTAGTAAATAGAAATCTATCCAAACAATACAAAATAGAATAGGCTACCAAAAGAGGCTGCGTGAATATAAAATTTTCTTTCTAAAATTCCTCAGCTGTCAGCCTTTGCTACCATAGCAGTACATCTAGACATGTGGGTTGACCATCTGCCAGTTTAACTAACATACTGTGTCAGAGTTTAACAAGTTTATCCCTTAAACCAGCTGGGAGGCTATTCACCCAATTTGTAAACTTCACCTCCAGCATCAGTAAAAGTCCTTTGACAGGAAAAAGTGTACCTAAATATATATGGATACAACTTCTTTAGTACTACATTTTTTTAATTAGTCTGTCCTTGAGGCACAGAACATGATGCACCCTTTCATATCCTACCCCCAAACAGGTTTTTAAAGTCACATTTACAGGAAGAAGAAGTGGCTGACACACCAGAAGGCTGTGCTGCCATCCAGCGGGACCTGGACAGGCTGGAGAGTTGGGCGGGGAATAACCTGATGAAATTTAACAAGGGAAAGTGTAGAGTCCTGCATCTGGGCAGGAACAACCCCAGGTTCCAGTATAGGTTGGGAAATTACATATTAGAGAGCAGTGTAGGGGAAAGGGACCTGGGGGTCCTGGTAGACAACAGGATGACCATGAGCCAGCACTGTGCCCTTGCGGCCAGGAAGGCCAATGGCATCCTGGGGTGTATTAGAAGGGGAGTGGCTAGTAGATTGAGAGAGGTTCTCCTTCCCCTCTACTCCGCCCTGGTGAGACCACATCTGGAATATTGTGTCCAGTTCCGGGCCCCTCAGTTCAAGAAGGACAGGGAACTGCTGGAGAGGGTCCAGCGTAGGGCAATGAAGATGATTAAAGCAGTGGAGCACCTCCCTTATGAAGAAAGGCTGAGGGAGCTGGGGCTCTTCAGTTTGGAGAAGAGGACCTCATTAATGTTCATAAATATATAAAGGGTGAGTGCCATGAGGATGGAGCCAGGCTCTTCTCGGTGGCAAACAATGACAGGACAAGGGGTAATGGGATCAAGCTGGAACACAAGAGGTTCCGCTTAAATTTGAGAAAAAACTTCTTCTCAGTGAGGGTGACAGAGCACTGGCACAGGCTGCCCAGGGAGGTTGTGGAGTCTCCTTCTCTGGAGACATTCAAAACCAGCCTGGACATGTTCCTGTGTGACCTCACCTAGGTGTTCCTGCTCCAGCAGGGGGATTGGACTAGATGATCTTTTGAGGTCCCTTCCAATCCCAAACATACTGTGATACTGTGATACTGTGAAGAAGAAAATGAGAGTTCAGGAAGACTAGTGGTTTCTTTTGGTTTGGAGGTTTTTTTCCCTCCAATTTTGCTAACCAGCTTTGGGGCTACTTGAATGCTGCTGTGCCCAAGATGATCTGTTTCTTTTTTTTGCCAGACTAAGCAGTGACTATATTGAAGTGGACTCAATGTTTAAAAAGGGAAATTTGGGGTTACAACGTTTGACAATCTGTACTTCACTCCAGCTTGCTATGGTCAATATTTTGAAAGAGATTCTTAAAGCCTCTTTATATATAATTTGATATGGATCATAAATTAACAGGAAGTGAAGATGGGCAGCGGGGGAGAGGGGAATGGCATAGCAGCCAGTCTGACGGGATGTCTGCACCTATATTCAGGGTTAAGGGGTTTTGGCATTTAGCAGGTCATAAGTTGTCTTCCTCATTAAGGATGCGAAGTTGACAAGTTAGAAGAGGATGAGAAAACAATTATGTGAATTAAAACAAAACAAAACACAAAAAAACCAAACCACACAATTCTCTGGGGAAAAGCAGAATGACCAGAGTCAGAGCTACTTTCCTTGCTGTTTGATTATATCCAGTTTTACTTCTTAGATCCAAAAAATGTTTGGGTAAAATACATTATTGATCCACATCAAATACTCCATCTTTCATTCTTTTCCTCCCTCCCTACTGCTTTGTAATAGGAGATTGTACAACTTCGTCGTTTATTGAAATCTAGAGTTTATAAGAAAAGGCCTCATTTCTTTAGTTCTTCCTTACTGCTTGTAGCTCAGCTCTCTGCAGGATATCTATGATTCACTCCTTTCTCTCTGCCTTCTGATCTCAGAGGACATTACTATACATTACTGATGATTACTAGTTCCGAACTAGCTGACTGCTACTATTTCTCTATTAAAATAACAAAGGATGAAAACTCAAAGGAAAAATGAAGGTATTTCACAATTTATTCACCTTCAGCAGGACATCATTCTTCAGAGATACAAGACTAGAAGGAGCAGAGCTCCTTGACCCCAAGTAGATCACATAAAGAGCGAGGAGATGTCTCACCACCTGTCAGCACAGCAATAGCACTGCCATCCCTTGGACCACAAAGTGACATGACCCCAAAGACCGAGGAGCAGGAGAGGCTGCTGCAGCCCACTACGGGGAGGACTTACTCCTTCCATCTGCTGCTCCCTTGTTGTGACACTGAACCCTTCTTCTTCACTGAGAAAATCCATGCCTCATCTTAGCGGCCTCACTGAAACCACACAGGGCAGGCTGAGAGCCTGGAACCTGACCTACAAACTACTGGTGTTAAACCTGCACTTGTTTCAGTCCAAGCAGAAAAATAAGCCTAAGAAAAGCAATCAAACCCCATCTGCGTTCCCCCTTCTCATCTACTCACCGTAACAAAGCTAAATTATTTCCTTCACAAAGCTTACTCCCTTTATTGCCCTGCACCTTGCACGCAATTAGCTGCCACTCTCCCACTGCTACAAATTACCTTTGTTGTACTGGCACCCCTGGAAGACTCTTGTGGGCCCAGCAACCTCTCCCAGCTGGGTAAAAAATACAGTTCCCATCAGAGAGAGAGAAGCAAGAGGAGTCATAGCTTGACAGACCAGCCACAAAGTCCACGACAAATGCCTGTGCACTCCTGCAAGATCATTCACGGGGTACTTCACAAGCTGTACGCACTCTGAAAAAAAAGAAATAAAACCTGGTCATCACCACCTGAAACATCCAGGCTGATGATTCCCTTGCCTTGGACATCTATCTGTTCCTATTCAGTCATTCTAGGTATAATATCTTGCAAGCCCATCCTATGCATTCTACCTGTTCACATAAATGCCTCTTTCCCTGATAAACACTCAAACATAAGGCTTTTATTAATAATTATTAATAATTACAATTACACTGAAACGAGTTTTTCACTGTTTAGCAAAGATTGCAAAGCCCGTTAAAGATGGGGCCCCTTATTACAGCATCATTGTTGCTTGCATCAGGACTTTTATAGAGTTAAAAATGCCAACTTTTTGTAAAAGGCTGGCTGCTCACTTTCTAACTTTTAAAGCAACTTAGCAGTTTCCTCATGAAGACAAACAGAAGCCAAAAGATCTCTTTGCACATGAAACATCAGACATGCTCAGCAAAAGAAAGGGTTGGATATACCTGAAATCCATCTTCCATTTACTTAACAAAGGTTTTCTTTTAAACACTAGTAGGTCCTGGGGAAACAAAGCGCAGACAAAAGCAGTTAAAAATCCTATTAGGATTAAAAGCAGCGGGTGGTGCTAGAAACACATGCGTTTAAAACTCCTGATAGAACTGAAAATGTTCATTTCATATTATTGTAACTAGCCTTAGAGAGACAAGGAAGAAAAAAAGAATAGGAAGTTTTATCAGACAGAAATCAGCAGTACATTAAACTGCCACCTGGATGAATCCTGGAATGTACACTTAATAG
The DNA here is from genome assembly GCF_036013475.1 of Columba livia. Lineage (NCBI taxonomy): Eukaryota > Metazoa > Chordata > Aves > Columbiformes > Columbidae > Columba > Columba livia. Next base: position 73,186,399 of record NC_088603.1, on the reverse strand, counting down.
AAGATGTGGATATCTTTTGTGCATTAGGTGTAATACTTCATATAACGCATATGACATCTCTTCTTTGCCATGATTGCTATCTCAAGGTGCTGTGATCTTTTATGCTGCTGCTGCTGTAGAAAGGGTTGTATGGTTGTGTTGGTTTTTTTTAGTTAGGATACAAAGCAATCAGTTCCCACAAACTTCAAGCCACCAAGTGTTTGGTTATAACCTGAAACAAGCTTCTGATCATGTGCATCTCCAGAGTCCTTGCAAAGAGGAGACAGCACATAATGCCCAGCCCATCACAGTTTCTGAGGCACCAGCCAGAGTCTCAACTGTTCTACAAGGTTCAGGAGGCCAAAACTTACCCCAAGTGCTTCGCCTGCTCTGCTCCAGCACAGGCAACTACTGCTTTGGGAGGCTGCTCCAAAATCAAGTAGGGGAGCCACCAAATGAGACCTCCTCACTATCCTGTCCTCCTACTGTTGGGACTCACGCAGCAAGAGAGGAGGAACCACAAGCCCTCCCTGGTGGGGTGCCCGGAATAGTCCTTGCTGCTGGCACCCGGCCATGGAGTATTCCTGCTCTGAGCACAGTCTCAGGCTTCAGTCCCCTCTTTCAGTAGTGCTTCTCCCATTTTGATCCTCCCTCAAAATTATCCTGATTTTCCTCCATGCGGGAGAAAAAAAGGGATCTAGAGAAGGAATAGCAACCTTTGGTCATTACTTGAGCTACATCAAGGGACACAGGAACAGAGCAGATGGAAAAAGCTTGCCACTCCTGGCAACTGCAGCAACTGTTAGGAAATAAGGCATGGGAGGAGAACAGAAACCAGTATTTAAACTGTAACTGATGAGAAAATAAGTGGGCCATATGGAAAAAGAAATTCAACCAGAGACACTGACTTCTCTTATTTTTTTCCCCAAGACATTATATCAGATTCTCTAAAAAGGTGACCAAAAAAAGGAAAAAGAAAGGTTGATAACCAAATAATGACAATGAGCAAAGCATTAGCAGTACCCCTGTTTCTTAACTTTCTTGATAACTAGGAAAATAATGCTAGTGTTTTCCATATTCACCTGAAGTATTTATTGCATGCAATGAATTAAAAGTTTTACTTCACTTTACTTAGCTGACTGCTACTGTCTATGCTGTTAATATAAAAATTATTAGAAATTTTAATCTGCAGGTTGCCCAAATCACCATTCATCATGCCACTGGTTATACACTATGGAACCCACACAGATATTTACCCACACAACAATGAAACATTTAGGATTCATACTTTTTCACATAGTCCAAGCACTTACACAACAATATAAGAGCTTTCCCTGTACAGCTGAAGGTGGAGACGGCATATGTCAAATTTCTGCCATACATTCAGTCCTGCAGTTTTTCTCTCCATACAAGCTATCTTGGCCTGAGCTGGGAAGAGGTACCTGACAGCACTAAAACAAACTGAGCAGCCTGTGGCATGTCTGGAGTGATTGCTCCTTTCCTGTTTGGAGAAAATAGGAGCAGTGTGTGGGGGGTGGATGGTTAATTAACACAGAAATTCTGGGCAGAGGTTCTTTTGCCTGTAGAAGCAAAGCAATCCTCTCTTTCTTTATGCCATCTTGTTACAGGCTTCTCCCAAAGAACTTCAGATCATTTGACTATACTATTTTTTGTCATATACTCTTTTCAGGTTGTTTTTTTCACTGCCTGCAGAATTACTTTGTTTTTTATGAGCGTCTATCAAATGAATATGATGTCTGTTACAATATCTTGTCAGACTTATAGGTGGGAAGCCATTCAGACATATTTTCTTACAAATAGAAGTTGTGAAGTAGGCAGTGACAGTGTCATACTAAAGAAACCTCAGCTTGACAGTTCTTACACTACTAAAGTCAAATTACTTCAGCTGCTAATTTCTAGTCCTGTCGTTTCATGTTTCTTCTCTTGTAGCGGGAAATGTGGAGTAACCATATTTGCCACATGAACACCTTTCCTTTGCAACTTCGGTAATCTTGAAAAAGCCTGTATCTGCTTCCACAACCATCCCATGTGAAAACTTCCACTCCCCTCATTTGTATGCACCTCTTGCAAGATCCTCTGCCATTAATTAAAACAACTCAGACCACGGGCAGATGAAATTCAGCCTCCATTTGTGGGACAGGATTTGGCTGGCCTCAGCAAAACTCCCAGCACCTATCAACTGGTACAAGGAGATGTGCTGGAGCTTGTGGGTCACAGGCCATGGGAAGGACAGAGGTGAGAATCTTAATTAGAAGGGGTGGAGAGTGTTGATTTTATGTTCAGACAAGGTTTACAAGTTACTAAGGTTGTCCTGTAAAAAAGGGACTCTTGTTTCTGTCTAGGGATAATTGTTTTGATTGGGGTAGTAACTGTTTGGGAAAATGCCTTAGCACCAGCCAGTCTGTACAGTGTAGACCCATCAGTTGTAACGCGGTAACAGAGACACCAATCAGCTCACAGCACGTTGCTGAGGAAAAGTGTAAATGTATGTGAAGCACACTAATAAAGGGGACATTTTGTTTGCATCAAACTGCGTCCCGTCTCTCAATCACGGCAAATTGGTGACCCCGATGTGATCGCCAACGTGATTCCAGGGCTCAAGAACCACCTATCCACGTGGCATGCTGCGAGTCCCACAGAACTTTGAATGAGCTGCTGAAAGGAAGCAGGAGCCGGCCGGCCTGAAATCCCTCCAGAGTAGAGAGGTGACCTGTGAGAAACATGGGAAATCAAGTGTCTTCCCCAGAGAGAGACGTATATGAGCTTATGAAAGCTCTCCTTCAAAAGCATGGAAAGAATATTTCTGGGCACGATCTCAAGCTGATGCTTAAATGGGTGCAAGTGAAAATACCCACTGTAACTGCATCTAGCATTTTTACGCGGGAACTTTGGGATGACGTGGGGGTGAAACTGTGGGATGCGGCAACAATGGGGAACGCCAAAGCACAGCGCATGCTCCCGTGGTGGAGAAGTATTTTTGAGACTTTGAAGGCCCAGGAAAAACATCACAAAGACAAAGCAGAGGGAGAAGGAGACTCTCCTGCAGTACCTCCGCTGTTATCGGAGGGACAAAAACCCACCACTTTTGGAAGTGTGTGCTGTGGGGTACCCCCCAGAAGAGGACCCCTTTGATCCAGGGCCGATGGACCCTGAAAAGGAGCCAGACCTCTACCCCCGACCCACATGATGTGTGGGCTAACATACGGCGCCAAGCCTTGAAGGAAGGAGAGCTGGAAATTGCTAGAACAATAGTGGCCCCCGTGATTTATCAGGGTCGGAGGGCGCAGTGGGAAGCTTTGTCTTTTCCAGTAGTTAAGGAGTTGCGCCGTACTGTTACTGAGCATGGACTTTCGTCCCCGTATTTTGCAAGCTTATTATCTTCTGGTTTTGACACTTATGTTATGACTCCGCATGATTTAAAATCCTTAGCACAATTGTTGCTGACTCCAACACAGTACACTTTATGGGAAAGGCACTGGAGGGGGGGGCTTCAAGCACTTCTCATGACTTACGTAGGTCACAGCAATGCAGCTATAGCTGCGCTGACTATAGAACACCTTACAGGCACGGGCCAGCACTCTGATCCAGTAGCTCAGGCTCGGGATATCCCATGGGAAGCTCTTGAAGCAACCCGTGAGGAAGCAAAAAAAGCCTTTTTTAAGGTCCCTGACTTACAGAAGCCACAAAAAGCCTTCACTACGATAACCCAGGAACCCCGAGAACCTTATATGCAGTTTATTGATAGATTGAAACAGGCTTTAGAGCGTCAGATAGATAATACAGAGGCGCGGGAAATTTTGTTGTTGAAACTAGCCGTTGAAAATGCTAATGTGGATTGCAAAAAGCTATTGAAATCTCTCCCAAATCCGAACCCCACATTGATTGAAATGGTAGAATCTTGTAATAGAATTGGTACTGTAGATCATAAATTTGAAGCTATGGCAGCTGCTTTCGCAGCCATGCGTGGCTCGGTGGCGCCAGGGAATTGCTATGGTTGCGGTAAACCTGGTCATCTAAAAAGAAACTGCTTAGCTGCCAACACTGGTGCCAGGCCCCAGGCTCCTGGGGTTTGTCCTAGATGCTGAAAAGGGCGCCACTATGCTAATCAATGTCGGTCTAAGTATGATTTCCAAGGTCAACTGATACAGGGAAACCCATCACGGAGCGCGGGGCAGCGACGCGCGCAGACACAAGTACCACAGCCGACGTTCCAACCCCCACGGAGGGAAGCAGCAGTGCCTCAAGTCTTCACCCAGCAACAGCAGGTAGCGCCGGATCGGACCTGGCAACCTCCCACACAGTAACGTTACTTGACCCTTCGGTTCATCTACTGTCAACAAATATCACAGGGCCCTTACCCCCTAAAACACAAGCACTATTGTTAGGAAGATCATCCACAACATTGTCAGGTCTTTTTGTACTACCAGGGGTCATTGACTCTGACAGTACTGATGAAATTAAGATTATGGCATGGACCCCGTTTCCCCCTTGCACAGTACCAAAAGGCAGCTGTATAGCACAACTGATATTGATTCCCACAGGGATGGGCTCCCCAGTTCCTAGCCAGCCTCAACAAAGACGGGGAGGGTTTGGATCTACAGGGATCCCACAAATTTTATGGGTGCAGTCCATTTCTCAGAAGCGACCTGTATGTCAATGTACCCTTATCCACGGGAAACAGCAAGTTGTGTTAAATGGAATTATTGATACTGGAGCTGATGTTAAGGTAATATCTCAGGCTAAATGGCCTCCACAATGGCCTCCGGCTAATGTTTCCCAAGCACTGGCAGGAATTGGAGGAACTGGTAGCAGCCACCAGAGTTTGGAACTAATCCAAATTCAAGGTCCGGAAGGGCATATAGCCTCTGTCAAACCTTTTGTGTTGCCGGTTCCTACGATTCTATGGGGTGTGATGTGTTGTCTCAGTGGGGAATGTCCATTCGGACCCATTTTTAGGTGGGGCCATTGAAGTGCGCGACACCCTAAAATTGACGTGGAAAACCGATGCTCCTATTTGGGTAGATCAATGGCCCCTACTACTGGAAAAGCTTCGCGCTCTCCAAGAATTAGTTACGGAACAGTTAATGAAAGGGCATATTGTGGCTTCTACCAGTCCTTGGAACTCACCTGTTTTTGTTATAAAGAAACAAACTGGCAAGTGGCGCTTGCTCCATGACCTTAGAAAAATTAATGACGCTATGGAAGACATGGGAGCCCTCCAACCAGGACTCCCGTCCCCCACTATGATTCCTCGAAATTGGCATTTGACTGTTATTGACCTTAAAGACTGTTTTTTTAATATCCCGCTGCATCCAGACGATGCCCCTAAATTTGCCTTTTCGGTTCCAAGCGTCAACATGCAAGCTCCGTTGCAAAGATACCAGTGGGTTGTGCTGCCACAAGGAATGAAGAATAGCCCCACAATATGTCAGTGGTATGTAGCTAAAGTACTTAGTCTGGTTAGGATCGCAATGCCTGGTGTCTTATTGTATCATTATATGGATGATATCCTAGTGGCCGCACAACATCACGAGGTCATGGAGGAAGCTGTGGCCCTTGTCACGGCTGCTGTTAACTCGGCAGGCCTCTGTATTGCACCAGAGAAAATTCAAAAAATACCGCCATGGAAGTACTTAGGTTGGCGCATAAGGGTTCAAACTATAGTTCCCCAGCCCTTACAAATACAGACAGACATAAGAAACTTACACGATGTACAGAGATTGTTGGGAACAATTAATTGGGTCCGACCGCTGTTAGGAATTACTAATACAGACTTAAAGCCTTTATTTGAACTGCTAAAAGGAAGCACTGATTTATGTGCACCTCGTAGCCTCCGACCAGAAGCTATTGACTCCTTACAGAAAGTTGCTACAGCAATTACTCATAGGCAAGCGCATCGTTGGGCACCTGAGTTGTCTTTTTATCTTATCATTCTGAATCCTGCTAGACAGCCGTGTACCCGGCAACCCCATGCGCTGATATTCCAATGGGACTCACAGAAATCAGATCCCTTATTAATAATTGAATGGGTTTTTCTACCAAATCAATCTACAAAAACTATTTTTACGCAACACGAGATGTTTGCTTCTTTAATAATTAGAGCCAGACAACGCTTGTTAACCTTATCGGGAACAGATTTTGCTTGTATCTGCTTACCTGTAACCACTTTATATTTACAGTGGCTTTATCAACAGTCAGATACCTTTTGCACTGCATTAGCTGATTACACAGGTCAACTTACGTCTCACCCACCCTCGCATAAACTGTTTAATGTTGACTTCCACCTCATCTCTATACCGAAAAGAAGCTACCAGTCATTAAAAGCCCTTACTGTCTTTACAGATGGATCTGGGAAATCACATAAATCAGTTATCCTGTGGTGGGACCATCAGCAAGGGCGATGGGGCTCAGACGTACAAACCGTTCCTGGTTCTCCCCAGATAGTAGAGCTGACCGCAGTTGTTCGAGCCTTTCGGAGGTGGTCTACACCACTTAACATTATCACTGTTTCAGCTTATGTTGCAGGAATTGTTGAACGAGCTGAAGAATCTGTATTACGTGATGTAATGCATTCTGACTTATTTGTTTTATTGCAGGAGCTTATTTTTCTCTTAGACTCCCGTCCTCATCCTTACTTTGTTATGCATGTCAGATCACACACTTCTCTACCTGGCTTTATTGCAGAAGGGAACCAACAAGCTGATTTGCTGACATTACCAATGCAAGTATTACCGGATCACATAGCACAAGCTAAACTTAGCCATTCCTTTTTTCACCAGAATGCTGGAGGTCTCAAAAGACAGTTTGGCCTTACTTCCCAACAAGCAGCTAATATTATTGCTGTATGCCCCGACTGTCAGAAACACTCTTTTCCGTCAATAGCAGGAGGAGTTAATCCCAGAGGACTGCAGAGCTTACAGTTATGGCAAATGGACGTTACGCATTATCCGGAGTTTGGTAACTTGAAATATGTCCATTCTTCTATTGACACCTTTTCAGGTGCTTTGTTTGCTTCTTGTCACACAGGGGAGAAGTCGCGTGATGTTCAAAAACATCTGACGCGTGCTTTTACCACCTTGGGTATACCCTCTCAAATAAAAACAGATAATGGCCCTGCGTATGTCTCAGCCACTATAAAAACCTTTCTTGACTCTTCGGGTGTGATCCACACTACTGGCATACCTCATTCCCCTACAGGTCAATCCCTGATTGAACGCTCTCATCAGTCTTTGAAACGTTTATTACAACAACAGAAAGGGGGAGTAGGGACTGCCACCCCTGAGGAACGTCTACAGAAAGTTCTGTATGTTTTTAACTTTTTAAATTGTTCTTTGTTAGATAGCAACCCTCCAATAGTCCAACATTTTAACACAAATGCTTCACTTGAGGTGCGAGTTAAGGCCCCAGTATTGGTTCGTGATCCAGAAACAGGTAAAGTAATGGGACCGTATCCCCTTATCACATGGGGCAGAGGTTATGCTTGTGTCTCCACAGAGAAAGGCCCTCGATGGATTCCAGCAAAGAGTGTACGACCCTTCCGTGAATCCCTACCACAATCATGCGGAGAGAACTCCGACCACCCTCCAGACCAGCTTTTCGAGCAACAAACTGGTGAATCTCCTGAGGACACTGGTGTGACAGTTGCTTAGAAAAGGAAGCTGATGTAGCTAAAGTTTTGCTTGTCACAGGGCACGAACTGTTGGGGAGTAGTCATTATTTACATGACTGTATAGATTGGGCCTATTTAGTGTCGAAAAAGGCAGAGGAGGTGTTAGTTTGTGATCTAGAGAGTAGTAAAACAAACCTAGTACCTGCTATATGGGCTGTTATTAAGCAAGATTGGGATTGGACGAAAGAAAGATGCAGAAAACTGTTTGCACGGAAACTAAAGAGGGGCAGAAAGTTGCTTTTAGAATATTTCTTTTTATGATTACATTAGAGGTGGCGCGAAGCCACCCACTCTTATCTGTACTACCCCAGGTTAATGTATGGGTAACACTAGCAAATCTCACTGGACAAGACACCTTGTGTCTCGCTACTGCCTCTCCTAATAATCCCTTTTCTACATGCCTTGTAGGACTGCCACTAGATAAATGGCCCATACCTGATAAGGAGAGAAAAGCCTTTCCAACCTTGGCTCCCAATTTAACCAATAACTGGGATGCCTGGACCCCTTTTCTCCCGCATGCTGCTTTAGAGCCACAAGAAATTGAGTTGCTTGGATCAGTAAAGATGGATTTCTGTATTAGGTTTAACTATACAGGAGCAAATCAGTCTAAGGTATGGGATGTCTCTCCTGTCCATCCCGTTTTTCAAAACGCTACTGCTTGGTGTAAATACACAGCAACAAACTTGTCTAGATCCAGCAATGCTCCACTTTTATTACCATCAGGGATATTTCTTATTTACAGGGATAGAGCATGGCCTGTTGTGCCTTCTCATATAAAAGGAGATCCGTGTAGCCTTGGACGCCTTTCTGTCCTGACTCCTAATACATCCATGATTCTACAACACCGTCTTTCTCACAGAACAAAGCGTAGCATCCATGCATATACCCCCGATTGTGATGATAATGTGAAGTTTTGGTCTTTTAGCCAATGTGTTGTCACCTCCCTTTTAACACCTGGAGCTGCCGCTGCAAAAGCACTAGCAACATTAGATAAGCTTGGCTGCTGGCTTGCTAAACAAATGAACGCTACTAGCAATGCATTGTCTGGTCTTTTATTAGATGTAGATAGTGTTCAAAATAGAGCTGCTATAGATTTTTTGCTTTTAGCGCAAGGCCACGGTTGTGAGGATTTTGAAGGCATGTGTTGTATGAATCCCTCTGACCACTCGGAATCAATTCATGCTAGTATACAACAGCTTAAAGCTGGGGTCTCTAAGCTTCAATGAGATGATAGTTGGGATTGGTTAGATAAACTTTTTGAAGGATGGGGACTGTCAGGATGGTTAAGGAGTCTTGTGAAGATGGTTGTATATGTTTTGGTCGTTTTTATTCTCCTGTTACTCTTTTTTGCCTTGTTTGTTGCAATGCCTACAAAAATTGATTTTGCGTTCTATAAAAAGAGTTATTATTGTGCAAAAGGAAGGGAGAGATGTGGGACAGGATTTGGCTGGCCTCAGCAAAACTCCCAGCAAAACTCAATTGGTAAAAGGAGATGTGCTGGAGCTTGTAGGTCACAGGCCATGGGAAGGATAGAGGCGAGAATCTTAATTAGAAGGAGTGGAGAGTGTTGATTTTATGTTCAGACAAGCTTCACAAGTTAATAAGGTTGCCCTGTAAAAAAGGGACTCTTGTTTCTGTCTAGGGATAATTGTTTTGGTTGGGGTAGTAACTGTTTGGGAAAATGCCTTAGCACCAGCCAGTCTGTACAGTGTAGACCCATCAGTTGTAACGCGGTAACAGAGACACCAATCAGCTCGCAGCACGTTGCTGAGGAAAAGCGTAAATGTATGTGAAGCACACTAATAAAGGGGACATTTTGTTTGCATCAAACTGCGTCCCGTCTCTCAATCGCGGCATTCATTCACATGACAGAGAAGCAGAGACTGCCTCTAACAATTTTTGTCTGTTCATATTTCAGTGACTGATACATTTTCGAATATCTAGCGACTACAAAAGAAGGAAACATCGTTAAATAATTGAGTTGCGCCTTCGAGCAAACCCAAACCCCCACACTTTTCATGACAGCAACTCTTGCACCTTACAATCAACAAGTCAACTACCTTGGGGTAACTATTGCAGGCAAAGCAGTCTGTACTTTCCGCAGGTAAGTTCACAGGCTCCTGTGTTGCTATCACCTGTGAACATGCACCACGGCAGTAGGTCAGTAGTAATCCAAGTCAGTAGGTCAGGTTAGCAGTAAGTTAACACTAGCTTAGCAGCTAGAGTAGTCTTATTTACTCGTGCAGCAAGGACTAATGCACGGGTCTGTTTGGGAAAACAACGCGACTGTTCCCTGGGCACCTGCTAAGACTTACTGTAACAAGTGCATCACCTCTCAGACCAAAGCCCAGTAGCCTAAGAAAGTCTTAGCAGCTACCAAGGTTATTCTCTAGTAATCAGTGCACTTAGTTCCCTTGGGGAAACACTAAGTTTTATTAATAATGGTGATAACATAGAAGTGTTGATAACTTGGTAGACAGAACTCCAGTTTTCCTAAAAAACACAAGAAAATAACTATCCGTCCATGTTGCACTGGCAAAATCCCTGGCAGTACCCCATTATGCTGTAGCTACTGTGGAATAACTAAAATATTTTGCTTTCAGGTCATAGGAACATTCTGGTATTTTCAATATATCTAGCTAGCAGAAAATCTCAGTGCAAATACTCTATAACCACTTAACTTACTGCTGCTTTAATAAACAGCAAAAAATGAAAGTCAAATTATTTCCTCCTTTACATTAGAACATTTCAATAGTTGTTCTAAACACAAGTTTGGTGTACAAATCCTTATCAGCTTTTACTATTTTACACTCCTACACTGTTTTGACATATGAAAACTAGAATATAATGATGTGTCTGTTGGCAAATTGAAGCACTGAATCACTGTTGTTTAGTGTAAGTGGCTCAGCTGTGCTGATTTTTTTTTTTTTTCAATATTAAAGAATATCTAAGAATCAAAGATCTAGATTACCATTCACTGAGATCTGAAATGAGCTGCTCTTTGTGCTCTGTACAGGCACAGCTAATATTCTCTCCTTGCAGCTGCTGTGAGGGAAAACAGGATCATCTCCTGAAATCTCTGCAAGAGCTCTCTCTTTCCAGCAGGCTTAAGTTAACTGGACGTGGTGAATGACTAAAGAATGAGAGAATTTCCTGTACATGCTCAGTCCATGTAAGACATCCCTGCAAGCAGGAAGATTTACTGACAAATATCCTCTGAAACACATTCAAACATGAATGTTAGCAGAAAAATACAGAGCTGTGATACTCATACATATGACATTTGCTGAGAAACACTCAAAGATAGGTTCTTTATACATCCTTATCCAAGGTGACTTTTATGAAACAGTTATGAACAAATACTCAAAATAATTTTGCTGCTAATGGAGAACAGAAAAAGCTGGTTTTTGTCTGGCTCCTGGGGACAAATCCTGCTGACTGTATGCAGAGTAAGAAAGTGAACACTTCGATGTTAAAGGCTTTTGGCCAATGTAGGTAGGTTTCTGACAAGGATACAACCAGCTGCTGGAGTCCCCATTCACATTAGAAAACACACAGACAATCCTGCTAGTTCAGCTGAAGCAGTGAACGAAGACGTGTGAGGTTTACTTTCTTTTCTGACTCCATGACACTTCAATATAATGACAATGGACACAAAGAATACTGAACAAGCTACACAACTATAATAGAGCAGAACTTGTCAATAGCTTACCCTGTCCAAATCCAGGATTATTTCACACAGGTTAGAATTAAACAAATTAGTACTAAACACGAAGCAACACGCTGTTCCTGGTTTTGGCACTATTTCCAGCACCCACAAACAGACAAATATGTCCTATAAAGACCTTGGCCAATTTAGTTGTTAAAAATCTGAAGCAGACTTGAGCTTAGAGCTAAAGTTCTTACATATATGCAAGACTTGCAAGTATATTTCTGTCACAGCAGAATTTATACCTGCTCTATGAATAACAGTGTTATTGAGAAGTTTTCTCAATTTCCAACTAATAACTTTCTCTTTAGATGTCCTCAGTAACATACCTTGCTCTTAGTTTTATCAGAGAATGATTGATCTTGCAGATGTGACACTAAGTCTTGCGTACAAAATAAAGCACTGAGAATGTTTGTCTCTTTTAGAAACTAAAACTATACACTTCCAACAAACTTCAAGTCATGTCTTACTAAAACACTGTAAAAAGCTTAAATCATGACATTTAGAAGGCTGCGCCTAAAGCGGCAGCTCCCAAGACAGAGGTCAAAGGCTCATGGTGGATTGTGACAGTTACTAGTGGGCTGCAACACGTACAGAGTCATATTGGCTTCTGATATCATCGTAGACATTGCAAAGAACTATTGGTCTGGGAAAGTGGCTGACAACCCAAATAACTTGGAAGTTCTTCCCTAGAATAAAAGTGTGTTTCATCTGGCATCTCACTGGCAATTAAGAAAAACAACACAAAACCAATGAGAAGGATTATTTTGTTTCAGGAACAGGCTTGCTATACTGAAGTGTTTGAAGCAGTAAGCATTTTACAAGCACATTTATCATGGTATAAAATGACACAATATTTGAAATAATTATTTTACTCTGTTTTAATGGTTGGCTTCTAAGGACCAAATTTTTCAAGAATCATTGTGCATTCTACAAATTATATACCTCTTATATGATATTTTAAGAATAAATATTAGCAGAGCACCTCACTACAAAAACAGTAGCCATTTTTTGAGGGATAAAGAGTCAACAAACAATCTATACAACTCAATTAACCTAATTCTTAAGAAATAATTTTTATTCCCTCTACTCAGCAATGGTGAGACCACAACTGGATTACTGTGTCCCATTCTGAGCTCCCCAGTACAAAAGAGACAGGAGTATATTGGAAATAGTCCAGTGAAGGACCAATAATACAATTAAAGAACTGGATCATCTCGCATATGAAGAGAGGCTGAGAGAGCTGGGACTGTTCAGCCTCCAGAAGAACAGGCTCATGGGGACCTTATTGATGTATATAAATACCAAAAGGGAGGGTGTGAAGACAACGGAGCCAGGCTTTTCTCAGCAGTGCCCAGTGACAGGCCCAAAGGCCAATGGGCACAAACTGTAACACAGAGGTTTCCCCTGAACTCAAGGAAACACCTTCTTTCTGTGAGGGTGACTGAGCATTGGCACAGGTTGCCCAGAGAGGTGGTAGAGTCTCTGACCTTGGAGATACTAAAAAGCTGTCCAGACATGGTCCTGGGCAACCACCAAAGGTGGCTCTGCTTGAGCAAGGGGGGTGGACCAGATGACCTCCCGAGGCCCCTTCCCACCTCAACCAGTCTGTGATCGCGTGAAAAACAAACACATTTAACCTGCTAGCTATACTGAAGGAGTACACAAGCAGCCCACTAACTTTAACAGCTCATCTCTAGACTAGACTTTGAAGCTACAATTCTCCTCACCTTCATGTGAAAACCTTCAGAGTCTGTTTCAGGAGAGGAATTGCAATGATTTGTTCTAGGACACTCTGAAAATAGGAAGACTACATTTGCTATTGAACTGTTACAGTTTAAATTCTCACCTGGTAGTATTACCCTGTAAGTCAATCTACATTCAAGGATGGAAGTAGTACTTAGATCCATATACACACCCAGTCTTTGTAGCCAAGAAGTCCAATCATAAAGATCAACCTGCAAGATCATGACAGAAAAAACAAACAAACAAACAAACCCAAACTACTGACTATGTAAATGAGTGAAGATATTTCACAGAGCAAAGTACACTCTGAACTCCTTGAAATCACAACACTTGCTAAAAGCAAAGTCCCCACTCTGACCTTGCTCAGACAAACCAGGCTGGGATGAAGGGCAGCTGTGCATGCCCTGTCACAGGGAAAGAGGTTCATCTGTAAACCGCCTACTCTAGCTACAGACAAAAGATGTGAAATACCAAGAATTACATCAGGACCTAAAAAGGACAACTCTTGTGTGGCTTCCTTTTCCAACCTGACCTTATTTCTGGCAGAGCAATAAGACTACTTGGGAGTGGGAAGGACAGGCAGGCAAAGAAAAGGAAAAAAAAAAAAAGGGGGGCGGTATGGGTAATGAAAGAAGAGAGAAGAAAAAGAAAACCTTTGCCTCTGGGGAGTCAGATGCCAATAGCAGATGATACTTTTGTGAGCAAGTTAAAAGGACTCTATGATATTGAAATAGAAAGAATTATTTGGTTTTGGGAGTGGAGCTTTTTAATTTGTTTGGTTTTAAACACGGCTTTGCATTTCCACTGTCAAAAAGCTACTCTGAACTATGTAGCCAGATACCACTTGAGGGCAAAGTTCTGTTTACTTGTTTCTAAACCAACACAATGAGAATTTCCATTTAATCTTTGATTAAAATAGACTTCATTCACTGACTGGAGCACAGAAGTTTCCACATGAAATACTCCATGTTATCAGAAAAAGGTAGCTTTCATACACACAGCAAACATTACACAAGTTCTCCCTGGATTTCAAAACAAATGAAATCTGTCTACCTACTGAATTCACTGCTATGTAGTGCTGTTATCATTTCTGTAGGTATTTAGGTCAACATTACAACATTACAGTTTATGAACAAAACAATGAAGTTATTAGCTCACCAATAATGCTTATGGTTTTCTTTCTGTGGCTGGCTGACCTGCATTACTTAACACTGCTCATATGAAAAGCACTAGCTGATAAAATACTATGCTGACACTGTAACAGTGATTTTTTGTTCTTTAATATCATTGCTTTCAGTGAGAAAAGAATATCATCAGGGAAATTTTAAATCTAGGATGTTGGCAAATTATCAAGTTGCTACACATTAATCACTGCCAGACCTCCCCAAAGCCAAGCAAATAGTACCACCTATTCAGTGACATAAAGCCCAAGTTTTGATGGAAGAAAGAAACCCCAACCAGAATCCATTCCAAGAGAGCTTTTGCTCCCTGTTTTCTGGTGGAGCATCTAGCACTAAATTCTTTGACAATGGTTTCTGTTTGTCTGTGAAAAAGGATGGTTTAACAAGGCCTTTAAAATCTTATCTCACTGTTTTTGCTGGAGTTTACTGATTGCAGTCTAAATTTTATTATAATGAACTTCAAGGGGACCTGAAAAATGCTCACTGTAATCAGTGGGCTCATCACAATAGAAAGGCTCAATCACTTGCTACGTCAGAATCATGAAGAAACAACCAATCTGAACTGAATATCAATACATAATAGTTTCAGTTAGCTTATTTCACACGGATTAAAATTTAAATTATTCTTTTAAAATAGAACAGCCAGGAAATAGTAAAAAAAGAAAAAAATAAGTCACAAATATTCTTATGCTGAATACAATAATAAAATGGAAAAAAAGAACAGATGGACATAACTGGTTCAATCTTCCATATGTGCTCACTCTAACAAAGACAACTACCAGTGAAACCTCTGGGGCGTACTTTGGCATTACTATAAATGGAGGTTACTTGTAAACAAGGCTCATTACAGTGATTTAAGTCTGCATGTCAAGCCCAGGGTAGAATGTCATATTTTGCACTATGAATTTTGAATTCCTGACATTCAAGTGTTTTTCATTTCTTTGTATGTTCCAAAAATTTTGCTAGAAATAAACAGACCAATTTCCATCCTAACAAGGACTGCTATGCAAGAATGACATATAGCTTGCTTGTCCTCTTCACTAGATTGCAGTTGCAGACTAAGCATGACTTGCACAGGTGGAGAAGTAGCAGGGAAGAGAGAAATAAGCAGCTTCTTAGAATGGTACTATTAAAAGACAGTATCTCCTACCCTAGCAAAAGCTCAAAATTAATTCCTAGCATTACATTAAGTAAAAAGCAAATAAGCAGACTAACCCAAAACACCACAAACCCAAACATTTGAAAATGTATCTATAATCAGCTCAACAAACCCATAACTAACTTCTGATGGGGAGAGAAATCTTAAAAAGCAAGGGCAAAAATAAACTGTCAAGTGGGAGCTACGGGAGAGCGCACTTTGGAGAGAAGGCTGTTCAAGCCTTGGCAAAATCCAACAACAAAAAGTGTAGCTAAATACCACCTTATTTGCATTCACATTATCAGATTCATTTGCACTCAGCAGCCAATCTGCTACAGAACCACCTAGTGATCCAGCAGATAAAGCTAACAGTGTCCACTGACTTAAATGAACAGCTGCTTCAAAGCAAATTAACGACAACAGAAAGCCGTGGTCCAAGTCAATCTGTCTTCAAGATTTCCAGACACCTTGGCTTGATATTAGTTGTGAACTGTCTAATCCAGCTCAATTACATACAGTTAGTGAGCTTGCTGCTCCAGATTTTGTTTGGTTGATTTCAACTGCTGTGTGTATTTCTGTTCAAAACAGTGTAAGAGGGTGCTTAAATAAGGATGTAAGTTTACTAAGATGCTTCTTGGGAAAACTGTTTAACCATTTTACCACTACCTTTTGTCTTTTAAGTCATAATGGTAAAATAGCATGTGCAAACAAGATGTAATAACTCATGCAATTAACATTAGTATTCACAGAAGAAGCCTTCCATGAAGAAATTTAATTCTTCATTTTCCATTGACTAGCTAGGCTCAGTATTCAAAAGACAAAGGGTAAGTTTACACTAATGGCTATGTTTCAGAATCCCAACCCTTAATGAAAAAGAAAAATCCAAGATTCATCAGTAGTATAAAGATCCTTTCTGAAAGACTCTGAAAGTCACCTTACAGTCACAATGTTAGGGGAAGCTGATTTTACCAGTATCTTGCAAAAAGTTACTGCAAAAGTCAAAATGGGCAAGGTTTCAAGAAAGGAAAGGTGATTTTTAATATTTTTAATATAGATAAAGAGAAAATCATTACTACTTTAAAGGTAACATACATATGACAAGCTCTCTAAACCTTTTTTTGACTTGCACCAAGTCAGAAAAGAATAAGCTTGGGAAAAAGCAGCACTTATGTGCTCTGCTTGCCTTTGTGGTTGTCAGGGAAGGATCTGTGGCCCACAGTCAAGGCTGAGCAAGAAAACTTGGCTCACAGCCATCAACTAGAACTAGAGGCCTGACCTACCATGGGGAATTTTGAAAAGATAAGCACAGTTAGCTCAAGCAGGTGGAGCAGAGCAGAGTACCTGAGACTTACAGAATACAGCGTAAGCCAAGGAGAGCTGATATACAGAAATCTGTCACTGAAACAAACAAACCAACCAACCACTGGCTGTCTAATAGGGAACTGCAAACAGCTGAACAAGGCAAGCCAGGACAGCCTGAGACACAGGACTGAGAGTCACAACTCAAGAGACTCAGAAACCAAAACACAAGAGCCCATGTAAGACAGCAACGGCATACTCCACAGGGCCTCACTGGTGTAGGATCATAGAATCACAGAATGTTAGGGATTGGAAGGGACCTCAAAAGATCATCTAGTCCAATCCCCCTGCCAGAGCAGGAACACCCAAATGAGGTTACACAGGAAAGTGTCCAGGCGGGTTTTGAATGTCTCCAGAGTAGGAGACTCCACAACCCCCCTAGTCAGCCTGTTCCAGTGTTCCAGTGTCCCTTTCTGATACCCTGAGTTTCTTCTCAAATTTAAGTGGAACCTCTTGTGTTCCAGTTTGATCCCATTACCCCTTGTCCTATCATTGGTTGTCACCGAAAAGAGCCTGGCTCCATCCTCATGACACTCACCCTTTACATATTTATAAACATTAATGAGGTCACCCCTCAGTCTCCTCTTCTCCAAGCTAAAGAGACCCAGCTCCCTCAGCCTTTACTCATAAAGGAGGTGCTCCACTCTCTTAATCATCTTTGTTGCCCTGCGCTGGACTCTCTCCAGCAGTTCCCTGTCCTTCTTGAACTGAGGGGCCCACAACTGGACACAATATTCTGAATGTGGTCTCACCAGGGCAGAGTAGAGGGGAAGGAGAACCTCTCTCAACCTACTAACCACCTCCCTTCTAATACACCCCAGGTACCATTGGCCTTCTTGGCCACAAGGGCACAGTGCTGGCTCATGGTCATCCTGCTGTCCACCAGGACCCCCAGGTCCCTCTCCCCTACGCTGCTCTCTAATAGGTCATTCCCCAACTTATACTGGAACCTGGGGTTGTTCCTGCCCAGATGCAAGACTCTACACTTTCCTTCTTTATATTTAATTAAATTTTTCCATGCCCAACTCTCCAGCCTGTCCAGGTCTCGCTGAATGGCAGCACAGCCTTCTGGCATGTCAGCCACTTCTCCCAGCTTGGTGTCATCAGCAGACTTCCTGATAGTACACTCTATTCCCTCGTCTAAATAATTGATGAATATATTGAATAATACTGGCCCCTGTACTGACCCCTGAGGCACTCCACTAGATACAGGCCTCCAACTAGACTCCGCCCCACTGACCACGACTCTCTGGCTTCTTTCCTTCAGCCAGTTAACCTCCCTTCTTAACCAGTCCACCTCACTTCTCGGTCGTCCAGACCACACTCCCCCAGTTTAGCAGTAAGGATGCTGTGGGTGACTGTGTCAAAGGCTTTACTGAAGTCAAGACAGACCACATCCGCTGCCCTGCCATCATCCATCCACCTCGTTATATCTTCATAAAAGGCTATGAGGTTAGTCAAGCACGACTTCCCCTTGGTGAAGCCATGTTGACTGCCCCTAATGACCCTCTTATCCCTGATATGGGATATATCCCTGATAGGAAAATCCAGTCCTCCTCTATGGAAAAGTGGATTGGATTGGGGGTGACAGTGGACAGTAGGAAAAAGAAGCAACTGCTGCAATACAGAAATAGGGCCTGGCAGCAGGAAAGTGGGTGAGAAGAGGCAATAATGTCCCTTTTGCTCAGTTGACATGAGAACATCAGAACAAAGCTAGTTAAATTTTTATGTTTGTATCCAACCACAGCTATCTGAATAGGATTCACAGAAAGGTCAAGACATTTCCCACTACAGGGATCCAGGAAGACTCCTTCTGAGGCCAATTAAATCCTCATGGTCAAACCTGGAAAAAGAAACAGGACAGAAGAGGGCTCACCACCAAACCTACTGGTCATCTCTCGAATGATAATAGCCTCAAAGAGGTTTTCCACAAGGCAAGGCTTACAGGCACTCTGGGTGTGCTGACATCTGCAATTATCCCCAAATGCAGGTAAATTTATTGCATATCTGTAGCAGTGGAAGGCTGTGTTTACATCCTCCTCATATATTAAATCCAAGCAAACAAAAAACCCACGATGCAGTCAACAGACTGTTAACAGCAATAAAGAAGTACTTTCAGGGAATGACCTGGAATACTGAGCCTCTTCTCACTAGGAGAGGCCCCAGAAAACAGCCGCTGGACAAAGCCAGAAATAATCTCTCAGCTGCAAGAGATCAGTTCTTCCTCCACTCTCAACAGAGGAGTTTCTTCATAATGTGCACAGATCCAGGACAAAGTCAAACCCTTTGGGCCTCCTCCCAGGAGCTTACATCTGACTGGCTTTGTGGGAGGAAATGCAGAAAAGAGCTATAAGGTCTGCAGTCAGAGACAGTGAAAGGAGCAGATGCAAGGATTATGATGTCCTGCTTTGCTGTAAATGTATCAAAGGGCCTTTGACATAACAACCAAAGAATGCAACTGTACTGCCAAGTAAAGGATAAGCAATTCAGGGAGCTGGTTCAATAAATTCCCAGACAGAAATAGAAAAAGGCTGCAGAGACTGAATAAGGACTGTTGCATATTTTGCTGGGATTTAATAGCACCTGAGCTCCTGTTGTGTGTGTGTGGGCTGTAAACATGCAGATGTCTTGTCACAGGATGATGCGGGGAAGCTAAGAAGAGATTTGGGACACAGCTCGAGAGCCAGGATGGAAGTGAACTCAACCCCTTAAGACTGCTGCCTCCCAAGCTGAAGAGTAGATACTGTAGCAAAGACACATTTACTGTAAGCAGGAAGTATCCCAGGCACAGGCAAAGACCAACAAAGGCCACATAAACAAGCCAACACCATAAGAGAAAAAGAACCATTTTTTTCAATCCACTTTATTTAAATACCAGCATTTAATAGCACTCCTCTGAAAAGTCCCTTCAGAGCTGCTGAGAATCAAAGGAGTAGCTCACAGAAAAACCAGTCTTTGATAAAGATCTGAGCTCCTTTAAAGTTGCTGATATAACTACCAACTACAAAGTCCAAGTGTGACTAGGTTACTACCTTAGTTTGGACCAGGAGAATGCTCTTGGAGCAAGTCTCAAAGTTGTCTCCAACTCTGTTTCACTCGTTTGTGCTGCAGAGTTGTCTTGGCACATCTGATATAGATCCCTTCTAGATACCATAAAACTGGGAGCTGTCTCCCAGCTGCTGACAGGCACCCAGTCATGGGCCTGTCACTGGGATCATACTACAACCAGCCTGAAGGAAACCCTCAAAACAGGGATAGTGTGGACACAGGTTTCCCAGCAGCAAACCTTTTGCTCCCAGTGGTCTCACCTGCCTTAAATGCAAATACATCCCCACAGCAGTGAAGCTCCCAATCTCAAACAGCTGAATGGAAAGACTGTTGAATGGGTACAGCCTCAGTAAGACTCTTCTGAATGTGCATTTATGTCAGCATCCCTCCTCCTCAGACAAATTCAAACTTGGAAAAATTACATACTGCGATGGGGCAGGACAAAAAGCGGGTACATGGGAAGACAGCCTGTAGAACTAACAACTCCATGTCTGAAAGGATTATGAATGCCCTTCTTGGAAAAACAAACCAAACCAAAACCAAACAACCAAACAAACACAAAATGCAAAACACCAAAGTAAGAGGAATTCTTGTATTTTGCACTTATATTTGTATAAGCCTTCACCTCCCAGTTCTCCAAAGATATGCCCCTTTTTTTAAATTTAGACTGCAAAAAAAGCCTCCAAAATGTATTGGCATAGCAAGGCTGTCAGCATCTTTGATATAATTCTGCTAGCATACAGTTGACATAGAAAATAAAGCCCACCTGTCTGGTGTTGTACTACTGGAAAAACTGCACCATTTATCTGTATTATATCTGGATAATATACTAGAAACATTAACTCATTATTCATATTAATCTATTACCTTATTTCACATACCGCATCTTGCCATTTCAAATTCATCTGACTGCACTAGCCTAACGATGTCCAGCAGGCCAGTCTTCTACATGCTTTCCAACTTAGAATTGCTTTCCCTTCCTCTTGTTGTAACAACTTAGCTACATTAAATTAATATTTATCTGTAGAAAGTCTGCCTAAAGAGTTATTTTTTGAAATAAGGGCAGAAGTCATGCTGATCACACAACTTGCATTCTCTCTGTTTCTCCCTGTATCTGAAATTTTTTATGTACATGCTTCAAATAATTTCTCACAAAGCCTTGGGAGAAAAACATTATACCTTAATGCCTAAATGAATACAGTTTTCTGGTCAAAATGCATTCATGCCTAATGGAGATACTTGGATAAAAGCATTTCACTTATGAAAGTGTACATTATAACAGTCAAAATTGTGTGCTGATAACAATCAGAGTACTATAGGTCTTTAATCTATTGGTATGGTGATGCTTGTTTCACTATTCTACTTAGGATCTTGCTTACTGAGTATATGTAACAAACCAAATGCTTAATTTACTTGAGTATTTATTAAGATATTTTTGATAGGAAGAGGAAATTCTACAAATTGACACACTTCGCGATTATCATTCACACACAAACAATTTTTCAGTAGAATTTCCAACTTAACCGTTATTTTGTCAATGTCAATCCTACAGTTCTAAGTCCACTCAGAAGCCAAGTCATCCTTTCTGCTTCCCACAGCCCAGCTAACACCAGAGCTGCACACCTGTCCCAGTGTCACTAGTGCAAGTGACACGTTACCTGGAAACAGCTCAAGATCAATATGTAATGAAGACAGACCATGGGAGATATTGCATCACTATTTCGAAAGTCAGAGTAGTCTCAGCAAGAAGCCCTAATTAGCTGAACACATGGTTAAGCTTGTTTTCGTGGGACTGATTGGGAGGGGGGAAAGAACAAGAACATAGGGAGGGTTGTGGAGTGTTCTTCTCTGGAGACATTCAAAACCTGCCTGGACGCCCTCCTGTGTAACCTCATCTGGGTGTTCCTGCTCCGGCAGGGGGATCAGAGTAGATGATCTTTTGAGGTCCCCTCCAATTCCTAACATTCTGTGATTCTGTGATTCTGTGATATAGAATCACATATTTTTCTCCATATTTCAGTACAGTTTCAGGCCCCTTACACCCACCCTAACTACTTCTTTGGTGGTTATACACTTGCCTCAGGAGACAGAAATACAAGGGTACAGGCACCAAACGCAAGTATCCCACTCCCACAAGTGTGTTCAAACACAAAATGTGGGCGGTACGGCTGGAAGGGTCCCTGTCTCCAGCAGAAAGTGACTTCCCTCAACTTAGGATGAAACCAGTGTCCCGTTCCGCGCATTAACCGCGTACGTACGGGCCGCATAGAGAAATCAAACCCGGTTCATCGAGTGGCACGGGTGGGAGGGCGCTCGGTCTCCACGCCGGGCCCCGGCAGGAGGGAGACGGGGCTGCCCAGGCCTGAGGCAACGGCCGGGCCTCCCGCCGCCCCACGGCGCTTACAGCCCCGGCCGCGCCACTGCCGGCCCTCAGCCTTCCCCTGGCCTCTATGAGAGGGCCCACTGGGCAGCCCCGGAGCAGCAGGGCCGGGGAGGGAGCCAGGCCACCCGCTACCGGCCACTCACCCGGGAGCGCGGCGAGGAGACAGCGGCTCTCGGACCAGGCTCTCACCGGGGCGGGACGGCACCAGAGCCCCCAGCCACACGGACAGTGCGCGGGCGATCGGGGCTCACCTCACTTGGCAGAACGGCTGCCAGCACAACCTCCGAACAAAGGTCAGGGCGGAGGCCGCCATGACACGGGGAGCCACGGCGGGGGAGGAGGAGGTGGCGGCGGCGGCGGCGGCAAACTCCGCCCCGCCGGAGCTACTGCGCCCTCAGCTGAGGGGATGGCGATCGCCTCCCGTGGTGGAGGCCGGGCTGAGCGTGATGGCTTCGCCCGCAGCCGCTGAGGTGACAGCGGCCGGGCCGGACCGGGCTTGGCGGGAGCCGTGAGGCGGCAGGTTGGGGCTCCGCTGGCGGGAGGGACCGGGCGGGGAGTCTCCTCTCTACGAGCAACCAGATGCAGGTGTGACAGCAGTCTGGAGCCATAGCCTGGGAAATGCACTTCGGGGTCAGAAATTAAACAGGTTGTTGTGGAAGCTACTGGAGTATCCAGAAGAGTGACACGAAGCTGGTGAAAGGGTTTGAAGGGGAGTATGAGGAGTGGCTAAAGTCACTGGGTTTGTTCAGCCTGGAGAAGAGGAGTCTGAAGGGAGACCTCATGGGGCTACAGCTTCCTCACAAGGGGAGGAGGAGGGGCAGGTACTGAACTCTTCTTTCTGGTGACCAACGACAGAACCCGCGGGAATGGCAGGTTTAGACTGGACATAAGGAAAATGTTCTTCCCCCAGAGGGTGGTGGAGCACTGGAACAGGCTCCCCAGGGAGGTGTCACGGCCCCAAGCCTGACAGTGTTCAAGAAGAGACTGGACAACTCCCTCAGACACATGGTGTGAACTGTGGGGTTGTCCTGTGCAGGGACAGGAGTTGGACTCCGTGATCCTTGTGGGTCCCTTCCAACTCAGGACATTCTATGACTTCTAAGCCTGACGGGCAGCTGGCAC
Source organism: Columba livia (assembly GCF_036013475.1). Classification (NCBI taxonomy): domain Eukaryota; kingdom Metazoa; phylum Chordata; class Aves; order Columbiformes; family Columbidae; genus Columba; species Columba livia. The sequence goes on along the minus strand of NC_088603.1, from coordinate 73,163,044 downwards.
TGTCAGAGAGCAGACTATGGAAAATGATCAGATGTGAAGCCAGTGAGCAAAAGTAATGGACTCAGCCCCTCAAAAGTGCCTTGTAACACACATCACATTATTGAGGGGGGCCATTACTTGTATTATCTTTCTATTTTTGCCTGCTAGGTAGCTCTTAAATATGTTCATGTCCTTGTTTTTCCACACAAATCAGCTGGTGGGCTACTGAATAGCCTTGGGTCTGTACCTCAGTAGGATTGGTGCCGTGCAGAAGTGAAATAAATGCTAGTGTCTGTCCCATCTAACTTAAAATATATTGCTGTTTATTGCTAAGCTTTTGCACTTTGAGCTTTCGCTTCTCAGGGTATGTTTAATTTTTCCTTGCTGATGTTATCTGCTTTGGGAAAGATGTTTCTGTGTTCAGTCAGGTGCTGGGAAGATCTTCATGACTGGGATACTCAGCTCTGTCAGTCTCCTTTCAAAAAGCATCCAATAAAATCACCTTTTAGTCCTGATTCAATTTCTTGTTTGTTTGTTTCTCCTTTCCCCAAAAGTAAATGCATTTAGGACTATGAGTTCTCCCTCAAGGATAAATGTTTCAAAGCTGTTAATGAGCTGTGGGGTTCTCCTTCCTTAAATGCTTGGTTACTGTTTTCCAAAAGTGTACATAACTGTTTGAGACCAGCAGTTAGGATGGCACTTTTTTTTCTCATCTTGCCATGGTTGTGATGTGTGACTCTGGTCAAATCACATGTAGCTGACTTTTTCTAACACAGCCTTGAATTTCAAGCATGAGTGTTCTTCTTTGAACTTGATACATCTTGAATTTTGCTTACGATTACAGATCCAAAAGCCTACCATTTCTCAGTTTCAGACACAACCTTTACTGGTTTGCGCCTCTAGCTGACCTACTTAAAATAGGTATTTATTTGCGTTTTAGCCTCTCAGTGGCAATTTCTTTCTCTGCTACGCAGAGTTGTGAGATGAAATTCATGTTTATAAAAGACTTTGAAAGCACCCTTCTGAAGGTGTTATATTAAATGGTATTGTTGTTCTATACTCTTACTTGGCCTTGATCAAGCAAAACTGATGGCTTTAAAGTATGTACCTTGTTAGACAGAGACAGTATTTTGAATGCATAAAGCCAAACTATGGGCTAATTTTTTCCTCTGACCTACAGGAATGAGGCTTTCTGTGAATAAAAAAGAAAAGAATTCTGCTCTAAAATACTGGCATTTGTTTTGTCAAATAATAGTTTATTTTATTGAAAGCTTATGCACACAACAGTTTTAGTCTTGTAGTCTGAAAAGGCCAGAAAAATAATTACAGGAATGTCATGAGCATCAGTTGAAAGTTTACTGTAGTACTATTGTTAGCACTAATGCGATGAATCTAGAGAGGACTCCCTAGAGAACTCATTTGGTAAGTTGCTTCAGATTTATTGTTGGACAAACAAGTCCCTAATGACAGTGTCCTCTCTAGCATTTTATTGTTAATGGTAAGACAAAAGGTTTTTCCTGGCTGCATTTTTATCCTTGTGTAAAATTCTTATATCCTTTCTTTTATTTCAAAATAATACAGTTTCACATTTTGTACTACTGTCTAGAAGCTACATGAGAAGTATTTGGGAAGGGGGGAGTGCACTTCTCCTGAATTCTCTTTGCCTTTAAATTATTACCCTCTTGAAAACACAAAAGCCTTTTATATATTTGCTTAGCTGAAGGTAACAGTAACAAAAGCAGCCCATTAGACCCAGCTCACCCATTTCAATTCCAAGGTAAAATAGTCTCTTGCATTATGTTTTCTGTTGCCTCTGCGCAGGTGAATACAGAGCACAGCAGCTGTGCTTTATTTGCGAGCTTCCTTCTCACCCAATACTACCTACAGAAAACTTTGCTGTTAAATATATGAGATTAAATATCTTAGATCTTATTTTTCTTAACTTCTTTCTATTGCATGTAAATCAGTTGAAATAGACCTGTCTTTTTAATAAAGTCATACTGGAACTTCTGAGAATGAATAAACTTTTTTCCAGTTGTACCTGAAGACAGAAAAGAGGCATCTCTGGATTCAGTCAAAGATGGATTGTATGCTGTAGGAATTAAATAAGGACACCAGCAGTATGCAGTGCTCACCAAAGGAAGGTATAGAGAAATAGCAAGCACAGTGAATTCTTTTTCTCTTCACCTCTCTAAGATACATATCACAATCCATGTGTATTGTGTCTACAAGAGTACAATTTGATGTGTGTGTCTGTCTCTAGAAACCTATACCTCCAGATGTCCTTCTTCCTTTTTTTCTTCTCTATTTTTCTTCTCTTGTCCTCCTTTCAATTACTTAGCTACTTAGCATTCATCTGACTGCTCAGGTAAGCTGAAATATTAAACAAGCATTTTGTGAGTAGTGTGTCACAAAAACATCTTTCTGTTCTATTGGTGTTGTTATCTTTTCCTTATGTATGTGACATTACCTATTTTCTTAACATGCTTTTAACCATTTCTTCCTTGTAATGTATTCTCACTCATGGAAGTGGGATCTTAGGGGAACAAAGTCACATACCTCACAAGATGGGATTTGCATGTGGCTTAATATTACACACTTTTATTCTGGCCTTTTCTATGTGTGCATTTTACCATATACATCCTGTCGTAATAATTATAAGCTATGTATATGCTAGAGAAAATATTGTGCCCTTATTATGAATTACAAAATCAAGCAATAAATTTTCAGACCACTGGATCCTGATGTTTTGTTTGCAGAGTGAGTGGTTTGACTGTTGTAATCTATATCTATGTGCTGTGTACTTCAGCGTAATTGCAAGTTCTTTGACATGCTGATAAAAGCCTGAACAAAAAGTGTTTCGTGTAACTTCACAGTGGAAGGGAGGAATGGTGTTGACATCATGGGAGCTGATTCTGATACATCAAGGTGATCACCATATTATCTGCATCCCCAGTTCCTTCAAGATCGCAAAATATTCTACAATCTGACCAGCATAATTTTTTTTTTTTGCTATAATGATAGTTCTTGTGTCTTTGCAATAATTTCTGTAGTTTTTAATGTTGAGTGTTTGCCACTTTGTCCCATAGATTTTCTGAAATATGCATTCTTTAATGTCACTGTACTCAGTATTAAAGAGTTGAATATTTGTCATCCCTTACCGTGACAAGGCAGCTGTTTTCTCTTTTATATAAGTTGTTTATCCAGGAAACAGATGTGTCAGGTACTTTATTATTCAGATTTTGATTTCTATGGCAGATGATTTCACATTATCACCACAGGGAACTTTAATGCATATGTAACAGAACGTTATCTTGGTGATTTGTTCACCTTCCCCTTGAAAATCAATCCAATAAATCCTGTGGGACTTACTTGTGTGACAATATTGTCATGCTTTTTGCATTGATGGTGACAAACAATTCCATACATGTGGGAGAGGGCCTTTCATAGTTTTGCTGCTACGGTGAAGGAAACTATAATGTTAACAAGGGGCATTAATCACTGGTGTCTTTGTAAGCCTGGTTTTGGAAACTCCTGTTTATGTGGGTCATGTTCTTACCTCAGTTCCTGACATCCAAGAAGAAATTAGACTTGGACCCATTTGCTTGAACAGAGATTTTTATCAACAGAGAAATATAAACATGAGCTCTAATCAGCAACTAACTAATTGTACAGTGCTTTACTCCACTTTTCTTGGCTGGATTGCTGGTTTATTCTCAGACAATCAGTAATTCTGGAAGAATTGCCTTTTTGCAGCATTGTCCTTAGTTCAGATCTAAAATACCAAGTTCTTAGTTCTCAAGTCTCATTAATGTTCTCCACTGACCAAGTGGTACATGCCTTGAGCTGTGTCTTCTCACAATCTGTTCCATCCAAATATATCCTTGCTGCTTCAAACCATTGCAGTTCCTTTACCGTGAACAAATCACCAAATTTACCTCATCTAGCCGCAGGTTACCATCCTCTAGTAAAAAACATGATCTCTTTTATCATGAATTACAAATCTTTCCAAAACTCTCAGCATTCAGTTGGACAACACATAAAATTTTAATTAAGATCACAGGAGATGGACTGCAAGTTTAGGCCTACATCACTGAAATAGTCACACAAATGAGGATTTGAAGGGCCAAGCCTCATGTCTGGAAAGTGCTGTAATTACTTTGGCACTTTGCCACTATAGAAGAACTTGCCTCAAGTGTGCCATAAAGTTATCTGTCACATTGTATTTTTACTGCTCAGACCCTTCTCTATGTGCTTTACTGTCTCTCCGTATTTTCTCCCAGTATTTTACTGTCCAGTCTTTTACTGTCCAGTCTTTTTTATCCCTTTACAATAGAGCTATAGGAGAGGTCTGTGTTGTGCAGGGTCTAGTACAATTGTCCTTAGGTAGAACATGGGCAGATTCCTGTTTACTTCTGTGATTCATCATTTGCTTCCAGTAGTTGGAAACAGGAGAAGGCTATATACTCTGCAAGCATGATAACATTTGTGCTTATGACTAGCACTAAGCTGCTCTTACAAGTAACTCTTGCATATTTAAATGAACTATTTGGTAATCTTGTTTTGAGGCTTTCCTCTGTCATCTAGTGTGTTTGTGTTCAGAAATTGCTACACTTTCCTCAGCAGGTTGCTCAGTGTTTTGACTGAACATTTAAACTGCATAGGAATATTATTCTTAAGACATTCAACAGAACAGAAACAAAAGTGCGATTACAAATAATATTTTTTGAGGAAATAACACACAAAACAACCTCAGAGATTTTGTAAAAGTTTGTCTGGTAAACAGCAAATCTATATACTTAGCTTTTGAAAGACCCATGTTTTAAAATATGTTGTATATTTACAACTCTTACCAACAATCTATGGAACACTTACATTCTCATCCTGCTGTTCTGAAATGTAACTACTATTTCTGAAAGGTTACATATCATATCTTCTTTGCCAGGACTGGCCAGATAGCCACTTAAAAATAATCTGTGAAATTAAGTAAATGAGAAAGTACTGTTTGAAGGTATCTGAAGTGGTTTGTTGAGTTGCATCGTTTTTTCACACTAAGAGCACCGGGGAAAGATACATTATTGGCAGGAGTTCAATCAGGAGATGTGGTTACCGGAGTCTTGTTTCACATATGAATCAAAGAACAAGAGAATTGATGTTAATTAAAGGAATTGGAATCTTCCTGGACTGGAGTCCTTTTCAGTTTCCTGAACCATTAAATGATGCAGATGTTGTCTGTGGGCTCATCAGACTCTTTTGCCAAAGAACTGGCACTCCTGCTTTTTGTATTTTCACTATTTTCACTTAAAAAAAAAAAAAAAAAAAGGTTTGGACCATCATTTCACAGTTCAAACTTTAAGCCGGCATAAGCAAACACTGCTATTGAGAGGAGTAGTCTTTCTATTTTCCTCAGTCCCTTCTGTTTCACTCCCATGCCTTCTTTCCTGCTGACATGGCTGTTTTCATAGCCAAGCATTGAACCAGTTCAGGGAATTAATCTGAGTTACAATTAACCAGGCAAAACCAAGTCAGTAAATGAATAAAGGTTAATTGCGACCCAGATCAACCCCTGCTCCTTTTCATCAGACAACTGAATGCATTCTCATGCTGGTGCCAAGGAAGGAGGTGTGAGGGGGCCTGCCAGGCAGGTAGATGCTTTTTTCAGCAGCAGGGCTCTGTAACATCAGCTTATGACATTAAAGCGGTAACATTACTGCCTCTGAGGGATTTGTTTCACTTTCTGTCTTGTTGTCTTGGGCTGTTTGTATGGCTAAAATGTTTTATTCACATATCACAGAAATTATCTCTGTATGTAGGTATAAATGGGGCTGTTAGCTTGATCCTCTAGGAAGTGAGTTATAAAGCGATAGTAATGTGCATCTATTAGCCTGTTAAAATCAAGTTGACAGAGGGGAGGGGAAGACATTAAATCCCTGCATGTTTTTTTTTGGCCGATAGAAGGAGGTGAAACTATTAATGGTCTCAGTAAGAAAAGGACTGCATCATGAACTTCACCTTCTGCCAAAAAAATGTTGTAGTAAACACTTTTTTTCATGTGTGGGATTCTCTGGGCCATGATGTATCGTAAGATATTATTGTAAAATAAGTAGTCTCTCTGTCTGCTTGTTTGTGCTCACCCTTGCATAGCCTGTTGTGCTGTGCCAACACTAGTATTGGTGTGGACAGTGAATCAGATCAGAGAACTAATCCAGTTAAGAAATAACCCATGCAAGAAAACCCATCAGCTGACCCGTTTCCCATTTCGGATTACTCTCACCACAAAAACAGCGGAGTTGACGCAGCTCAGGGTATAGTCACTATTCAAGATGGCACGATTGCCAAAACATTTGTATTTGGACTTCATCCCTATGTCTGGTCAGACTTAGTTCCTATACTAGCTTAGTATATCTCACTTTCCATATGGTGGCCACAGTCTAACTGTGGCTGGCTTTATTAACATGAACATTAGCAGAAAAGGTACCAACTATCTAATGACTCCTACCAAGCTGCTGAATTCAGGGTAGCATAAACTTAGAGCAGTTAAAGCAGAGTTGGGTTTACCAGTGTTGGACTGCACCTCCTACAACTCCAGCACTTTGGCAACCCCAATTTGGCCATTAAACTATTTGGTAATAGTCCAGTGAGCATCTGAACTTAGGATGTACGTGCTGTCTTTTGGCTGCTCAGTGTGTAATTTGCTTTGCAGACTGTCTATTGTGCAGGGCTGGTTTACTTCTCAAGGGCAGAGCTTTTTTCAGGATGGTGTCAATTAGACTGCTAAGTGATTCAACATGGGTTTTTGTCTGCATGTTCCCAAAATACTTCAGCACATACTTAACATGTCCTTTTGCTAGGAGAGGACTTCTGATCTGATTTCCTTCATCTAGGGCAATTCTGTAAATTCCAGTAAAGGCAAAATTCACCTCAAAACTTCCCTAGTGGAACATTTTTAAGATAGTAATGGCCTTCTCATCTGAGGGAGGGCAGACCATTTTCCATCTTTCTATGTGTTAGCTTTTAGGAGGTCATAGGTAACCACATTGTCTCCTAAAAAAGTTTAACTGTTGGCATTCTTTCAAGCTGTAACATTGCATTCTAGCAAAATGTGTCTGTTATGCTTTGACCTTAACTGTATGCCACTGTCCCCTTTTGTCTGCCCAAATCCGATGGACTCATCTAGACCTGTTACAATGCTTTCCTGCAGTTTCTCACCTTTCCCTACATAAGGCTTGGATAATACATTCCAGCAGTTAATTTACTGTGAAAACCCCCACATTTTTAAATAAACTATGAAATAATGTCACTTCAGTAAACAGGTTTCATACTGTGCTCTGATGATTATTCGTTGATAACTACATTGCACCTCCACAACCGTTAATCTCTTTCTGTTTTTGTCTACACCAGGATATCACCAGGATATTCACCTTCCTTGGGATCATGTTTGTCAGAATGGTTTGAGCTCATCTACCGCAGTTCAGCTTACTGGAATCCAGCCAATTTGGTGTTTATTCATTAGCAATAGTCTTGAATGGTAGTGAATTTCTGGTTAAGGGTGGTGTGGTTTTTTTTAATCTTTTTAATGAGGACTGGCATTCCAGCTGGCATTTTCAGATGACAGCGTTCATACTTTTTTTGAGTTCCTAGGATGCAGGTAATTTTTAATTACTCCTTGATTTATTCAGGTGCATGCTTCAGTCATCCCTTATGGTGAATATAAATGCATGGTTCAGTTTGTGTTTATCACCAAACAGCTTTGAATTTCTCAAGGGAACTATGCGGAGCATTCGGATCTTCTGGAGAGTTGTTAAGCCCAAATTTTGTTTCTTCATTGTTTAACAGTTGTCTTGTGGTAGCACGAGGCACAGGCCTGCTTCCCACAGTGTAAGGTTTTGTACAGACACAAGACCAGAAGACATTCCACATCAAAAGGATTAAGGTTTACATTGTCTTTAACACTGTAAATCAAGAGACAACATACAGATATGACCACGACAAGACATAGGAGTGAGAACACTGGTCAAAGGAGAGGGCAATGGTCTCAGCATGTCAGGTAATTCATATTTGTCAGGTACAAACCAGAGTATTAAAATACATATATTTTATAGTTTTTGTAGCCTCAATTTGTTTTACATTGAGAACTGGATCCATTCTGAGGCTGTTGATCCATACTGTTGATGAAACTAGGAAAGACTGGTAAAACAATGGTTCTGAGGAAGCGGTGGTAGATATGCATGAACTGTCATAAACTTTTAACCAGATGGAAAAACCCAAGAAAATAAATCCAAAGCCCCAATCTTCTAAAACCTTTTCAGTGGAAAAGCTTCTATAAATGCAGTCACAATAGCATGTAAGTCTGTGTACCTGCTGATAGATTCAGCATCCAAGTGACATATAACTTGCTTTCATTTTATATAATAAACCTATACCTCAAAAGGATTGCAGAGCTTCCTACTGTTGCAGAACTTTCAATTTCCCATGTACTTGTACAACAGAAAATGACCTCAGAAGGATGACCTTAAAATTCATCTGCTGTTTAGGGAGCAGCCTTAACCTCACTGGCATGAAATGCTGAGTGCAGGGGAATGGTTTCAGCCTCATTGCTCTCTAGAGCTGACCCAGAATCACCCTCCAGCGAGGGATGGTGTCCATAGGATTTCCTCAGGGGTATGTACCTATCTTAATTTCACAAGGCACCTTTATAGACCTTGTTCTTATTTTAACATAGGGATGAAAGAAATTGTGGGAAGGGGGTGAAGCAGGAAATGCAGGTGTTGCCAATCTCTTTGCACATTACCTACAGGTGGCAACATCTGTCCAGGCCTTGAGAGACTTCGGTTCAAGCCTACAGCTCTTACAAAAGAGTTTAACGTTTATTTCAGTATTGCTTTACCGGCATTCTACAGTTTCTACAACACTTAAATCATGTAAAGGCTGTTCTCTTACATTGATTTTAATGGCAATAAAATTAACATAAGGCAGATGGGAAAGACAACTGGGCAACTTTTTATCTTAAGGGAGCTGCCCATGTGTTTTGTGCTGTCCTCTCAGCTTTGGCTCCCACCAGTTCCCTGTTGCAGCGGGTACCTGGTTTCTGCAGGATGCCTGTGGCTGCGGCCCCAGCTCCTGCTGGCTGATTACTGCTGCACCTGTGACAAATTAAATTAGCCACAGCTGGGCTGGCTGGAGGCCATGGCAACAAGTTGTCAGGCGGTAATAGACGGTGCAGACTTGGCCTGAGTTGCAAGCTCAAGGGAAGACAACTGTTACTTGTTTTCCTTCCAGGTAAGTATTTCTATATTCATTTAAAAAGACAAAAAATTGCTACTAGATCTTGGTTAAGCCTTTTTGATTGGAAGACACCAGTCTTGCCTTTTGATTGGAAATGTGCTATATAGCTCATAATTTCCAACTGATTAATTTTCCTAAATCATCAGTTTTGTAAGGTATGGAACTGTAGCATGTTTTCTATTTTTGCTGATCTCGGTGGGACCTCTTGAGATCCTGTCAAGTCTTAATGTCACCTGTTTTGTTCCAGTAAGTAAGACTATTTTTCAAACAGCTAGGTAAATTTTGCTGAAAAACACGATGCCATCTTCCTGCACATAAACGTGAAGTCTATGCATCCCACTCATGCTATAAACACTGTGAGTCATAAGTGTTGCCTCATTCTTCAAGGGGAAAGCCATGCCTGACAAAAAACTTAGTGTTGTTGTAATAAGTAAGTAGAATTTTGCTCCATCTTGTTGGAAGTGTGTGGCCGAGGGAGAGGATGATGGTGTTCTTCCTCCGATATACAATGGATGCTCTTTCATTGTCCAGCTCTAAAACATGCATTTACTCATGTGTGGAGAAAGCTTTCCAGCTATTTTTCTTAGTATTAGACTGTTATGTATTTAGAAGGTACAGAGCCGTAGTATGCCTCTCAGAAGATTTCAACAGATTTATCTTTGGAGACTCCAAATATATCTGTTGTGGATTTGGGGTTTGTTCTGACAACAGACAAAGAAAATGGAGTGTTGCTTTATTGGAAGGCTGTATGGTGTATGCAGTTAAATGCATGAGAGCAGCTTTTTTAGGTATAGTTCCAATTCATATGAGGGCCTAGAGACCCTCAGCATAAGTGATGAAAGCTACTAGTAAAACATCTCAGTACTTCAAATTATCCTCTTCGTTATATCACTGAAAGCAAAATTGTAAAGTTCCTGCAGTTAAAATGAAACTTCATTAATGACTGAATGTCCTGGGATGGTGCATTTAAACATGTCAAATTTGGAAATAGGGGTTTCTTTTGCAAAGTAAATTTTGATGTAATTGGACCAAGCTCACTTCTGATTCCTAGCAAATAGGTGTCCAGATCATACTAGTCACTAGCACTGGTTGCCATGTTGGTAGACAGCAGCATTGCAGTAGAGAAGCAAAAGGATGAACAGACTTGAAGAATTAACTGATTTCTACTGCTCATGCACTGGGAGAAAGAGCACGAGAAGGAAAGGTTGGTACTTTATCAGCAAATGACTGAAGTGTCAGGTTCAGGAGAGAGAAAGCCAGATGCTGAAACAGGAAATAGAACGAAAAGAAGAAAGATATAAAAGTATTATTTAATTTATATACTTATTTCCTGTTAATTGGTGAAAAAATGTGATAATTTTATCATCCTTATCTGCTTCCTGAAGGAATGTGTCATTAATCAAGTTAGGAAAAAAGTTAAAACTTTTCAAAGTATGCTTGGCTTGTAAAATATTTGTTATGACCGTCGCTTTGAATACTATGTTTGCAGTATGCTATTGTTGGTTTATATCTCTATGAGTACATACTAAATCTGCTGTAAAATGGAGAAGGAAATAACATAAAATTCCATAGGCTTCAGCCAAAATTGACTCATTTATCCTCTGGGATTAAAAAATTATGTATACACTAAATTTTTGGGAGATATTAAAATGTAATAAATGCTAATCCAGTTTCCCTGCTTCTCTGGACACATCTTAGCCAGTTTAGTATAGGGCTCAGCTTGTGGTACGCTTTTTCTCTTGAAAAAACTTCATGTACAGAAGGGACCTTTGCACGCACAAACACATATGACTGTGCATGAATCCCAGTGCTAACACTTGGTTCCATTCATCCTGCATTTGCGAGAAGTCAAAGCTACAAATAATTCTACAAATACAGCTAATTCTTTTTATCAGGAACCTTAGAAGTGTTTTTTAAAAGAATAGAAGTTGCGCTGGATAATTTTAGGAGACCAGTGACTAATGTAGCCTTTGATTTTCAGCCATGCTAAGTTGTCTGGTTAGAAATGTTGTTGTAAGTAGTGGGCTGAAATACTTGTTTCAAGTGGTGGCTGTGTCTAGAGCAAATGTTTGCTACATGTATGTTCAAAGATGAATTTTCTGGGAGTTTTCTACCTTGTTATGAGGCACCTTACAGCTCCTCCTGGTGGTGAAGCATTGCAAAATGAGGACAAGGAAGATGTAAAGTATCCTTTGTATTGGAGAGCACAGGTAATAAAACACAGTATTAAAAACAAAACAAAAACCAAAAAAATAAACCAGCACCAAAACAAACCAACACTAATCGAATGATTCATAATCTGTCGAATTGTTAAAGTGAGTGTGGAGAAATCAGAGTGCTGTCTATGCTTGCTTTCCTGTAGAACAGCTTTCACATTGCAAGCTGAAAAGAACAGAAAATGCAGGGCTGACTGCAACCCCAATCAGTAAACGAAGTAAGATCAGAAACGTTAGCTATTGGTAACATCTGAAGCATAAATTCTGATGATGCTTTCTGAAAATATATCTCTATGTTCAGGGTTTAGTAGCCTTTGCTAACCTGGAACATTGCAATATTGATGTGTATTTTTAATGACATTACCCACTCACCTACTGGCAAACACACATTGTAATGCTTAAGCCATGCTTCTTTAGTAATTAAAGATTCTTAACACAATCTAGGAAATATAATGCATATCCATTGTTTTAGAAATACAGTATCTTCTTGCAGAAAGGCTGCTAGATGTACTGTAAGTCAATTAGAAGGAATCAGATGGAAACTTGAGACAACCTACTAATTCTCCCCCCACCAATCCACTTCAAAATGATCTTTAGTAGCCTTTACTTCACTGTTCAACTTTTGAACAGCGTAATTTTATAGCTAATAAAGCTCTACGTTCTAGGTCATTTGCTGCAAGCCATCCAGTTAGTTGTCTGGAACTGATACCAGGAGCCAATACTGCAGGAGTCTCCCAAATCCAGCTTTACTTTTGCATAGAGTACAAGCTCGTGCAGGTAGTTTTGCACAGCAGGAGCTGTCTGGAGTGAAATAGCAGCTTTCTGGAGCAGAAGAATTCCCAATGCCTTTTGCTTATTTCAGTTTCTGCACTTTTAGTGACATAGAAGTGACATGTGAATTCCTGCAAATACTGAAATAGAGTTGGGAAAACTCCAGACTTGCTCAAGCATTGAGAAGTCTGCCGATAAATTCACCTGTTCACAAAAACTACAGTGTTTTCATTTTTTCCCTAGCAGTGCTGATGCAAATTGTAAACAGAAATCCTGCAAAGTCGAGTGGCTGGTTTACACGTATTGATTCTGAGGGAGCATATGCTCTTATTAAACTTTGGTTTGGTTTACCCCCTGCTCCCTCTGTTTCTGGTGTGTTGTGTAGGATTTCACTGCTCTGCTCCCCTGGTTGAAGTGTAGGGGCATTTGTGTCTTAAGAAATGACTGATTTTTTTGTACCTATCGAGAACAAAATAACAGCAGTGCCTCTCTCCTCCACAGAGGAGCTGATGCAGGAGTTAGACTTCCTCACGGTGATCTTTGGCTAGTTTAAAGCAGAGGAGCTGATACTATTACAGGTACCTTTGTCATACTTATAATTCTAACTGTCCTTTTGGTCTAGCATTTGATAAAATGCAGTTTATTGATGAAGCTATGCAAAAAAAGTATTAGTCTATCATATTGTTATCTGCGGCTCTGTTCTTAAACACTTTTGTCTCTGTTGTACCTGTCAGCACATTTTATTGCTATGCCCCAGCATGTATGGATTACCACATCAATTTTTGCACCATTTTCCTTTGCCAATGACCAGGCACTTTCCACAAACTCTGCAAATTACTATTAGCAGTGTTTGTTCTTTGGCTCAGACTTATGCCAGCAATAATACCAATCTGGCCTGGGGCCGGTTTTAGCACGACTTGCATTCTTTGCTTCTGTTTTTCCTGAAGTTGCTTCATTCTGTTCTTTTAATCATGATCTATAGAAAACGAGCCTACTACACAGGGTGGAGGGCAGTTCTCAGAGCAAATATAGGACATCAGAGCAACATTTAACATGGGCCAAAAACCCCTGTCTTGTTTGACTACGACATTATTTCTTCAGAGCTCTGTACCCTTTTCTTTCAGATGAGATCCAAAACCATGTAAAATTCTAGAAGAATTGCATTTTTTTTTCTTTTTCAAGGCAGATCTGGAAGCTATATTATCTCTGCTCCTAAGAAACATACAGCAGGACTAGTTTCACAGGCTGACAGCCACTGCTTTTTGAGTCCATCCAGTTGCTCTTGAGCATTTTAAGCAAGATCACAACATCCTCTTGGTCTCTCTGAATCTGAGGCCTCTGGCATTTGCAAGAGTTCAGATTAATTATTCGATTGTATTGTGATTATCCAAATGTCTGTATACAAGTGCTCTGGCGGTCAGCAATTCTGTGATACCTAGTCCTCTTATGAAACTAAATGTTTTTAAAACCCCTGAAGTCTTAGAAGCATTATTTACCACCTGGATTAAGGGAGGACTTTCAAAAGGGCTTTGAAACAACAATGAATAAAACTCTTCTATTTCAATGTGTGTGTAAGAAACCAGATGGCTAGCTGACAAAGATATTGTGTATACATTGAAGACAAACAGATATCATGGGTAGTTCAGCTTGTCTGGCTCCCTCTGCCTTGAATCTTTGACTCTTAGTAATTATACTTGTAGCATCCAGTTCCTTTTATTAGATGCCTCTACCCGTATGAACATGATGGGCATTATGCCTTGGAGAAATATTCAATAAACTATGTAGTTTCCATTAGTACCATCTCATGGGTATGCAAAGAATGCTTCAGTAAACGTACCATTTGTGAAAACGAATAAGTCTGAAAGATGGTGTAAAATTTTTCTTGGTAGATGTCATCATAAGCACTGCTGGTTGGTTGAAGCGCCCACTTCAAGTAGACAGTATGAGTGAAGTAATTAATCCTTTGTGATTCCTTTGTGCCTTGAAGCATTTGTTTCTTGTTTGACAAAAGAAACATTCTGCCTCTGTATCGTTGTTGCGTATTAAATTTGTTTGTCACTTCCTAGAAATTTATTCCTAGCTGGAATTATAGCTGCCTTGCTCTTTTGACACAATAATATTTGAACACTTTTTCACTGAGGAGTGCAGCACTTTATTGAATCTGTTTTATTTAGGTCTAGTTCAGGTGTGCAGGTAACACGTGGATTTGCAATATGATTGAAGCTCTGAGGAGCTCTTAGGAGAGTATCCTATAAATTAATGCTTTGGAGTAACACTAGGTGGACACCTGGATCTTCTGAAGTTGTGTGAATTTTATGTTGCACATTCTCATTTAGAGTGGCATGCACTAGATCCTCCTTCATTGCTACTTCCATACCTTCAGCATGTATCCTTCAAACATGCATTCAGTATTATTGTAAACAGCATCAATTATTTACTAGTATTATGGAAATAATTGCAGTACCAGTAGGTGCAGGAACAGCACTGACTTTGCTGCACTCAGTGTTGACTTCAGTGACCAACTCAGAAAATCTGCTCATATGGGAAAGCCATTTTGTATACAACAAAACTCTGATGATTCCTGTAGATAGACCTGGCACCACTGGTGATTCATTGGATTTTTATCGCTCTAAGGGACTTGATAGTGGCTGAGAAAAGGCAGCAGTCTTCTGTCTCCTGTAATGTCCTAGTATGACCAGTACTGATGGAGTGAGGTAGAAAATGGTCCCTTCATTAGTCTCTTTCCCCTTGTGAATCCTCAGTTGAAATATGTGGAGTATTGCAAGGTAGTAGAGATGTGAGGGACTCTATTCTCAATGTCAACCAAATAAAGAAAAGTTATCCTTGTAAGATGATGCACAAGTATCCTTTGCTGTTTACAGGATCACTTAAAAATGAATTCAAATTATCTAGCTGTTTCTTTTTGACATGAAGTAAAAGAAAGTGGTGTCTTAAAGTGGTTACTATGAGCATCTCAGAAAAACTAGCAGACTTGGACTTGAGAACAAATTATTAAACGATGGAAGATGCAAACTCTTAGACACAGACCTTAAATGTTTTGCATGTCCAGGCTGCGAGAGATTTACAGCTGTGCTTGTGACATAATGCTAGTTCCTTAACTCTTTGATAGAACTGCATGGTGTAAGGTAGATGTGATGAATTTGCTTCAGGAGTTTATTACAGACACATTCAATGCAGTTTGCAGGCCTAAATAGCTGAAATTTTAACAGATTCATGTGGCATAATAAACTTAGGTTTCAGAGCATGAAAAATTCTCTCAAAACCACGTTAAAAGTACAAAATATGCAAGCTGGGCTTCAAGAAAGGTCAATTTTTAGTTTTGTGGTTGCTTAAAAGTGTTGGGAATTTATTCACATAGCTGAAAAGAGAGATTAATTTATTCAAATCTTGCTCAGAAAAGGCAGTCACTGCTGGAACAAAAAGATATTCCACCCAAAAGGACCACCACAATGGAATGGTTCTGACATATAGACACAAATGAGAATATAGAGTCATTCATTGATTTTTCTGAAATCACATGCTATTTTGATTATCATAGGATCACTTTGGTTGGAAAAGACCTTTAAGATCATTGAATCCAACTGTTAACCTAACACTCTCAAGTCCACCTCTAAACCATGTCCCTAAGAACCTCATCTACATGTCTTTTAAACACCTCCAGGAATGGTGATTCAACCACTTCCCTGGGCAGCCTGTTCCAATGCCTGACAACCCTTTCTGTGAAGATATTTCTCCTAATATCCAATCTAAACCTTCACTCGCACCACCTGAGGCCACTTCCTCTCATAACTTGCTACTTGGGAGAAGAGACCAACACCCTCCATGAAACAACCTCCTGTCAGGGAGCTGTAGACAGTGATCAGGTCTCCCCTCAGCCTCCTTTTCTCCAGGCTAAACAGCCCCCGTTCCCTCAGCTGCTCCTCAGCAGACTTGTGGTCCAGACCCCTCACCAGCTTCATCACCCTCCTCTGAACTCTCCAGCACCTCAATGTTTTTCTTGTCATGAGGGGCCCAAAACTGAACTCAGGATTCAAGGTGGGGCCTCACCAGCACTGAGTACAAGGGGACAACCACTTCTCTAGTCCTGCTGGCCACAGTATTGCTGTTACAAGCCAGGATGCTGTTGGCCTTTTTGGCCACTGAGGCACACTGCTGGCTCATATTCAGCTGGCTGTCAATCAACACCCTCAGGTCCTTTTCCAGCCACTCTTCTCTGAGCCTGTAGTGCTGCCTGGGGTCATTGTGACTCAAGTGCAGGACCCAGCACTTGGTCTTGTTAAACCTCATACAATTGGCCTCAGCCCAATGATCCAGCCGGTCCAGATCCCTCTGTATGGCCTTCCTACCCTCCAGCAGATCAACACTCCCACCCAATTTGGTGTCATCTGCAAACTTACTGAGGGTGCACTTGATCCCCTCATCCAGGTCATTGATAAAGATATTACAGATATTATGCTTGAGTAGGCTATGAAGCTGTAGACTCTGCTCTTAAACACTGCAGCTGTTGGGATGAGAATGACTGTCAGCAGTGAACTGTCTGAAAAACATGGGACAGGTGTCAGGTAGTTGGGTCACCTCTCTGTTGACCTGAGTAGTGTCATCTCCAGAGATAAGAGGCATATATTTTGTTGCCTCTCCCCAGTAGGTAGTGGCATTTCAGGTAGCACTTGCTAAGCTTTGGAAAGAACTTGGCTTACTAACTAATTGTAGAAAAAGATGTGTGTAAAGGGAAAACAAAGCCTTTAGAGACAGACTGCTTTTATTTTCTTCACCATCCATGAGATGTGCACCTACACTTGGGGAGAGTGTGTGTTTGTCGTATGTGACTGTGTGTCACTGAAGGCGTGCCAAAACACTGGTGTGCTGGTGTTCCAAAGCTTTGAAAAATAAAAAGCAAGCTTTCTCTTGGCTTAAGTACATACTGTAAAAACTTAAGTACAAATACACCAGTTCTTCATTGGCAGTTAATAAGAATGCTCTTCCTCTCTCATGAAGAATAATATCAAGTTCTCTCCAATTTGTCTTTCTATTGTTTTTTAACAAAGACACTCACTGTAACAAAGATTGTTTTGCTCCCTCTGGCAATAGCAGCCCGTGAGTTGGTCATCTTTTTGTGCCTCTTTGTCTCTTCTGATTATATCTGTAAATTACATATTGGGTAGTATTTACATTACACATATTTGAAGAAGAGCATTTGGAACAATCTGCTCACTGCAGCTGAAACTGCTTTCTTTGGGAAGATGCGTATTGAGAAGTTTCTGGAGTTAGGCTGAGCTGAATTAAAAAAATCTAAAAAGTCACCCTTATAGATATAAAAATAGAAAAAAAAAAAAAAGTGGATGAACATGTGTCGCTTAGTATTATGGTAAAGCTTAGGAACCTCATTCTTCATTGTGCTGGGTGCTGTCCAAAAAACCCCACCATGAAACAATGAACAAAAGGCTTTTGTGCTACAAAGAGCTTACAATTTAAGAGACAACAGGGTGGAGAAAGACACTGAAGCATAAAGAAATAAACAGCTGCCTCTGAATTCATAGGAGACTGGTACAGTTGTCATTGCTGGGCATATAAAAAGAAGTGGATAACAGCACAGCTACAAAATGCCCCAGTGCCCTATTCTATAAAGAATAAATGTATTTATGTGACATGTTGGGAATGATAACCTTATCTTGTAAAAGCTGGTATAAGTTCCCCTAAATAACGAAGTAAATAGAATCATAGAATCGTTTTGGTTAGAAAAGACCTTTAAGATCATCGAGTCCAACCGTTAACCTAACACCACCAAGTCTACCTCTAAACCATGCCTCTAAGTGCCACATCTACACGTCTTTTAAATGCCTCGAGAGACGGTGAATCAACCACTTTCCTGGCAGCCTATTCCAATGCCTGACAACCCTTTCAGTGCAGCCTTTGCCATTTCTTACATTTCTTAGGAACGAAAGAAAAATAAACACATTTTCTGCTACACAGTGAACATTCCTCTGCAAGTGTTTTACATTTTGGGACTTCAGCCTTACAGGAGTGATCTCTATTACATGTGTTGTAGGACTGAGTACCTCAGCCCTTTGAACACTATGATTTGAGATGATGTGATTTGTTGATGAGATCAATGGCAGCCTTGCCCCTTGCAACCATGGAACAGCGATGCTCAAGATTCTGAGGGGAGTGAGGTAGGTGAAGAACAGGGAAGAGTCCCTGAACTTCACAAGAGCAGAATTTGGCTTATTCAGGGAGCTGGTAGGTGGAATACTCTAGGAGGCAACTCTAAAGGGCAAAGGAGCTCAAGAGCTGACTCACTTAGAAGATATTGTCCTTAAGGAGTAAAGAGTTGTCCATACCAGTACTTGGGAAATTAGTATCTATAGAACAAGACTGGCTTGACCAAATAGGGAACAAGTTACTGAGCTCTAATGCAAAAAGAACATATATAAGAGGCAGGAGAAGGAATACAGAATTTGCCCAGGCTGGCATGGGTGATGGTAGGAAAGCAAAAGTTCAGCTAGAACTGAAACGGACAATAACCACAAAGGGCATGCTTACCACTACATTAGCAGTAAAAGAACAAATGAGGAAAATATAGGCCCATGGTTACATGTGCTGCATAAATTAGTGGCAGTAGGTACAAATAAGATGGAGGTACTCAACATTTTCTTTGCCTCTGTGTTTAGTAGCATCTCCCAGGCCTTTGTGCCTGGAGATGGGCTCAAACAGGAGAGGAACTACTGGTAGAGGAAGGGGATCGAGTCAGGGTGGTGAAACACTGGCACAGGTTGCTCAAGGAGGTGGTAGAAGCCCCATCCCTGGAAACATTCGAAGTCAGGTTGGACCTGAGCAACCTGATCTAGTTGAAGATGTCCCTGTTCTTTGCAGGGAGGCTGGACTAGAGGTTATTCCTCTCTACACCAGTTTTTCCACTGATGCAATAGTACTGACGTTCACCTTGCTGTCTGCAATCTTGTCTCATCTGTATAAACAGAAACATCTATTAAACCTGCAATTTCTGAAAATCCTCTTTGCAAAGAAGTGTCAACAAAACGTCTTGGTGTACGTAACATTCATATGACAAGCAGATGATTCCATGGCCAATTCAACTTGGGGGGAGCTTCATGGGGGTGGGTCCTAAGTGGGCTGACCACAGGGGTTCTCATGGATGTATAACACAGTACCGCAAACACCTATGAGTGCTTGAACTTAGGTTTGCATTCACTGGCATGATTCATTGCATATTCAAGATTTAGTGCCATGATGAATTTTTTGCCTTTTATCTACTTAATAAATGCATCTGAAAAATCATTTAACTTTGCAGTTTTCCTTGATCTTAATTCACATAGTATAAAGGAACAAAATATCCATTAATATCTCAGTAAGGCTGGTTATAAATTAAGCTTGACTTACTTTTATTTTAGTGTACCGTAGGCACTTGTAATAATTTATGCATTATAGAATAGGATTGTTTTCTGAAGAAAACAGTTCTCTTGTGATGGTCCTTCACCATGAAGAACACACAGTATTCATATAATTCACAAATATCTCTTTAAATGGCTTCAGCTTTAAAGGGTTTTTATATTTCATTTTCAATCTGAACTGTTGCAGCATCCACATTCACAAATGTCAGCATGAATTTCTCTCCTAAATTAATTTAATTACCTAAATATCCAAAGTAATTTCACACGTGCAACCCTTTATCTAATTCACAATAGGCAACATAGCTATCCCAGCCACAGCCTTCCAAACAAACAGTGGCTCTTGATTCCAGCTAAAAGTATTACATTTCCCAGACTTCATCTTAGTCTTCCTTTTCTTGTCTTAGCAGGTTGGCTAAGTTTTTCACCTGAAAAACATGTTTAAAATATACCCATATCACAGCATCTAAAGGAAAGAATACTTTACCATCTTGAAGTATATGAGTACCCCATTTGAAAAAAAATGGTTGGCAGACAGAACAAAAATGGTACTAATTTTTTGCTACACCCTGAAAGACCAAATGCAGAGATGTATCGCATCACTGTCATAATGTATCATTTTAATTGTGGTGCTCAACAATGATGTGGTACTGTTATGACTGCATTATAAAAGGCTTTTCTGGTACCTTCCTATTTTTAACTTTCCCTGACATCTGAAGAAAATTCCTTTTTTTCTTTTTAATAAAGTAAAAGTGGAAAGAAGGCCTTGACTATATTGATTTTGTATTAAGATTTTTTGGGGAGGGAGGAAGGGAATAGCAGGACAGGATAAAAAGGTTGCTTAAATAAAAATGAAACAAAGAGCTTGTTTTATCTGCCTTTATTATCAACAAGCAAGTGCTGAGTTTTAAATAAGGGAAGGGCACACACCTCTTCCCAATCTTGTCTCAAGAACAAATAAGTTGGCCATCAGTAATCTTGTGGTTGGCAGGAATGCCTTAGCAGGGCACTTGAACACGTTAACTTATGATATTCCATCTAGACCTGTGTTCCTCTGCTAAAGGAGACGAGAGGTTACTGTCCTTTTTCTGCTCTGAAAAATGGTGCTTCCCCTTCCTCATTTCCTTCTTCCCTCCTTCCCTTCATACGTGCCCTGGAGCTTCTCTGCTGCTCTCACTGGTGCAGTAAGAACTTGCCCTTCCTGCCTCAATCTCAACCTGTGCAAAGGGGTAAGTCACAACAGACACCAGCTACCTCTGAATTTATTGTGTGTGGATCAACATATTACTTAACTAAAATTTGAAGGACTTTTGGTACTTCCATGTGGGGAGACCCCTGTAAGCAGACTAAAAACTTGTTTTTCCTGAAAACTGTTATTAGAATTATGATTGTTGAGAAGAGTGTAAAAGCCTTTATAGGAGTCTGAGATGCAGTAAAATGAGGCTGGATACATGAATAATTAAGATCTGTAGTGGGAGGAGAAGCTAAAAAAGCTGTGGGACTTGTGTTGCAAATAGACTGATGTAGGGACAGTCTTATTTTCTCCTGAATTCTCATAAATTTTCCTGGAAAAAAACTACTGTTGTCAGCTGACTGCCACTATGATGGTACCAAAGCTATTTCAAAATCCATCTGTATCTGCCTCAGAACAGTGCCCATAGCTTGCCTATATCACAGATATCAATGCAGCAATCTCCAAAACAGTCCCTTGAGCCACGCTGTAGGCTGTAGCTCAGTGTAGAATACAGATATCCGTTGAGATCTGGAGATCATGTGGCTGCACCAGCAGAGGTTTTGCACCAGTTTTTTGCTGTCTTTAGTGGTCTTCAGCTAAGGTTCTTATGTACCAAAATTTAAAAACATCTTTCTTAACTTGTTTACTCACCTTTCAAGTTTTCTGCAAAGTTGTTGAGATTGTTCCCATTGCCACTGCCTGAAACAACAAGGAATTCTCCTAAGCACACCAATGGAAACTGATGTTGTAGATAAAAAGCAGGTACAGCCTGATGATGGAGCTGTGTCTGAAAGGCTCAAAGTGATGCGTGAGGGATTCAGGCCAGCCCTCAAAGTGATGATGAGGCATAAAACTAGGCTCAGCTGTTTTGTGTTTTGTTTTAATCAGGATTCCTCCAGATGCTGACCTTTGGCCATCACTAACACAGCATTACAGAGGTTGAAGGTGCTCTGAGTTGTGACAGAGGTCACAGACATTTCTCTGTTTCCCTTTCATGACTGGCCATGGTTCTCTGCTGTCCCTGCCTGGATTCCCAGCAGCCTAGCCTTTAAGAGTCTTTGCAAGTCTACCAGTTCTGGAGCCCCTTGTTTCACTATAGAGCCTGTACATGAGAAGGAGGGAGGCAAAAATGAGATCTTGGTCTGTTGTGCAGTAACCCAGTCAGTACAAGTTTGGCAGGAAATGCCCACAGAGAAATTCAGGAGATACAAAAGATGCAAGTACTCATCTCCCTGGCTAATTTCCAAGCTTTGAAGATCTTTTTAAGGGGCTTTCCATGAGTTTTGAGGCTGGAATATTGCCAGAGAAGTAAACTTCTTGCATTCCCACCATCTTCTTGCTGTTGCTTTCAACTGGTAGATTGTTTTGTCCTCCACTCGCACATGCCAAAGGTCATCTGATCTTTCCTGCATGACATCAAGGCTGGCTAAGAAACACATGAAATATGATGCCTGTTATGACACTTATAGCTGAACTGTCCTTGGCAGCTTTGCTAAGTGCTGTGTAATTTCTATGTACCTCTGAGGAAAAAAAAAAAGAGAGAGACTGTTATTCTGCCAGGATTTCTAGGAAGAAAAGTGTCATATGAAGCAAGGGGAAAAAACTTTTGTTTTAAATAAAAGTTGTGAGGAGGTTGATACTGGACTCAAAAGGTATGACTGTGGTCTCGCCTGCTCATTTTACACTTCCTCCAGTTGAATTACTCAGAGCTGATGCTGGCAGAAGTGTAATCAGGGCCAAGATCTTGAGAGCCAGTAGACTTTATTGTAAATGATTCCATAGTTTCAATCTTATTACTTTGTTGTTTAGCTTTCCAGAAGTATTAATGTTTTGGAAAAATGTAAGGCCCAGTTCTTTGATCTGCCCAGTTTTTTGACTTGCCCTTAACTCCAGAAGGATAACATAAATGTGACTAACTAGAATTTGGCCTGTACTTAGCTCAGCTATTGAAATCTGTGAGAATTCTATTTTATATTAATAGTTTTATGAACAAATCATAGACCACTTTGTGCCCTTTCATCCTTTTTGAGCAAGTGAGAAACAGAATATTGCAAATGTTAAGTTTATTTGTGTCTTCCCTTAAGTCTATTACAGATATATGTAAAGTATAAGATAATTAATTTTTTCAAATGTATGTTATTTTTTTGCATCAAGTCAATTCTTGCGCCTAATGTTTTGTGAACTGCAGGACAAATTTGAGAAGACGTTGTCCTGAAAAAAGAAAACTTCACATAGGCTGGAACAAATCTCCTACCTATAATTACAAAGCCTGGAGTTCAATAATAAGGAGGGGACTTCTGTCAGTCCCTTGAGAACTTTTAAAGATAAATCCCTAGCCTTGTGTAGGATCCAGAATTTAGTACTCCTCTGTTTTACTGGAAATTTTACTCTGGTAGCTGAAGTTTAGGTGTTTGTTTTTTTTTTTTAATGGAACCCCACTTAAATTAGTAAGTTGGCCGATAAGATATTATTTGCATGGATAAAATTCTATAGTAACATTGTAAGGGAAACTCTTGGATACTGCTGTGTTTACTATATGTGTTGTTGGACCATTTGTATTTCTACTTAATATTTTCTTATAGAGTAGCAAAACAGCAACAAATTTCTTTTTTTTCCCTTTGGATTAGAACAAAAGTGTAGTGCATTGTTTCCAGACTTGATCTAGTCATGCTCCTGATAGACAACACACAGTTGCTTAGATATGCTTCATTTTGTCCTGATTACACTTTTATTGAAATGAATGGATGTCAGTGGGATCAGCAATTGCTTTTCATAGTCCTTCAAACAGATCTTAAAATTCATTGCACAAGCTTGGCAATCTGTAGTTTACAGTATATATATGACTCAGTTCACCACAAGGTTGGTGTGATTGCTTTTTCTGGGTAATTCACTGTTGCTTTGTTTTTGCTGTTAGTGGTAAGTTGCAGGAGACTTTTGTTTGCATTTGCTGTTATCAGAGCCAATGTCTTCCTGAATGAATGAGTTCATATTATAAACAAGATAGGAAAATTAGGAGGGATGTTATTTTATAGTTAAAGGAAACTCAGTTCCAGTAGAATCCAGCATCAAACAGATGCTTTCAGTCAGGCAATGTTTTGTGTCCAAGGTTTTTTCTCATAAATAAGTGTGTTAGTGCATAACTGAGGAACAAAGTCAGCAAGAAGACCTAAAATTGGATATGAATGTGATAATTTTCATCCACACTGCCCTCCACGGTAGTCTTCCATCAGCCTCAAATCATCCAAAGGTATTCATTGTAAGTGTTTTTGTAGATGACTTCATTTGGCTTGAAGGAGGTCTTTGATTTGAGCTGATTGCACCTCGAGGCTTTATACTTAGGAAGAATAAAGAGTACTTCCAGACTAGTTCTTTTCTAGTTTTTTAAAAAATAACTTTATCAAAGAGATTTCTTTCACAACACTTATATCAACATTTGAGTTAATATCTCAGAATAATATTCATATATTTAAAGAACAGGAAAAATGGGAAGAAATCCTTCATGTTTGTATGGATGGTATACATTCTTAGACAAATATGCTTAGTCACTTGAGATGGAAATAGAGAAGTTAAAAGAACTGAACTCGATGCCCTGACTTGCACAGCAGAGTGCCAAGTAATTTTTAGAAAAGTTTGAGGACATCTGTACTTACTCAAAAGACTGAAGCAGAGAATATTCTGACAAGTAAGAAGAGCAAAGGGAAAATGGCAGTTTTCATCTAGCTTCTGGAACAGAAACACATCAAAACAGTGCATGAAATCAATGTGAATTAGGCACCTAAATTGCAAATTTAAAAATTGAGTGGTCTGAGACTTTTTAAATGAGTCTACCTACCCGTCCTGGACTTCTAAGCTCATATCCAAAAATCCCATCCTGGACTTTAAAGCTCATATCCAAGGAAGCCACTTTCTGGAAACCAGAAAGGATTCCCAATTTGTAGCTAAGTACTTTAACGTACCCCTCCTGATAGCTCCCCGAGATCCTGGTCACAACAGACTCTTGAAGCTGCTTCCCAAAAAACCTAAATACTAGATTTGTCCCCTGCTCGGAAGTGTCCAGGCAGATGAACAGCAAATAAAGTGAGGTCAATATCAAGTTAGATCATTTTCCATGTATTGGATGTGTGTTATCTTTGTTTATGCAATTACTAGATCTGCTTTCTAGGGGCACCAGTCAGTAGCATTACACTAGGACTATGTCCATCTCCAGCCTTGAGTCTCCATGACCAAGACCATGGTTCAGTTGCTAGTAGTGTGTTGGTAAGAGACAATGTTTGGTTGTGTCTTGTTTGTTAATGCAGATGTTAAGCAGTACCAGTTCCAAGATCAACGCTTAAGAAACATTGTTGCCAACTGTCTGCCCTTTGGACATTGAGCAATTTGAGGCTGCCAGTTCAGCTCATTTTCCACCCGCTGAAGCCATACCTTCCCAGACAGACCAAAAAAATGCTTTGGGAGACTGTAACTAAAGCCTTACTAAAGTCAAGGTAAATGACATCCGCTTCCATCCCCTTGTTTACTGAGTCAGTCATTTAATCGCCTTAGTTTCCTTTATGTGTCCAGAAATTATGTTCAGGAAGATTTGCTACATTTTCTTCTCAGGGACTGAAATGCGACTGACCAGCCTGTAGCTTCCCATGTCTTTCTTTACCAAATGGGAGTGATGTTTGCCAAAACAGCCTCCTGCTGCGCCTGCTTGACTTACTGCACATCAGCAAGGACTGTTGTCTGTGTTTTGAGTTTGCCCTGAGAGGTCAGCTGTTCTGTTTTGTCTTGGTAGGAAACACCAGAAATACTAATTTTAGTGTAGTCCTATTAAAATCAACAAGACTGTTCACATACTTAAAGTTGGACAGGGTATTACATATGTGTTGAGTTGAGGTGCTGAAGGACTCTCATTTCTAACTGGCAACAAATCAGGCATTAGCTAAAAGATATCATATTAAAATGTCTAATTTTGTACCTCATTTTTAGGAGGCAGAAAGTAAATCAGAAAACCAAGCAAATGTTTGCCAAGTTTTGAGGAAAATTGATCTTTGGAGCCAGGCTTAGTTCCTGAGGTCTGTCCCTAGTTAAAAGACCAATTGATAGTACTTAATTTTTGAAATATATAGCAGTGGGAAAATTAGTTTTAAGCTCTTTCAGACAATCCACTAGGCTTTCCCTAAGTGGATTATTTGTATCAGTGGGAACCAGGCCTTCTTGAAATCACACAGCCAATATTTCACCCTGAGAAATTTCAGAGGGAATAGTGCAAGGTTTTATCCCATCTAATTCCAAATTTAATGCATTCTTCTGCTAATTGCTGATGATGCTTCCTGAAGTTCCTAAATGCTTCAAGAGCAAATATTTATAGCTATGTGAAGCTCCTGAATGTTCATAAAAAGATTGGCAATACTCCTTATCAAATAAGAGTAAATGTATTTAATTTTATAAAATCTCATTCTTTTAAGACTTCAGAGGATAAAAAGAAAATGCAAATGAGGAACCCCCTAATTGATAAGAGAAATGTGTATACTATCAAGGATGAACACTTTATATATTTTACATACAGTTTATTTAAAGTGTATACAGTCACTGGTCTTCTCCCTGAGTGCTGTGGAATTAAAGTGCCATCAGAAATGTTTGTTTGCGGCTGGTTTGCTTTTTCATTCTGCTTCCTATATTGATCACAGATTTCACACTTGAGTACCTTTTATCTTCAAAGGAAACATTCCCTGAACCTTATGTAAGGCATCACTGTTTTGGAGCCTTGCCATTTGCAAAATTTTTTCCATCTTTCCTGGTTTTGATCAAACTTGTTTGGCAATGAGCATTTGGTTTATGTATTTATCCCAGTCATTTTGGCTCAGTAGGTCTTTCTCCTCTTCTTCTTGCCTTCTCTCTTCTCAACTGAAGAAGTTTCTGTTGCAAAGCCTTGCGTTGTGATAGTGATTGTGTGCTTGACAAGAGGTCTTTCACAATCTTATTTCCTCCTAATCCTGTTGTGTGAGAAGTGACCTTTTGAGACTTAACTGCAAAATGAGATAGCTTAAAAGTGTATTTTTGAACACACGAGCTGAAGATGCAGAGTTATATACATTCTATATCGGGTCAAATCTGCCAGACGTGTTGGCTTTCATCCAAACCTGAAACTATTTGAAGTTCACCTGATTATCTGACATGCTGTCATGGGGAACCATAGATTATTTAAGCCATATTGAAATCATTGTGCCATTTTGTGATTGTCTCCAAGTTTCAAGCAGGAAAAAATTTTATCCTTAGGCACAGTGTGTGTCTTTAAGTACAGTTCTTAATAAGTCTTGCAAAAAGTCACTTCTGCTTGAAAACTTTTACTTACTTCTCTCAGAAACATTGCTTGACTAGTTAGGCTACAAAAACCTTGCTCCCAAATCTGTACTCTCAGATTTTATTGCCGTATTTTATTTTATTTCACTTTAGATATCTGTGACACAATGGGAATAGTCTTGGCAGGTAGCTGATTCCTTGTAAAGAAAAATACTTTTCCTGGAATAAAATTTTAACTAAACAAAATTATACTTTAAATTTCTGGCTGACTTTGTCTTATGTATAATTCATGCTCCTGATGGAATATTTTGTGGGTCTCTAATATCTGATTACCAGTGCAGCTTTTGTCTGCATACCTACTTCTTTCAAAGAAATCTGGATGATTTGGCATCATTTTCCTGCATCACATTCCAGAGGATGCAGGTGGCTTTTGTCATCACCCCCCCTGGATTTTTGGTAAAAATGAATCAGATATTTTCCAGAAATGCAGATTTCCCCCCCCCCCGAAAATTACAGTTCTATGACTCAGACATTTGATTTGGTAGAGGCTGTGTTCATCAACCATGTTTTTGATGTTCCCAAGACAGTGTTTATCAGACAGATGTTCAGAGCTCATGGTCTCTGAAGCCCCTGCCCCCAGAGCTCAGCACTGCCTTTCTTGTAGGGAGCTGAGCCGGGAATGTTCCTGCTGGGACACTGACACGCTGAAGACCTGGCCAAGCTTGGAGGCCTCCAGCTGAGTTAATGAGCCACAGAACAGCATGAAGTCTCTGCCAGTCTTCTTGAGAACTAGATCCTTGTTATTACACCAAGCTGTGAATAAATGACATGTTCTCATTTGAAGGAAACATCTCTTTGTTCTACCTTCTCGCTTTTTATTCCCCTGACCCCCACCCCAAACTCCTCCCATTTTCTTAAGAGAAAAAAAAAGGTTTTAATATTAATACAAACCTGGTAGATATCAATATTTTCTATATTTTTGCCAAATGAGAGGCTCGTAATTCTTTTTCACGAATGTTTATAAACAATTTTCCAAAGTGTGAAGTTGACTTTCATTTCTTTGCTGGTCTTCAGAGGCCTACAGAGCAGCTGCAAGAAAATCCATTCCAATTTAGAAAGAGTGCTTTAGTGTGTTTGAAAAAGATATTTCCTAAATACTTCTGGTTTGCTAGTGAAGGGATTTGCAAGAAGCTTTCAACGGAGCATCTGTAAAGCATGACCAAGACAGCTTTGGGGGCTGATATTTTCTGGTAGTCTAAGGTCAGTGCTGAGGGCCAGCCCTATAACTGAGCACAGGAGCAAAGGTGATGGACTCATCTGGAAGCCGGCATGAGCGGCAGACTACATAAAAATCCCAAAGACCATTCAGTGGTACAAACTTCGTGTCCTACCTTTTTTGCAGGAAATTGCATGGTGGTAAGCCAAGCAGGAGGAAGCTCCAGCAGCAGGTGGAGCTCAACCTCATGCTTTATGTACCCATCCCAAAGCAGGTGGATGTCAACATCAGCAAGTCATTGCAGGCAAATGCTGAAGTGATTAGAAGCTTGGTTTTTGACCCACAAACATGCATGTAAATACAGATGACGCCTTTGCAAATCAGGAAGGTATTTGTGGGGCCCTGCTAAAGAAATCATCTGTAGAAGAATGCTTAAAGGAAATGATGTTAGAAATACGGTCAAAAGAAGAAATAGAAGTAATGAAATTGGTGAGAGGTAATGAACAGAAGTGAGAGAAATACTCACCAAACATTTGATTTAGAGATATATACACCTCAGTACAGTTGCCAGTGAAATAGCCTGGTAAATGAGGAGCTGCAAAGAACTTTCCATACAACACTCGTGAGAGTGATTGAGGAATACATACCTCTATGGCAGTGAGGGAAGCTTGTCCTACTTCTTCTCCCTCTGCACTTGTTTGATTACATTTCTCTTCTTCAGAGGATTTGTACATTTTCTTTCCCATAAAGTAGTGCCACTTAGAGTGCAGATGGTTCTCTGCCATCCAAACCCACCAGCAGATCAACTAGTTGTCTATTATTCCTTTATTACTCCTCAAAGTAGCTGCTGTCAAGCACACACAAGCCATCCCAGCCATCTGTCTGCTGTTCAGAAATAGCTTCCAGAGGTACTTCCCAATCCTCCTCGTTTCTTTTCTGGAAACTTCATTATCAGTAGTTAAAATACCTTTCAATGCAAAAGTGTTGGGTGGTTGGGTGGGTTTTTTGCTTGCTTGTTTGTTGTGGGGTTTTTTGTTGTTGTTGTTTTATTGTTGTTGGTTTTGTTATTTTTTTGTTTGTTTTTAATTTCAATTCTCATTCTCCCTTCAAACTTATTTTTGGTCTTTATCTTCTTTCCACTCACACTACTAAGCATTTTTTACAACAAATAAGAACCCATTATAACACAGACTCTTTACAGATCATACTCCATGACAATATTATTTTATTCATGCCTGTGTATAAAGAAAACAGGCAACTGAACACATAAAGAAGACAGTTTTAGTGTTAACAAGGCAAATCCCATATTGAGAGGGGTGAATCAGTGCAGCTGTACAGAAGTTAGTGGAGATCCACTGCCCGTGCACTTGTGAATGAAGTCTGTTCCCTCAGACAGTGGGCCTTACAGATTGATATATTTGATGGCCTTTCTTAAAGAGCTAATTGATATTACTGTACAAAAGCTACAATTTAATTAGGAATACAGTAATTGCTGCAAGAAATATTGCAGTTCATGTATTTAAAACATAAACTTAAGAACTATTGTACTTACAGGATATAAATGTCAAGGTTATATATTTTTTATTCAACTTGAAGTGTGGGGTTTTTTTAAATACACTACTTTTTATTCTACTAAATCCATGGTTTTATGTTTCTTTCTTCTTGTTCTCCTTCCCTTTTCCTTGAAGTATTTTTGGTTTTATATTGAGGCATATTCAGCTAGACAATGCAATGAAGGCTGATATTGTTGCCCTTCCATTCCTCGGTGTCTTTAAAAGATAAAATGGTTTTGACATAAAAGCAAGTCAGAAACACTACTTTTGATTTAAAGGCCTGATTGCGAAAATGTGTTCACTAGCATAACTTAGAAGTTTAGTATAGATGGAGAACTCCTGCTTAACATGCATTTAAGTGCCCAAAATGAGCTGTCAGGATCCATCTTTCACCCATGTTTTGTGAGTCCTCCAGATTAAGATCTTTGTCTCTGCTTCCTAATTGGGAATTCCCTTGCTAACATATAAGGTATTCCCTGATCTAACTTCAGAGCAGATAGCTCTTAAAATAGCTTATATTATTATGCAGAGGGAGTAATTTACTACAGTCACTTACTGTAGTGTGTAAGTGTCGAGGGAGAGGGGAAACAGCTTTTGTTTAATTTTGCATTGATATCCATGGTGGCTGCACAAAGGAAACACAGCCCACTGTAGACTCCCCAGCCAGGCTGAACTGCGGCCCTGTTGGGCATAACAATGCTTTATAAAGGAACTTCCCAGCAGGCTCCGCCATCTGATTAAAATGTTACTGCTGCTCTCTGTGTTATAACATAAATTGGGGAATTCCCCCTTGGTCAGAGTGCCAGGAGCCTTTGCAAATTGTGTGTGACAACTGGCCCACAGGAATCGTTCAACTCCAATAATCGGAAATAACAACTTCTGTACAACTTTGGAGTGCTTCCTAGCTGAACTTTTGGGGCTGGAAAAGTATAGAATGGGTAGCTGTGCTTTGCATACGCTGCAATATAGTTTGTTTGTGGCAAAGAGATACAGAACCTTTTCTCTTTTTTTTGCAAATCGAGAGGGACAGGAGGAGCTTTGGTTTTCACTTGTAATGAGCAATGCTAACTAGACACCCAGGCAGAATTTCAATGTGCTGAAACAATGCAACATAGACCCAAATCTATTCATGGCTTCAGCAGTTGTGATGAGACCTGGGGACTGAAACCAACTGCCTTAATATCACCACATGTAAGATGAACTTGCTTGAAATTGTTCTTTCGATAACATAGTAGAATTAAAGTAATTAAATATTCATTTCCTTATTGCTGGAATGCTTCATGGATTAGTGCATATGGGAGTTTGGGGAGAAGGTCTTCTTTTTCAAAGAAAAATGTAAGAAAAAGAGAAGAATAGAAGAGGATTGGATATCAGCTGGTCTGTGACTAATTCCTAGTGTAGCGTTGTCCAACCAATGTTATACAATGTCACAAATGTCATCCTTACTGGTAGTTTC
The DNA here is from genome assembly GCF_036013475.1 of Columba livia. NCBI lineage: Eukaryota > Metazoa > Chordata > Aves > Columbiformes > Columbidae > Columba > Columba livia. The sequence goes on along the minus strand of NC_088603.1, from coordinate 73,131,625 downwards.
AAGGCAAAAAAAAAGGGTTGGCATGGGGAATGAACTGTGTTGTTGTCATTATAAAAAGGAAAGTGGAGGAAATTTCTCAAAGAAGGGAAAGAAGGGATAAGAAGTTGAATTATAGAGACTTAAAAGGACCTGCTGATATGTAGTTATACAAGGTGTTGAAGGAGGAAGAGAGAGGATGAAGAGCAAAATAAGAAATAATAAAGATATCAGTTAAATCTTATGTTTTAGAAAATGCTACATTTTGAAAATAAACTGGTTTGAGGAGTCACAACAGGATAGTCTTGACTTTTCATGTTTCTTATCGGTAAACCCTTTACAGATTGCCAGAGAAAACAGCCATTTTTTCCTGATCATGGATCACAGATCATTATAGGTACAGCCTGTCATAAAATCTGTGATTTTTCTATTGTGCTAACATAAGGGATACGGTGACCAACACATATTAAAAGGAAAACAAGTCATACTGTCAACATCCAAACCAGATGAGGGTTTGGTATGGGCAAAAGTCCATCTTCCTGGTCCTTCCTCAGGCCATCAGTAGAGTAGTCCCATAAGAAGCCATCATTACAGGAGGAGTGGTAACCCCTGCAAAATGTAGCACTGCCAGTCTGTGTTTGCTCTGGAGTGCAAACGTGTTGCAGTGAGAGGTGTGATTGCCTTTAACCAGGGGGTATCATCACGATACCCAGTAGTACCCCTGTATCTTGGGAGTGCACCCTAGAATCGTGATCGTGTTTGAACACTAAAAGTGAGTATTCACACATGGCTGACTTGCCCAAACTTCTCTGCTGTTCATAGGTAAAGTACACTGAAATTAGCATTGGTGGGCTCCTGCAGAGCAGAAGTGCCACCTGACTGTCCTGAAGACGTATTTTGAGATTATACTTACTCTCTGGGGTTTTCAGTTCAGCACTTTTCTCAGGCACTATTTTTTTTTTTTTTTAAAAAAAAAACCAACATAGCAATCAATAGTTTATGAAGATCTCTTCTCTGCAATCAAGCACACCACACTCTAATTTTTTGTACTTGCTGTCTCAGTCTAAATGACATTGGCCAGAACCTGGCCTCGATACTTCCCTGCGTTGATGCCCAAATTATTTATGTTCACTCTCCTCCTGAAGTGATAACCCTTGAAGTTGCTGCTGTTATTCCCACTCAATGTCTTGGCATGACCTGTTTGGGTTTTTTTCTTTCCATTTGCAAGACTTTGGAAGACAATTTTCTTCTTTGTTCTTGTTTTAAGGCAGGTAGATTTCACTGTGCCCAACTAGCAGCAGTTACTATACATGTGTGCTGTTATTTAAGGTACTGTCTCTGGCGAGACACTTTGCATCTGAGTCCTGTCATTATTTTTCGCCTACCAGGCTCATCGCAATATTTTGGCAGGTTTGTGAGCTCAAAAGGGTTAACAGAGAAGTCAGCGGTGATGCTGTAATCCTCCAGGACTGCCAGCACGCTGCACTGTTGTTGTGTCAGATCAGGGGGGTTTGGAGGAAGCTGTGCAGCTCCAGCAGCTGCCTCAGTCCCGTCTGTCATTTTAGGTCTCTGCTCCTAACAACATGGCTGACGTAGCAGGTAAAATGAATGACTCCCATACCGGGTACAAAACGATATTCTGTCACTCCCTACTGCACCCAGAAAATGTACGGCCTCTGAGAAAGAGCTGTCACCTCCTCAGAAGACTAACGCAGCGTGTCAGGAACGTGTGTCCTTGTTGGGGGGGAAGGCAAAAATGCGTGTTTGACAAACAGCCGTTGTTCTGACTTTAATGGTGAAAACGATGCAGGTAAACCCAACTGTCCTCTGCCCTACTTCTCCTCTGCTGTAAGCAATTAATTCTCCAGCAAAATAACCAGAGGGAGCACTTTTTCCACAACATTGCTGTTTTCTAAAATCTGCATTGGCTTCGTCCTTACATTGACATTGCAACCATCTGGTATGAACGGTTTGAGATGAAGTGGGGCAAATCCACCCTCTAGCTTCTAAAGAAGTACTCTTAGTGAACCATGCAAGTTTTCCCTTTTATTTTTAAGAAGACTATGTGTTTTAAATAGGGGAGAGCAGAAGCAATTTGGAAATGTCAGTGCTGGACTTAACTACAGCTCCATTTGCAGTCATGTAGTGTAAATTCAGGTATTTCTACAGTTTCTCTCTCACTTCTTATTGAAATGTCTGACATATTTAGCTACATAAAACTCTTGCAAGAACCAAAAACCAAAGCAAAACACAACACAATACACACACACAAAACACCATTAAATCACCTGATTGCTGTTATCTTCTAGGTCAGGGGTGTCAAACCTATTTTCACCGGAGGCTACGTGTAGGAGTAGTTACATTTGTACAGTCCTAAAATTACATTTGGCCCTTTGAAGGCAACCACCATGCTGAAGTGGCCCCCAATGAAAATGAGTTTGACACCCCTGTTCTAGGTGGAGAACCAAGGCACAGAAAGAGTGAATACAAAGTCACCAAAACATCTGTGGCTAGAGTGCCAGAGTATCACCCTAAACTCTGAATTACTCTTTCCTGCCTGCCTCTCCCAAGGTGATGCAGCCATGGTAGAAAAAGCTGTATTTTCCTGGTAACACAGGTGGATTTTTTCCTTTGTAAATCTGTGTTGCACAGAATATACTAAGCTTTAGGATAATTACCAAGCAAAGCACGCAGCAGGCCAAGGGCAAAGCTGAGACAGTGACCTGTGCCTGCTGGGATTCGTCATATGCAGGTAATGAGTCAGGGCATTTTTGCTAGTGCCTCAGAGCAAGAGCTCTGGTGCAAAGTGTCGCCCTGGCATTCCTTCTCTGGGAGGCTTGGTAAAGCCACATCTTCCACTCTTACTGGTAGAAAGAAACAAAAATGAGAAAGATGGCCCTACTAGACAAGACTGGAAAGCCAGCTTTCAGCCTATTAGGGGGGCTGATAGTGGATATTCAGGGAAACATAATAAACAAGGTATGTTCTTCCTGTAGTATACCTTTCCATATTCTAACAATAGATGGTGAGGGATTTTTAGATTTGTGGCTTACATCCAGACCATCACATTTAACAGGACTCAGTAGACCTTTCTATGAATTGGTCTCATCTTTTTAATCAGATTTTCCTTTTGACCTCCACAACATCCTGTGTCAATGAGTCCCACTGCTTCATTCTGCAGTCCATGGAAAAGCACTTCCCTTCATGATTTTTTTAGTCCCAAGGTTTGATAGTTTCCACTGGGGCCCTCTTGCTTCCGTCTTTTTTAAGAAACAATGAATAGTTGTTCTGCTTGCTGCTCTAGATATTTTAGTTATCTGATAATCTCCCTGGCTTGTGTTTTCTGCAGCCTGAAGGGCCTTAGTCTCTTGCTGAGCCAAACCTTTCATTGCTTTGATCATCCTTTCTGCCCTCCTCTTCTCCTCTTCTAGTTCTGCTATAATATTTGTGGGTTAGAATGACCAGAAGTACATTCACTATTCAGGCTATGAGAGCAGCATGGATTCGTATAGTGGTATGAAACTGCTTTCTGTTATATTCTTTACTCCCTTCCTGGTAATTCTCAGCTTTCTGTTTATCCTTGTGATTAATGCTAGGGATTCACATTACATTTTCTGAGAAATACTCACAGAGAAAAGAAGAAGGAGGCTTCCCATGATCTGTACCACCCGAAGACAAACCAAATTCATTTTAAATGGGAAGAAAAGATCACTATGTTTTTCATGGCTTTAGCCCTTTCACTGGTGGCTGAAGAAAGCTAACCCTTCCCTCATCCCAGGGTTTGGAGTAACATCTTGGAGAGAGGGATATTGAAGATCAAGAAAGTCACACATGGGGAGAGCAGATGTAAGTAATGCCATTACAGTCCAAGAATTTCACTTGAGGGACAGGAATAAGGAGAAAATCTAGACTGGGTGTGGTTTAGGGAGATGGGAGCAGAAGACCTGTGGATTCTTTGTCTCATTTGGAAGGAAAAACAACTGGCTTAGGTCACAGCATTCTACATGGTGAGACTGGTCAGGGATTGAATGGATTACAGAGCTGTGGTATTGTGAAAGCAAGGGCAGGTGTATTGGTGGTTTGTCTGACACTGATTGTGAAAAAGAATTGGGGAATTCTCCAGTAGCAAACAAAAAGCTTTCATACTTTACAGCTGACTGGAAGCTTAACTTATTAACCATACAATTAAAATCGGATTTAGATAGTAGATATGATTCTGGTGATTTGAATTTATCAATGTTGATGAGACTTGTGAGTTAACTTGGTGTCCCTGTCCAATTGTAATTTAAAAGTGAGGCTTTTTTCCAGCTGTTTCCCAGACTAACAGCAACATAAGGCTCATTGCAATTCATAGTGGCACAGGTGACTGAACAAGCTATCAGAATGTGATCATGAATCAGACCTACCTCAGCTGGTGTGTAGGTCACATCATTACCTGTCTTCTAGCTTCCTTGAAGTCCTTCAGTAGAAGGGGACCACACCTGGAAGTACACAATAAGCTGTGCCACGGTGTGCCCAGGACACTGGCACACATTGTGTGCCAGGACTCTGGCAACCAATGACAGAACCCAAGAGAACAGCAGAAAGATGTGCCAGGGGAGGTTTAGGCTGGATATGAGAAAAAGGTTCTTCCCCCAGAGGGTGGTGGAGCACTGGAACAGACTCCCCAGGGAGGTGTCACAGCCCCAAGCCTGACAGTGTTCAAGAAGAGACTGGACAACGCCCTCAGACACATGGTGTGAACTGTGGGGTTGTCCCGTGCAGGGACAGGAGTTGGACTCCATGATCCCTTTGGGTCCCTTGCAACTCAGGACATTCTGTGACACCCCACTGTGACCAAGAGGTCACAGGTGCATGCCAGCCATGCTTTGTATCTGCCTCAGGATAGAGCAGCTCGTCAGCCAGCCTGGGGTGATGGGAGCAGAAAGGCAAAGTAAAGCCACCTTCCTTTTCCTGTTCTACCCTACTGAGTTCTCTTTTGGGGGAGGGAAGCTCTGTGCCAGAGGACCAAAGGTTTCCTCCTGCAGGTTTGTCAATGCCCTTTTGTTTTCATTTGCAAGGACCATAGAGATGAGCGTTTCCTGCACCCAGCAGCTTCCCGGTCTGCCTGAGGAATGAGTCACCCGATGCTGCTGCTTGAGCTTTCCTGCGAGGTGTGGCAGCACCACTGTCAGGACACCCAGGCTCCCTCCATAGCTCTCCTGTAATTTATGCGTCAAACTTGCAGTAAATTTACAACTCTTTTCACCATCGATAACTGTCTTGGGGGAAAAGGCCATTAAATGAGAAGTCATGATTGCTCATCTGTATGTGCGTGGAGTGGTGCAACTGGGATGTGTGCTCAGACAAGGAACGTTTGAGATGCGGCAGGCAAGCACTCCTGGCCAGGCTGCATTCTTAGCATGAGCTTTAAATTCCACTCTGTTATAACAATGCCTCACCATTCCCATCAAATGAATTGGGGTAAGAGAGCAGAATTCAGCCCTTAAAATAGCGTATGAGAGCTCTGTTTCTACAAGGGTGATTAGTGCAGGAGATGTGGCAGCCACCATTGCTAGGAAAATGTTGTGTGTGGTTTGTGACCTGCCACAGCTCAGGCAGGCTCGCAATGCTACCAACAAAAGGGTTTCACCAGCAGTGCCTGGAGCAGAAGAGACCTAAAAGAGTGGCTGGTAGGAGAGGTTTTGTCACAATTCTAAAGAAGTGAACACTTTGTCACAATTGCAAAGGTACAAAAAGGACTGTTGGCCCGTCAGCAGGGAATTCATACTCCCCTCTTTACAACGACCAGGTTACCTCCCTCCTTGGCCCCTCAAGTCCGAACTGCAGTTGTAGCTGCAGCAAAGCTGGAGAACTGGGGTGAATTAATGCTCATCTCTAGTTCAAGCAGAACATGACACTCCCCAGACACTCTGGGCCAAATTCAACCCTGGTGTGACATCGATGAAGTTACATCAGGCTTCATTTTGACCCAGATATCTGCATTGGCTTTTACAGCAACAAAACTTTCCCCTTTCTTCTGAAGGAAGGGTGGTGTAATGAATCAGGTCAAAGGAGACTAAGCACTGGATGAAAACCTTGATCCCAGTTAGGAGTTTTGCCTGCTCGAGGACAGGGTTTGGCTGGCTATGGCAATCATGGGGTGGTTACGATGTACTCCAGACATTGCATAACTTTCGGTTTAATTTACTGGGAATGCTATTCAAAGCTGAGGATTTAATTCTTCTGAACATTAAAGCTTACAGCTGGGTTAACCTCCCCTTCATAAGTCATGGTGTATTATTTTCACATAAGTAATGGATATTATCCTATTTTATTTTTTCTGCTTGCAAGTTTGGTAGTTCTTTTTCCCTCTTAACTGTTTTCTCCATGCACGTGATGTGCATGTACATCCTCAACCACCATAAAATTTTCCAGGTTCACCATCAACTCATCTGAAATCTCTGCTTATCAGGTTAAATTTCTGGATCTGTTCTCAGATGGAGTAGTAGCTTTTGATCCCATGCCAAAGTCAGCATAGAATCATTGCATTCAAGCAGGAACATTTTTTTTTTGGTTCTGACTCTCTTAATACTTCTTACAGTCTGTGTTTTGCTGCATTCCAGATTGAAATTCTTGACAATTTGGTCTTGTAATAAAATTGATCCTCACAAATTTTACTCCAGAATAATTTAATTCATTACTTGATTATCACAGTTACAAGCGGTTTTTAAAATTATTCTCTTAAAAAGTTATCTTCTTTAAAAGGTATTGGAGATTTTCCCCACGTAGTTTTTTTTAAACTCACTTCATCCTCACTCTTTAACATTTTACTTTTTTGCATGCTCTGCAGGATCTTATTCTTTACTGTTGCAGTTCACTCAACTGAATTCTGGCCACTGGACCAAAAAGTGTAAAGATGCCTACCTGCAGCACAGATCATTTATTTTTTCCACATTTATTTTTTCACTGTTGCTGCTTCACTCTTGACTTGCAGAGGTACAGATTCTACCTCAAAGAACAGTACCAAAAGGGAAAAATCTCTTTAACTTAAAATTAGACAGATGGCTTTTTAGTACTTTCCCTATTTGCCTCTGAAGGTCAAATGGAATTGCTTCTTACTTCTGCTGACCTATTCCAACTCTTGAATTTTGTAAAAAGTGATGTTGATTATTCAAAAGAAGTAACTTAATTCAGCTGAGCTCTGTTATCTCTATCAGATGGAGAAGCTTAACTGTTAGTAGCAGCAAAAACTTTTTTGTCACTAAATGGATTCTGAATACACAGAAGTGTGTGGTGAGACCCCATCTGGAATATTGTGTCCAGTTCTGGGCCCCTCAGTTCAAGAAGAACAGGGAACTGCTGGAGAGAGTCCAGCGTAGGGCAACAAAGATGATTAAGGGAGTGGAGCACCTCCCTTATGAAGAAAGGCTGAGGGAGCTGGGTCTCTAGTTTGGAGAAGAGGAGACTGAGGGGTGACCTTATTAATGCTTATAAATATATAAAGGGTGAGTGCCACGAGGATGGAGCCAGGCTCTTCTTGGTGGCAAACGATGATAGGACAAGGGGTAATGGGATCAAGCTGGAACACAAGAGGTTCCACTTAAATTTGAGAAAAAAATTCTTCTCAGTAAGGGTGACAGAGCACTGGAACAGGCTGCCCAGGGAGGTTGTGGAGTCTCCTTCTCTGGAGACATTCAAAACCCCCCTGGACATGTTCCTGTGTGACCTCACCTAGGCGTTCCTGCTCCAGCAGGGGGATTGGACTAGATGATCTTTTGAGGTCCCTTCCAATCCCAAACATACTGTGATACTGTGAAGCATCAAATCTGTTGAGAAAAACAGCCTTTACATAGAGACTACTAAGAAAAATAATCCACCATCATTTTGAAATAAAGGAATCAACAAGTCAAGTTCTTAAACAGTAATACAACCTACTTCAGTTATATTGAAATAGTTTAGATTTGTCATGATTTTATAACAATAGTTAATGTGACCTGAGTTAGATTTTCTAGAATCATAGAAGAGTTCATAGAGTTCAAGTGTCCTGTAAAGATTTTCAGGATTTATTAGGATACTTTTTTATTTCATAGGTGTTTATGTTTCTTAAACACTTTGTGAAGAAAGAAGAATGACTCATTTTCACAAGCACACATAATATTTAGAATATTATTCCATTTACATTTGTCTCCCTTTGCCAGAAATTACAAGATTGCAAACTACACTGCTTTAAAGCCTCTTCACTAGAACTGAGTGAATTACTGTAGCTAAGATCCCCTTCAGAGAAGTAGGAGTAACACCAACATGTTTCACAAATTTGCCAAACTCTTAATTGAAAGTAAAGCAATATTTTATTTCAACATCCTTAAAACATGATGTTGTAATTTTTCTCTTAGAATTTTAGTAAAGTTTTTGACACATTCTTCTTTTTTTTAAAAAAGATGCTTACTGCTGAAACAAAATCTTATTTTCCTGAAAGAATCTTTGTTTATGACTGAAATACTGTTTTAAAAGTCCTTTGGGTCTAACTCGTGATTTAATTTCTTAGATTTTTTTGTTCATTTGTTTATCTTTTCCAAAAGTACCAGTAACGTGAGAAAATAAGCTCTTGGTGAAATTCCGCTTTTTGAATTGCCAATGTCATCTAAAATGAACTCCTTAAAAACGAAAGTGACTGTCTTGTGTAGATCAGTGACTGTATCCCAGTTACCAGCATCACTCAATGCTTGGCACTCACCTACCCATCTCTCATCTTCAAATGTGTTGCCTGAACATACAAATGGAACTGATTAAAATCCTTTACACAACCACAGCTGTAGCATGTGAGACTGTGCTAATGGAGAGGAGGAGGGAATGGGCCTTCAGCCCAGTTACTTCTCCCAGTCAACCCAAACCTGCAACTTTTGTGTGAAGGTCTAAAATCTGTTAATGAAGGTACTGACTTATCTCTTCTTGAATCAAGCCTTCAAATGAGTTTTAGTGCTCTGTAAGTGCCAAGAAAAGAACTTTGCCTATTCCAAAGCAATGCCCAAGCTCTGTTTCTTCCAGCGCTCAAACAAACTGAAAAGCATTTCTGTGGAACAGCAGACGGAGAATTCTCAGTAATGATGGATGAATAAATATGCTCAGCATCCTGCTTTCCTTCAGAATTCCTATGTACAGTACACTGTAGCAAATATTTACATTTCAATATGCAGACTGCTTCCTCTGCTGTTTCAAAGCTGTGTTGTTTGAGCCCCGGAGCTACCCAAAGAGGGTTTGGGCTTTACTGGAGATGCAAGTGTGATTTAAAAGAGGGAGGTTTGTTTTATTGCGCTGTCCCAAAACTGTCAGGAATATAGCAGCATAACTCCTTTGCAAAGTGAATAGTCAAAGATGCCTCTTTCTTGCCAAATCTTTGTCAGAAAGCCATGGCACAATTACACTACTTGAAGTAATTTAATTTATTAAAAAGAAATATCACTTCATGTGACAGATATGAGTTGATGCTTTAATAATATATGCTACCAGATGCAAAACAGTGGAATATCTCTACTGTCACCTTTTCCATTCTATTGGAAAAATACATCCTGGTGTTGGAGTGATTTCTTATTTATCATGGTGTTAGTCAATTAACAGAATGGAGAAGGGGCAGCTAAGGCTAAGTAATATTTTGGTTAGGATTTGTTTGCAGAGGTTTACAAACTTGTATGAAGAATGCCATGGTCACTTAAAAATATATGTAAATAGTGATGAACAAATCTATTGTAAAAACCTTTCAAGCATCATGACTGACTTGTATGTCCTCTTAGTAATAACATAAGGTAGATAGGCATTTGTCACTGATTAGACTGATTAGATCTTATTAATGCTTCTGCATTACAGAAGCACCAGTATCACATGCTGGGGTAGGGGTTGTGTGTATAGACAGGAGCGACTTTCTCTGGAAAAAAAAAAAAAGCACATGTGCCCTGAAGAATTTATCATCTGGGAAGCCAAACTTAATATTGTAAACAAAAAAATGGCATGAAGATGGTATTGGACCAAGACAACAAAGAGAAAAACACATAAACCTGGCAACACTATGCCATCGTGAGTTAACTGAGTTTAAAATGATGCAATGTTTTAAATAAATAAAATAAAATAACATAACATGAAATAAAATATCAAAAGCTCCAGCTCTGTGTCCACAATGACTCATGAGCCTTTGCTCCCTGGAACAGCACAAACATACCAAAACTGGTGCAGAGCTCCAAGGGGGAGCACAGGTTGCATGAAGGAATAACCTGGAAGATGGACCATAAAGTTAGTTTTGTGCACGTGAGTGAAATGTGAATAAAATAAATGCATTTGTGATGGCTTTATTTATAGTTCTTTTAATAAAGATATGGTTTAGTTTGATAAGTATGGAACCCTTTAAAGTTATTACTTAGTATACACAATATTAAAGAGGATGGAACCTCCCCTATATCCAGTAGTCATAGTGACCTGTGTGAAAGACAGATAACTGTGAAAACTAATCTGAGACAGAAGACTCTTGAGGACACCATGGTTTAATTTGGAAATAAAAGGGAAATCAGCCAAAGCATTGTATAAAATACAAAACTCCCAGATAAATTTTAGATCATAGTGAGCAGGCACACAAGATGTTGGGGCTGAATCCGGAGCATTTTCAAGTAAATTGAAAGATTCTTTTTTGTCTTCACTCGTGGCTGGGTTAGGATTTTAAGAGACTTTAAGGATTGGGAGAAAGATAAGCTTTTCATTATATTAATTAGGTTTCCATTATCAGTTACTGAAATCACTTAAATCTCTGTGCATCAGCCACCCTTTTAAAAAATAGCTATGAGAACAAAAGATTTCCCTGTCCCTTCTATACACCTACTGGTTTGATTTATTAACATTTCAGGGAAGTTTACTATTTTATATAGATCCAATATAGAACTCAGGAGGACTTTTATGCTGGCCGTGGCATTGCAACATAGCTGCTGTGCTGCTATCCTACTCTGTCCAGAGAGATAATGCTGAATAAAAAATAAGGTAGACAACCTCTATGGAGTCCCATATAAGGGAGTGAGATGTAGGTACATCCTATATTCCTCACAACAGAAGTGGTAAATTTTAATGTTGGGGGGAGCAACTAATTTCACTGAGATAGCTTGTGTGTTGAAGTAAAAATCCTTCAGAAAAGTTAGAAGGATAAGAAATCCTCTTTTCTGAATATGTATTTTCAAATTTTAATTGCACAGTTTACAATTACTTATTTATTATACATAATTCTGGCAGTAGTCCAGTATTGTGCAGAACTGAAAGAAGGCCCAGATATCCATACCAAATCATTATTTATAATGTCCTTAAGAACTTTGTTTATCAATTTTTAACACTTGCAGAGAAAATCCAGTTGATAAATTAGAAATATTACATTATATTTCAAATGGTAAGGCAACATTTCTGAAAAAGTGAGGTACAGTTCTCTTTGTGCTGTTTAGTCTTGTTAGGAGTAAAAATAGATGATTGTCAAATGTTCATCAGTGTTCACTGGTTTCCATGGAACCTTTTCCTGTAAAAAGCAAAACTTTTGGTGTCCTGAACATAGTAGTGCCACTTATTGACAAAAGGCATCACATTTCTGCTTTGCAGTGCAACTGGAGAAAGTCTAGTCTGTTGTATGAAGAGTATTAAAAAAAAAGAAGAAGAAACAAAACCAAAACTGTTGCTAAATCTGCCTCTGATACTCAGAATCAGTGAAGTGTTGTGTTCTTCTAAATTTAATGATCAATTAGGTGGAACTTCCTTTCCTGCTGATATTCTTTTAGTAGCGAGTGAAATTTCTTTAGCCTTGTTTCATGATTGAACTTCTTGGTAACAACATGAAAGAACTCAGTGCCTGTAAAGCCAAATGGGCCCCTTTATTATGAGAATTATTTATAGAGGTGTTGCAGCAGAGGCTCCAAAATTCTCATGGCAGCTGAAGCTTTCCCTGCTGCAATCTCTTCCTTTTGAGTTTCAGAAAAGTTGCAGCAATCCTGTTTCTAGAACTGAATTGAAAATTAAATAAAACATATAACCTATGAAATCAGAGGATTTTTTTTTTTCTGAAAAAATACAAAAGCCATTCCATTAACTTCAACAAAGGCAGTCCTACCTTGTATCAATGTATAAAAGGGCATAATTCAGCTTTGATTAGAAGTGCCCTGTATGTGCTGGCTGTATCTGTTCGGCCAAAGAATTTTTTGTGTGTTTGTTTTTATTCTAAAGAAAAACTTAAAAGATGGCAAATATAAAGGAATAGATCAATACTTGATAACAACAGGGCCTGCTTTCCATAGCTGGTAACTATGTTTATTTCTAATTGAGACCACTTAGCTCTTCTGAAAATTGGTCATTATCTTTAGCTACATAAACACACAGGACAGATTTACAGACCTATGATATTAAGTATCTGGAGTTTCTATTGATTTAATGTCTGAAAACCTGGCCTTTTTTATTTAGCTGCTAATTGAAGCTAAGCCACTAACTTAAAGACCTCCAGTTCGAAAATCTGGCTTCAGCCCTTGAATACAAATGCTTTTTTTAAAGCTGAAATACAAATGGAGAAACTGGGATATCCTGGATTATTTCACTATATGTCTCAAGTATTTCCTTTTGATCAGTTTCAGTCACAGTCCTGCAGTGTTTTAAACAGGCACCCGTGTTGACTTAAATCAAATATGACAAAAAATATTAGGGATACTCTCCAAGGCACAATACATTTCATGAAAGTCTGAAAGCATCAACATGTTTGAAAATAAATTGAAAAATAACAGGTTTATACAATATAGACACAACTCTGGAGGCTTGTTAATACAGTACTAATGTCCCAAGGTGGTGTTGTTCACCATAATTTACATCCAAACTTTTCAAAATATCTCTAACTGTTTCCTAAATGTTGAAGAGTCAAGGGCAAATGTTTTCAGGAACAAAAGTGTTGAGCAAAGTATGTTGTCTGCTTCTAGATATAATCAAATTATTTACACTAAAAGGCTGGTCCCCATGCATTGCAGAAGGTTTATTTGCCAAGTACTGAATATGTATTTTAAGATTTCTTTAACTTGAACTGTGTGTTTTAGACACGTAATGGCATTAAATGGAAAGACCTATGTTAACACAACATTCAGGCTCAAATAATTTAGTTGCTACATGCAAAAATTAGTGTTTCCCATAATATCACCAAATACAAAATTCCTGATCCAGTAGCCGTATGTCTTAAGGAAAAGATTAACAGCAGTAGTGAGCAAGAACTTTAACCCAAAAGACAGAGAGAGAGAATAGCTGGTGGCATGACCTGATTCTGCAGCCAGATACTTGTGCTTGACTGCATAAGCAGTTATTCCTGCTTGTTTAAATGGAGCTATATAATGACATACACAGAGGCCTTTTTCTATCAGGGTACAGCCCTAGAGTTTTTGTCTCTTCTTTAGGTAATCACCTCTTTCTTATTTCCATCCATGCATGTTAGGAAAAAATTATTTGGATATTTAAAAGACGTGTAGATGAGGTTCTTAGAGACATGGTTTAGTGCTAGAGTTAGGTTATGGTTGGACTCGATGATCCTGAGGGTCTCTTCCAACTGAAACTGATTCTATGATTCTATGGTCCTTACATGTATTAGTCTTTAAACCAATCCTATGCAGTAGGGAGATGCTATAATCCTTGTAGTCAGGGGTAATCTCACAGTTGGAAAAACAGGAAGCAGGGACTCTTTAGGAGGGGAAGAAGGAGAATCCATCTTGCATCTGAAAACAGGTAATCTCTGTGGGCTGGTCATCCAGGCTTGTATAGGCTTCAATAGGTTAGACACTCATCTCACGACAGGCAGGAATAAACTGTCTGGAGGCACTAGTCAATCTTCCCCCACTTTAAAGAAGCACCTAAATGAATTTTGTAGGCTAAATACTGAAATTTTCAAAGTGTTTAAATCAGTTGAGAAGAATCCTTCAGAAATCACTGATCTAAAGTCACAGAGAAAATTTTGTGGTACCAAATCTTGTCTCCTAGATGCTCATGTTCTCCTTCTTGGGTGCAATGGTCTGCCTTAAGGATAGCCACCTTAAATAACGTTCCTGTCACTGAAGTTTAGCATTTCCTGAGACTGTCTGTGGTTGTAAGTATGCAAATTTCATTGACGATTTAATAATAAACTAACCACATGTGGGGAGGGGAGAAGGGCACATGGACTTGTTTTTCCCCATAATATTAGGTGTTTAAATGTTTGGATAATGACTTGTCCTGAAGTTCTTCAGCTTGAAGAACTTGCTGGTCTGGTGCTTCCTCTTTTCCAGGGAATTTGAAAGCTTAATAGCTATTCAGCTAATAAGTGTTATATTTCTGATTCTAATATGGGCTCAGGAAAAGGCTTTTTTCAAAAGCACTAGTTTTTAGTCTTGTCCTACTCCTGCTGAAGAACAGTGCCCAGTAACTTCAATGAGAGAAACATTATTTCATTGTCAATAAGGATTTTCAGCTGTTTCACGCTCCTGAGTTGTAGCAATGTGACTATTAGTTTAAAATGGTGCAAGGCTGGGGAAAGGCATTTTTGTGCACTTGCTTTTTCTGATATAAATAGACTGATTTGACATTTAGTGTTGTAAATAACAATATACTGTGTCTAGACAAGTCTTTTGCAAACCATATATCCAGGTTTAGCAAACAATAGCTCCATCATGATTTTCCGTGTTACCTCCACAACAGCAGATATTTAGCCTAACAGGTCTGTGATTCAAACCCAAGTATTACTTCTAAAGCAAACAAGGATAACTCTCTCTGTTAAATACAGTGCACCTGAGCTAAAGGCCCCCCCCAGTTATTGTGGGTATTTCTATGAATTCCCCTGGGCCTTGGATTAGGTTGTAGGTTGTGTGAGCTTCAAGAAATGCTCTGTTCAGAAATGAGTGAGTAAAATAACTCACAAATACTAATGTGTTTTGCTGTAGCTGCCGTTTCCCACCCATTTGAACACTCCCTCATAGCTCTTCTCTACAAAAATAGACCACCATCAGGCAGAAATCAACAATTATAAGTTTCATTTCAAGAAGTGAGTGTTTTCAGGAAGCTGTGAACACATTAAGGTAGTGTCATAACATGGAAACTATCTTGCAATCTGAACCACTGTGGTCACTGATGTCACCTGTTATAATTAACTTAGCAAAGTGAGTTGAAATGCTTATTCACTTGGACACTTCACAAAACCTGACTTAAGCATCAAATTAAGTTAGACAAAATAACTTTGCATTTTGTTTTCATGTTGATCTCAAAATTACAAAACTGATGCACTGCAGCATGTTTTAAATTCCCTTTTGCATCTGCAAAGTCATATCCTTTATTAAAGACTAATCACTTGCCAATTTGATTTGAAGAACATACAAGAACAAATGAGCATCTGGAAAGAAAATACATAAAAGTTGACTTTAAAATAGATTAACCAAATAAACTAAAAATGATAGAAGCATTCTTTGTCTGTAAAAAGTATTTGCACTCTGAGATCATGCCTGTCATAACTGACAGTGAAAAAAATATATTGTAAAAAACCATCAAGGCATCAATTATAGTTATAATGTACTCCCGCATCTTAATTTCAATGTGTGTCTTTCAACGTCTATGACTCCTGTAATAGGGATAGGGAAAGCTTATGAACTGGAGCGTTTTTGGGGCCATTCACCATTTGGATTTAGTGAAAATTCCTAAACCATAATGTGGCTGTTGCTAGTTTAAGTGGATTTCTTTCAGGCATATTCCCAAAGGGGTTAGCTGAAGCACTAGTATTTTTCCATAAGGTAGAAAAAAGATTACTTAAAGTGGTATGAACTAACCACAAAAAATATTGTGATGGCAAAGCAAGAAAAGCAGCAGAAGAAGCAGCAGTTAACATTTGGCTAGCTGAACTACTCAGCTTAGTGAAGTCTGAATGGCAGAGGTGGCCTGTAACAGCACCCATGTGTGAGGTACATTAGGATTGCTGAGCAGTTTAGCTAACGTGCTATTCCAAAGCAAGCCAGCAAAGATCTCTCTTAGCAACCAAGGGTGCAGTTTCACATTACACCTAATACAGTGTGACTGCAGGCTGCTAAGATTATGAGCAGTCCCCATCCATTACCCACAGCTGCATCTTCCCACACTCTTCCTTCCTCTCAGTCTAGTGATTACGTGGCCGTAGGGTGAAATGGTTCAGCTTTCTCATCTGAAGGAAAACAAATCTTTATCTTTCTTTTTTTTTTTTTTCTTTTTTTCTTTTTCTGACTCTTTTCTTCTTTCTTTGCTGTGGAGGATGGATGTTTGTCAGAGAATCAAACCAAGCCAACTCCTCTTGCAGCTGTGTGAGTGCAGGAGCCAGTGTAAATGCAGGGATGGGAACCCACAGCTGGGCCAGGAGAGCTGTTTGAAGTGGTCCCAGATAACATGCCAGATCTACCAGTTAGGGAGGAATCAAGTTCAGACCTAGCTTGCAGCCATACCACAATCAGTAGCTATCATTAGATGACATCAGATAAAGCTGTATTATACTCAAGTTTAAGATCAATTTAATACACTTTTCAGCACATTTACATGTCAGGCTACTACATGCTGCTTCGATTCCAGAGAACGTTCTCACATGAGTGGGCGTGTTATCATATTCTTTATCCCAAGAAGGGACTGAAACACAGGCTTAAGTGATTTCTTGAATCAGGGTTTAGAATCAAATCCCGCTGTAGCAGGACTACTTACTGTTCCAGAAATATGGTTTGCCTGGCTTCTCTGATTCATCTGTGATCAGTGAGTCAGAATGACTTTGAGAAGTGGATATTTTTTAAACAATCTAAGTCTCCTTCCTGGTTTTTAAAATGCAAAATTATTGAGATCATTGAAAAGATCTGGACCCTTTCAAATACGGCTAGCACAGCAGATTTGCCAGGTTTATGATCTCATATGATGCTTTTATTCCAATATGAAGTTTGAAACGTGACCTGAGCATGACAGGTTTCTTCTTAATACTATCTAAAATTCCTTAAGGTCACCACATACTTCCAAGAAAGGGTAAAAGTTTTGTCCAAATTCAGAACCTTTTAAGGAAGACACCATGACAGAAACACAGAAAGAAGCATGCAAGCAAAGAGGTGAATTGGATATGTGGTAAGATAAAGGAAGTATTCCCATTTTTGCATCTGGAAGAATGCAGGAGAATAGGAATTTACATAGGAAACCTGCACGACAAGCAGAAATCGAATGCAGATATTATGAATGCCAGCCCAGAGGTCCATCTTTCCTTCTTCGTCAAGAAGAAAACAATTGAACAGGAAAAAATATCCAGTTTTGTCTAATCTTCTGAGATTTCAAAGTGCTTCCCATTCCATACTAGCCAAAAGCTGTTGAAATTTTTTAAGAAAAAGTCAGTAGAAGCCTAAAGACTGTCTACTGGCATACTGGATTTTTAATGACTTGTACATAGTGAGATAGTTTCACCAAGAAAGCCTGACCTCTGATTTCCTCTTTCTCTTGCTTTTCAGTAACCTTCAGGGCCTTTTATGGTCAGTCCCTGCTCTACCCACCATCTCTAGAGCAGTGTTTAGCAGCATGATTGAGGAGCCATGGTCATATGGCACAGATGGTTGAGCAGTACACTCTTGGCAGGTATTGTCCTGATGTAAATGAGCTGTAGCAGCAGATCGCAACTTTTATATCTCACATCTCACTCCAGTAGTTTGATCACTGAACTATATGCTACCCCAGAGTAAACAAATCAGTGCTTCTTCTTTCAATCAGTGGTGTCATCCTTGTCAAAACTAGTCCTGTAGTCTCCATTGTCACAGTGAGGACAGTAAAAGTGGTGTCAGAAGAATGTTTCCGATACACTATTTTAAAATGAAAATCTGAAGCTGGAAGATGGCCATCAAGCAATGTTAATAAACTTTTCTTCGCTTATAATAAAAAGACACTGTTAGTGATACTGGGTGTAGGGCATGGGGAGACAGTCAGTAGGCTGCTTAATTCTCCAGAGTAGGTTAGAGCTGTGCAGAGCCCACAGCCAGCAGAAAGCAGGAAACTAAACCCTACACCCCATTCCTGTTGTGTGCCCTCACACCAGGAGCTGCCACTTAAGTGCTCCTTCACTTCAGAGGAATAATAACTGTTTAGGGGCGTGAAATATCTGTGAACGAGGAAGGAATGTGATACAAATTGTTCTATGCAGAACTCAATCTTAGCTTGTCACTGCCTTGCGTGTGCTTCGGCAACTTCCTTTCACATAGTCTCACAACAAAATGCCTGAATTATGCATTTTTACATTCCCTGGATAGCCAAACCATGCCACTGACTTCAGCTGAAGTAATTTTGCCCTCATGAATGCATTAGAAGTGGTTTGTTAAGGGACCACCAGCGGTTGCAGGAGCAGATGGCTGCCCAAACTGGAGCTTTAAGGAAGAGATGATGTGATTTGAAAATATCATTGTCTTCTTCTATTTAAGGGACTACTGTGAAAAATCATACTATCTCTCCTCCTACTTTCTCACCCCCTGACCAAAAGAAATACCAGGAGATTTTAGCACAGAACAGTATACAGTGTCTGTGCTATCAGAGATGGTTGCTGCAGGGGGAAAGAAAACACAGAGACCGGAAAAGGAAAACAACCAAAACCAAGCCCAGTTACCAGAGAGACTCTGAGGAGTTAACACCAGCCAGATATCAAAAAAGCAGATCTCTCAAAATCCTCCAGAGAGGTGAGGATTTGTGTGGTTAAATCTGATGGAAGGATTTAGTGGGCAGGGTCACTGGGCTAAAGAAGTTAGAGGGGTGGAAAATCTTGCGGCCAGGAAGAAAGCTGCAAAATAAATCAAGATCTGATCAAGGATAAAACCAGAAGGAGTTTGTAGAGAAAAAACGTAGAAGAAAAAGTAATATAAAAGTGAGGAGAGGAAGTTCACAGGAGGTGTAAAGAAAGAAGTTCCTTTAAATACTTCAGGCAAGATCTTCACTTCTTTGTGCAAATGGAAACAAGTCCAGCAATCATCATGGCCTGAGCCCAGAAAGCTCTCTGTACCCCTGCCAGCAAATCCATAATATGAAGATCGCAGTCTTCTAAACAGAAAGATAATTTTCTGAAGAAGGTTGTAGCCTTTCTGCAGGGACGAAATAAACCAGAAATGCTTCAGGGTCCATCACTTGCTGCTTTAAGGGAGAAGGAAGAAGTGACCAATATTATGGCCTGCTTTAGAACAGCAAATATAAACCACAGAGTTTTCCTTTCAATTACGTTATTGTATATCAAGGACACATCATAAAAAAAAAAAAGAAAAAGGAAGAGATTAAATCCCTGAAGAACTGAATGTGGTTGGAAAACAGTGTAGAAATACAGTTGGAATCCAACGTAGACATCAAGCACCATGATACTGCATAGAAAACTTATAGCCAAAATAAAGATGAAATTAAAATATGGGGATAGGAAGGCCACAAATTAAAAAAAAAAAAAACAAAAATCACAAACGTGAGTATTGAAGAGGGTTTGATTAAGACTGAAGAACAATATGAAGGAGAGAATAGGAAGTAGAAGGCGCAACATCACAGGAAATAACAGAAGTGCAACTGAACTCCTGGAAGTGGATGTGGAAAAGGGGGTTTTCTGAGGCTGGGAAGGAAAAGGGGCAATCGTAGCAGAGGAGAAGTGAACAAGGACACCAGTCTTTGGCAATTCTGTCACAGGGCCACAGCTCCAACCAAGTTCCCAGCCAAGAACCTTCTGCTGCTTCCTTGAGGAAATGCTGACCACCTCTCTCTAGAAGAGGACTAGGGAAATTGAAGTTT
The DNA here is from genome assembly GCF_036013475.1 of Columba livia. NCBI lineage: Eukaryota > Metazoa > Chordata > Aves > Columbiformes > Columbidae > Columba > Columba livia. Next base: position 73,111,882 of record NC_088603.1, on the reverse strand, counting down.
AATCCTTTTTCTGCAGTAAGGAATATTTTGCAGAATCACAGAATGACTGGGGCTGGAAGGGACCTCTGGAGATCATTTAGTCCAACCCACTTGCACAGAAACTGAAGGGAGTTCCTCTATGTGACCAATTAAAAGTACAAGAACTAGGGAGCAATTATCAGAAATACTTAGGACACAATGGTAAAAGCCATATAAAAATGAAATGTATGCTGGCAAGAACAAGAGTCAAGAGGCATCGTCTGTAAAGCTTCCTCTCTTTAGAAGTCCAGAATCCAAGATGAACAGTATTTAATAAAGGTCTGTTTTGAAGAGTTTAATTTTAAATAAATGAGTGGATATGCCTTTAAAAATCTAACAGAAGAAGCAATCAGTGAGAGTTTAAAGGCCGAGTTTTACAAAGGCTTTAAAAAGACTTTTCACTCCTGTGTTAATAGGCATTTAATGTGAACAAGCCAGGAGGAGATGATGCTTCCCCTAGAAAGGAAGTGGGGAGAAATATAGCCTGTAAAGGGAAGAGAGAGTATGGCAACTACTTATTGTATAGATCTGTATCCTTAATAAATAGTAAAATGAAAATTTGTTCCAATACATTGGCAGATTGAGGAATGAGCATAGCACAACTGATTATACAGTACGAAGTATTTGTAATCTTACTTGTTAAGATTGTTTTAGATAGATGAATTGTGTACAGCAAAAGGAATGTGTCAAACAGCTGTGTCACATTACGTAAAGCCAACATTTCTCTGTGCACCCAAAAAATCGTTCAATCAAATAGAAGGGAATATACAGAAGATATATTTAAAAATTGGCTGGGGAAATAAAGTTTTCTGCTTTATGCAAGAACTCTGTAGCTTCAGAAAAGCAAGTGGGTCTTACCTCAGATTAATTTAGCTTAACAAAAGGAATCATGTAAGATAATTTGTACCAAGCTATGCATTGTTGCTATTGTACTTTCTATTCACAGAATCACAGAATGTCAGGGATTGGAAGGGACCTCAAAAGACCATCTAGTCCAATCCCCCTGCCGGGGCAGAAACACCCAGATGAGGTTACACAGGAAGGCATCCAGGTGGGTTTTGAATGTCTCCAGAGTAGGAGACTCCACAACCTCCCTGGGCAGCCTGTTCCAGTGCTCTGGCACCCTCGTTGAGAAGAAGTTTTTTCTCAAATTTAAGTGGAACCTCTTGTGTTCCAGTTTGTAACCATTACCCCTTGTCCTATCATTGGTTGTCACCGAGAAGAGCCTGGCTCCATCCTCATGACACTCACTCTTTATATATCTGTAAACATTAATAAGGTCACCCCTCAGTCTCCTCTTCTCCAAGCTAAAGAGACCCAGCTCCCTCAGCCTTTCCTCATAAGGGAGATGCTCCACTCCCTTAATCATCTTCGTTGCCCTCAGGGGCAGGTTTTGCCCTCAGAGGCATTAGATATAGTTGTGGTGAGGCACAAATGCAGGTTATACACATCCAAGAACATGAATCTGGGGTGTTAAGTTTTGTTAAGTTGGAGGTATTCAACTTGATGACAATAATGAACAATCATTAAATGTATGCTACCACTTCAGTATCATGGTATCTATGAATCTCACTTTGTGCCCTGTTGTTCACAGCATTGCACAGCCCTGGATTTGCAATGGCCATCCACCCCTTGTCCTCCTGAGGGCTGGGATGTTGCTAAGTGTGACTCTGCTCCAGTACAGGAGAAGGAGACTGGCTGTGCCGGGCTGTGCCTTCCTTCCACTCTCCTGACTTGTGGCTCTCTGGATTCTCCTAGGAAAGCATCATCACTGACCTGAGATTTCATGTGCATAGCCACTGGCTACCAGAAGGGGAAGGCAGAGAGAAAAGGCTGTTCCAGGGAAAGTATTGTTCTGTGCCCCAGCTGGAGGAAAAGAGAGGAGGAAGTTGCTGCATGTTCACGTAGCTTAAGGAGATGCTCATTTAGCCCTCACTGAGCTTGGACTACCTGGGCATGAAGGTCACTGAGAGAAGAGAGTAAGGCACCCTCCCACCACCCCTAGAACTTCACTGACCTCTTGTTCAAAAAGTTTGACAGTACTATGCTATTGTCTGTGGGAGAAGTATTAACGAAGGATTCAAATAATCTTGCAGCCCATAACTGAATGTTGCCCTGAGGGAAGTCCAGTACTGGATGGGACAAAAAATGTCAGATTGAATTTCTAGGGGAGAAGCAAAGAAGAGGAGGAACAGATACTGAGAAGTAACAGAACACATTCCTGACCTCTGAGGCATGTAAAAGTTCATTGTGCAGTTTGCCTAACCTAGCCATTTCTTAGATTTTTTTTTTTTGTAAATGTAATGTTTTTTCCTACACGAGATGCTTACATCTTAAGTATTACTGCTTACTCTTCCCCTTTTAAACATCTAATACCTTCAAATCCATGTAATTCCTTTGCACTCACTTCTGTATGGCCACCATTGTTGTTTGCTTGTATTAATATTTTAGTGTCCCAATGATGCTCTAAAATTACAACTCATATTTCTTTGTACCCTAAAGAGTTTCCTCCTGGAGTCTATCAGACCCTGCTTAGGAGAGTGTACATAGCTAGCAAGGGCAAGTGATGGCAAAATGCAGTTAGCAGTAATTATTCTGGAGAGTGGTAACACCTGGGGCCTGTTTCAGACTTACAGACAGGCAGATGAAGTTTCAGCCAGTCATACCCTTCAGAAGAAGATTGTATACTGTTGAGCAAAAATGCTGTATGAGCACTGCAGTGTGGGACAGGTTCTTGGAATAGTTTCCTGTGGAAAATTTGATTGCTGGTGCACACTGTCTTCCGTCCAAAGTATCCATGGCAATATAAAATATGTTGTAGGTTTAGTATGGAGAGAGAAGTTGAGGCTGGAGTGAAGAGAGTTTAAACAGGAAACCGACATTTCAAAATGCTGTATATGTAAAACAACTCCTTTTTCACTGGTTTCTGTTGCAGAGGCTGCTGTTATTTAGCTTGCCTTCTTGTTATTTGCTTTTATAATGGCCTATATATTTGTAAAGGATCAGTCTACATACAAGCCTCATTTAATGTCCATTTGCTACCATTTGCACCACATTACAAACTCATTTACAAAGCGAATGTGAAAACAAATGTGAGCCCTATGGAAAGCCTCACTGAGCCTGTGGGTGATTGCAGCCGTATGTAACAGCTCATAAATGATGTTGGCTACAGACTGCGCTTAAGCACTACAGCACAGGAGCTTGTCATTTCCTTAACCAGATTGCAGCATCTGTATTTCCCTTGCCCTTTTCCTGGTGCTGTTAAGCCAGAGAATTCTTTCTAGAGCAGTCATCCTAAAAGCCAAATAGCTCCTCTGGAACAGTTCACAGTGCTGTCATCTTTAAAATATGCCATTGTGCTGTAAAGCGCTCTTAGAGCTGCAGCATTCTGGCTTGCACACTACACTGAGATACAGAGGAAAATCCAAACCAGCATCTCCAAAACAGTTGCACTGGCAGGTGAGTTGTAGCAGCAAATGCAGAAGTTGAGCAAATAAGAAATTCTTATGTTTTTAACCAGTGCAGCGGAACCTGCCACGTCCCACTCTGTCCCCATCTCCAAACGCATTCATCAGCTGTGTCAGCCCCTCCAGCTCCATTTCCCCAGAGCCAGGAACGCACCTCCTGAGGACTGAAGACAATATTGACACTTTCACGTATGAGTGAACACAAGATGCAGTAAAGTGCCTCAGACCCAGCCACACAGGCAAGGGTTGAGGCCTTTCTTCAAGGCTGTTCACTTAGATACAGCAGCTTTGCAGCAGAAGCATCAATCACCTTGCTAACAAGCAGCCTCAGAACATAAGCTTCAAAAACAACCTCTCATGTAAACAACATTGGTCCCTTTTGGGGTAATCCTTCCTTTTTTGTTTAGGTCTTGAACTTGGCTCATGAAATGTGAGTTCTGGGAGGCACCCATGTGGCTGAACAGCACTGACTCACCTTGAGATTATGAAGAAAGTGAAGGATTCAGGAGAAACTGATCCAGCAATTAAGAGCAGGAGACCTACCTACTGTTACATGTGGTTTGCTCACTAAAACCAGCTATCTGGAACAGACAAAACAAAACCAAGAGAACAACTAGCGCTACTAAATTAAACACTCATTCCCTGGTATACAGCTTAACCACACTGCTTCTGTGAATCTCCTTGTGTGCTTTCTCTACTGCTTATATAGCAGATACAAAACATATCCAAAGTGCTTAAAGGGCATAGAAAAACTTCTACTAACTCCATTGGACTGGGACTTGAGGCGCTGGCTGAAAAGCAGATTTATGCAGTCAAATTAGGGTTAATAAGCAAATGACTTGTGAGCATCAATTGCCATCATGCCCGAGATCATCAAATGGGATTTGACCCCGAGTTTAATGGCAGATGCTTGCAGGTATCAGGAATCCTCTCAATCTTCGCTGAATTTTCATCTGATGCTTTTCTCATATGCGTAGACATATAAGTCTATATGCGTAGAATGTAAGTTCTCTATTTTGCAGCTTTTTGTGTGTGGACTCTTTATTTTCCAGTCAAAAATCTCAATAGGCCAAATCCCGACAGAGAATGGCGGCAAGACTCCCACTGTCTTCAATGCTACAATATGATTTTGTTCTTATAAAACCTGAAGAAAAGTAAATGCATTTCCAGTTATAAAAAGAACCATGCATGGAAACTCCCTTTAATTTCCATTTCTGCTCGTAGATGAGCATGTAAAATAATCTCTAACAGACCACTATACATGGAAAGGCAAAAAAAAGAGTTCTACCAGAAGATAGTATTATACATAAATTTTTGCTAAGTATTTGCATAAGGTCTTTCACATAATAGTCTCTAATGTGGCTAGGAAAAGTCATAAATCTTTTTATTTCAGTCTGCTGACTGAATTGTTTTCTCTTTTTTTTCTTGTTGCTCTGACATTTTTTTAAAAGGTAATGTCTTCTGTAACACAGTGATGATGGTGAACCCAGTGAAGTTTGAATTTTGCTTTTTTAAAAATTTATCTATAGTATTTGACATTTCATAGAAGGTGTATCTTCGTATCTTCCAGTGATTGAGATGAAAAACATGATAACTGGGCTGCCTTTTGGAAATCATTGTGCTGCTGAATTCAGTTGAAAGCAAATAGCAATGGTTTCTTACATTGCTTCCTGGTTCTCTCTAAAATGAAGATGTGTTGAGGTAGATCACAATACTTGCGAGTGAGAGAAACTTGCAAGGACTGCTTGAACTTCTTAGAACTTCAGCCTGGTGGCATTTTAAGGTTAAGGTCAAGGGTTAGGCCAGTTCTCATGTTATTCAGACAAGTCTGTCTGTCCTTAATAGAGCTCTTGAAACTGATGTTTTAGTGTGGTATGATGACTGTCTAAAATGATTTCAGGATAACAGAGATGTAATACTTTGTGAAAGCAGACTAAAGGATATGTGCTTTATGTTTGGAAGTGTGATTTTTTTCTAGAACAATTTCATTTGAAAGTAGGACGCTACTTTTTCAAAAGATAAATTAGTTTATAATAGGAAAGATAATATCCCATGAGCCAAACTGAGGTCCAGTGTTGCATTACAGATCCAAGAGTCACAACTCTGAGACAGAACAGATAATCTTGGGATATGAGGAAAAAAAGCTCTAACAGATGTATGGCACCCTATGGGAGTGCTCACAGCTATTTGTGAGCCAAAGAAGTACATGTATTTAAGCCTTTTCTTGTTTTTTTCTGCATTTTTTTTCTACTTTTGCTTAATCAACTCTTTCAAAACAGCCCTTACCTCCTGCTTGATTAGACAAAGACAGAAGGTCTGATATAAGTTTTTCAAAGACAAAGTTGTGGCCACAGTGAACAGGTGTGGGAGATTGGTTTTAGAAATTGTATTTTAGAAGATGCAAGCATCTCCAAAGTTGAAAAGCGAACAGGAGAAGAATAGGAACAGGAACAAGAAATTAGCATGATAGTAGCATCACCATGTTTTATCATTGAGATCAGTGGGACCTTTTAATCCCCTTAGAACACAGACAATGTTCTGAATTTTAAATGGCAACTGCTTTGCACAATATGGTTGCAGGTTAAAATGTTCTTTGGTAAAGTGAAAGGTTTTGCAGTTTTTATGATAAGTTCTAGTGTTCTTTATTCAGTTCATCATATTAGCAAATACAGGACCTGATTCAGCAAATATTTAATCTAACAAACATCTTGACATAAGTAACTGTGTCTGGTTCTCCCATACCTTTAGTGGTGCTGATATTCAGATTCCTCTGAATAAATTATTTTAAAAGGTGGGTCTGGAAAATGTCTTCAAACTAAATACATTCTGGGTAGAAAAATGCAAAAGGGAGAAGATTTACTTTCAGCTCACAGAAAGAAAAACGATAACATTGTTACTCTTCAGAAGACATATTCGTAGCTGCATTAAAAATGTTTGAGACAACTACCACATGTTTAATATCTTGAGAAATCTGAGCACAGTCTTCCTGCTTTTTCTGCCAGAGGGAGTGACATAACAGGAACCATCTACATAGCTTTCCATTTTAAACCTAATTTCCATTCTCTTTTTTTTTGTGGTTAAGGTCACAGACTCAGTTAGTCACAAAAATAGTAAAATATTTCTGTCTCAGGATGAATTGTTTGTAGCTCTCTTTACCATTTTTGACCTCCCTAATACTTACAGGGGATTTCCTCTTCCCAGTCCCCTCTACCTCTCCCCTAAATCACGCAATTAAGCTGTGAACTCCAGCAAGCAAGGACAAGGAGGGGGCACCATCCAAACGTCCCATCATCAGTAGCAGTCATTTTAATGAAATAACATGCTGTTGGACTGAATGCATACAGCCTATCTAAGGGTGGCTATCTGCTCTCCAGAACACTTGTGCTTAAAAGGAAGAAAAGGAAAAGCCTTTAGCCAGCCTTGGAGGTAAAAAGACAGAAGAAAGGAGAGAATGTTAGGATAGAGTTAGCAAAAGGAAGAAGCTGCTTGCAGAGCTGAATAGATACAGAGAGAAATAAGCCAACGACAGTGGATGAAAGGGACTTCATTCTATGTGAGACAAAGAAAAAGGGGTGTCGGGGGGGAAAGAGCAGTGGCATCAAACGAAAATAAAATATAGTGATAACAGACAAAAAAAGCTATGTATTATTTTTCTGCGAAGAGAAAAGAAAAAGCCAGAAGAGAAAGCCAAAGGTATTCAGCGTCAATATGTAAACTTCTCAAAATCATAGAAAGGTATATTGAAGTCTTCCTTTCCATAGTGATAGTGAAAAGCCCTAGAGTTTTTTGTTTTACATTTTCACACCACACTGGATCAAGCTAGCAAACTTTATACTGTGAACAGCAGCATAGCACATGATTGAAAAGCAGATGGAAAGGTTAAAAGACAGTTATTAGCACGGGGGCGTTAAAAGGATTGTACTGTGAAGGAAGTCGGAAACGTGTTTGTGCACACGGGTGTGTGCATGCGTGTGCACCTGCAGTCTTGTTCTGAAACATCCACGCAGACTTCTGAACCACGGATTGGAGTGTGTACTTGTCACTGCTGTCATAGTGACTATTAAATTAAGCAGTCACTTTGGGCCAGACTTCACCCTTTCATTACACTGTTTATCTGTGTAATCATGTATTAATAATTAATGTTGTCTAAATCCTGACTGACATCCTTAGAGAAATACTGCCTCTGTAAGACTTGGGCTGACCCTCATGCAGTGGTTTGCGAAGCCTTTAGGCATCTGTGGGCTACTGGACAGATGAAAATAATATGAAAGGAAACCTTCACTGATATCAAAAACTCCTCCTGAATCCTACCAATATGAAGACTTATCATCTGCCTTTATCTCTGATTTCTTACACTCTTAAAGTGCTTGCAGAACAAAATCAAACCGCAGCATGACTTGAAATGTCATCTCTGTGTAGATAATACTTTTTCAAATACATCATAAAAAAGAATTAAAGGCAGAGCATCAGTATCTACATGTATTTTTGGGATAAAAAGAGAAAGAAATTCCACAGGCTTGCAGAGCCAATCATTTCATTGTATAACCAGGAGTGACTGACTCATGCTAAAAAAAGAAAATTTAGGCTGTGTGTTAGGGAAGCTTTTTGTCAGTGAAGTCAGTGAAGTTTTTGGAGCTTTAAAATAGTCCCTGGTGAGAATAAATGATGGCCTGGAATGTCTGATTTCCCAAAACAAGGAAAGGGTGAGCTCTTCACTTGGCCTCTGTCCTCTTTGCTCTTTGAAAAGGCCCTTCCTTCCCTCTGGGTGAGGGAGAAGGCCCAGAAGGGCCAAAGTGGGACAATGGCCAGGTAGGGATGGGATTGGAAAAAGAAATAGCATCCCTGAGACACAGCACTGGAGGGGATTCCTGGCAGGGTTGTAGTTTGTGTTGCTGAAAAAATTTGCACTGCAGAAAAGCTTTCCACTGAAAAAAAACTTCGTCAAACTCACAACAATTTCTGGTATGACACATTCTCAATCTGCCTGGTGGTGCTAAAGCGTTGTCAATGTTGATACTATGGCCTGACTCTTCCCAAAGTACTTAACATGATTTAAAGCTATTCAGACATTGTAGTTGCTGGCTTTTCTATAGTTCTTTTGCTTAAACCTACCTTCACTGAGAGGGAAAGGTTCCCATTATGATTCAAGGACCTGTACATCTGACCTCCATACCATGCAAATTTGTGGAATTTATGCTAAAGGATATATAGATAAACACTAGGGCTTTTGTAGAGGTGTGTCACATCTCACAAATCTGTTAAAACACTCTGAAGGAGTCAGTAAGGTCACGTTTTAAGATTCTCTAGTTGTCAGCGAAGTACATTGCATTTTCAAAAGTCATTCAATAGAGCCTCACAAAAGACTCTTGTGGAAATATGGAAATCAAAGTCCCACTGGATAGAAGGGAAGGTCTTTTTGCATATTAGGAGCTAATTACTAGGAAATCAGTGCAGATGTTTAGAATGGAGTGACATTTCCAGTGGAGTTTCTTGAGCATCTGTATTGGAATCACTCGGGTTCTACAATGAACTCGGAAAACAGGTAAACAGTGAGAAAAGGCACTCCTAGAAGAACCTTGCAACGTCACATTTCCGGGATATAGGAACCAGGGGAACATATTGACAGAAATATCATTCTTTCTTTGCTCTGTTTCTTTTATTCTTTCTGAAATATCTGTTACTGGCTACTGTCACAGCTATTGAGCTAAGTGACCTTTTGACTCAGCAGTCCTGTTCATATGAGTCAGGCAATTTGGCATGTGGCCAATTTGCCTGTAGTGTGTGGTCAGTGTTTTTTATTCACTAAGATCTTGAGGTACCTTTCACTTAGTTGTTCTTCATGATGATTTCCCTGTGCTACCTTACCATCCCTGCCCTGGTTCCCATTACCAGTTTCTTATACTCTTCATTTCTGGGGCAGTATTTTCCTTCTTCCAGCTGGTTTTATCCATTCCAAAATGCAGAATAAATATTTAAATAGCAAAGGGGAAAATAAAAGCAATCTTCTACTACAGGGGAAAGGAAATGTTTATTTGCTGAGAGTTGAATAGATCCTTTCAAACACATTTAAGAAGACTCCCAGTAACACAGACTTTAGTGTTACACAGGAATAATGCAAATGTGTGTTTGTTTGTGCGTATGTGTGTGTGTACATATAAATGTATAAAATGGTGATGGGCCATGTGAAATGACATCACAGTTCATATTTGCCGTACTGGTTGCACGTAAGCCACCTTTGCTCCAGAGTATTAGTCTCAAAGTTGTCTTCTGCTGCCTTGGGACACAGACATTTCACAGAGCTCTCAGGCCCCCCAGGAGTCAGCCAAATCTTAATTCTGAGCCAGGCTGTTTGCTAATGCCAGCAGCAGTGAATTGTTAATAGGGATGTGTGTCCACTAGTGCTGCTGATTCACCACTGGTGACAAACTAAATTGAAAGAACAGAAGCTGTTGCCACCTCCTGTTGTTTGTACCAGCTTTTCTTCAAAGGGCCATGTTCAGGTAGATAAAGCAGAAACAGGTAGAGGGAATAAGCAGCAACAGAACCTCTGAGCATAACAGTCTTGTCTGTTGCAATAAAGCAGCTCTGATTACAATTTAGCCTAACCTTCACCTATAAACCATTATAAATACGAGGGTGCAGGAGATGCTACACAACCTTCAAAGCTCTCCTTGCATTTGAAGCAGCAGCCTCCAGCAAAGAGCAAGGAGACATCCAGGAGCCGTAACTACATCAGCCATCCTCATTTAATCTGCCGTTGCATGGGAGCTGACATCCCAAGCTCACATCTAATGTGTTCCTAAGCTTTCCAAAGAGCTGCGGTTTCCTCACTGTTATCACATTTTCTGTTTCTTGCTGTTTGTATGGAAGAGAAAGGATGAAATAAAACTATTCCCGCCTACAGGCTAGAAGCCCACTGACTTTCAGTCATTTTAATAGTCAATTACAGTCAAGAATATTTGTTTTTCCCCTCCTCCATGGCCTCACACATAGATCTGCCCTGTTGCAAATCAGTCATTGTGGATTTACAGAAATTGCACACGCGACTCTCAGCTTAGCCTTTAATGTCACATAATAAGCCATCTATAGCCTTTTCTTAATTGAATATTCAGATAACAGAGAAAAAGGGAGCACTGTTAGTGTGTCTTCAGGTCTGTTTCAGGGCTTGTGAGATAGATTACATGTAGAAAGGCTTGTGACTTGAATATGAGCCAGTTGTCACATGAATAACGATATCAGACTCCAGCCTTTGTAAACAAAACCATATCAGTGGATTCTGTTTTGATTTTGTTGTAATCAGTTTTAAACAAATCTCCTGTATAGCATCTGGTGGCAGAACTGAAAGATATTGATGTTAATAAGGAAACAAACCACCCACAGCCAGATTCTGATAAACTATACAGCATCTCACTCCACTGGAGTCACTTAAGGAACAAGGTGCTATTTAAACATAATAAGAGTTCAAGCGCCTGGTCCAAAGTATTTAAAATTTATATTTACAGTTGCTAATCCCTAGAAAATCTCAATTATAAAATATTTTCATAGTAAAAGCCAAGTTCATAGTAAAAGCCAAGCTGATGCACAAATAAATTATGTTCTGGCAGATGTGAAGAGAAAAAATGTCCCTCTCTGAAAGCCTTTTTTTTTCAGACCAAATTACACATGCTACATTAAAACAATCCTTGAAACCGTCTCTGAAAGAAACTAGTTAATAAAGTTGATCAGCACTTACTGATTGTTGCTTTGATAAGCGGTGATGGGATTTGCACTTTATTTTGGATAGTGTCTTTTTAATAATGTGAAGAACTAATCAAATCTCCCTACTTAAGAAATACCTCTATTCCCCATAAGCTCTGCTTCTTTTGGAATAGTTATCTGCTTCAACAATTACCAATGAGTACCAAATACCACCAAAGAAAAATAACTGAACAGACTACATTCTGATGAGTAAAAGGGTCATTCCCACTCTATTCATCTTGATAATTTACAGTGCTATGCAAATAGTAACAGACATTATCATGATTCATGTGGAAGAAGTTATTAGCTGAACACTGAGAAATTCCTCCTAAATATAAGTGACATAATTGGAGGTGATGAATAGCAGAAATATGAAGACCTTTAGTTTCTGGTTCTGTAGTGAACACTCCCTCTGCAATACTGAAAATGCACATGTGCATCAACACAAATACCTGATGTGATCAGACAAGTCTAGCAATGTAAATATAAGCCTTTATTCATGTTCTTATTTCCGCATGGCACTGCTGGCCTCAGTCCAGCCGAGATTAAAGATGTGTGTAATTTTCAGCACACCTGTTGCTCCATTTTAGCCCTTTGAGGGTAAATTACAACTTGTAGTTATTTTTTCACATGTGCTGTAAATAGTGTTGCAGTAATATGAAAACAAAATGATCACAGGAAAGGTTTGTGTCCTCCTTGTTTTAGCTCACCATGCTATTAATTGACTATCAGTACAGAGGCCTCTTTCTGCCACTTTACATCTCTGCAATTGACACCTGTGTGATTTAAATTGAGCATTTGTGGTAGACACAGTATGAAGCAGTTAGCGCACTGTAATTTTAAATGGTTGATTTATTTTACACCAACATCCCTGTATAGATGGGACTCCTGTGGCTCCTTGAAGAGGCAGATATTCTCAATACCTGTGGACCTGAAAATCTACTAAAAATGTGGAGTGAGACAATGTGACCACACGACAGATTACCCAGCCTGTTGGGCAGAGGTCAGGGTGCGTGATCTGAATGCTACTAACAAACAAGACTTAGATGTTGACCAACTGGACAGTAACTTTAATCTTTAAACTATCAAGGTTTCTTAATATTAATACATATGCTAAGTCTCTTTGAAAGCATCTGTTTGCCCTGGCTTCTTTTGGTTAACATGCTCTAATGATAGAGTGGTCATGTAAATAATGTCACTAGTGATACTAGTATATGTAAATCTGGTCATATGAAACCTCAGCATTTTGACAGACAGAATCTGGCACACTTAGACCTCATCTGGTCAGGAAATCTATGTTATATGTTGTGAATCACAGCCTGCACCTGCAGTTCAGTTTTTCCTTATGCTGCAACAGAGTCTGGTTGCAGCATTTTAGCCTTGAGCAATCTGGAAGTATTTTAGGAAGATCACAGCATAAAACATGGCTGTCAAATGGTAGGATTTTCAACAGTTTGCTGCCAGCTGGGTCTGTGTTTTCTGCTGTCAAAATGCTGCAGTGTTACAGGGCTGGCCATATGAGATGTCAGAATATTAGGTGAGTTCAACAGGGGCTAAATAGAGGATTTCAAATACAGCAGAAGGTCAGGCAAGGTTTTGTTATTCATGATCCTTTTGGCTCCAGTATCTTCAGAATAGAAGTGTGGTAGGACAGTACTGGTCAGCATAGGTAACACAAAATACTGGGTGTAATTACATGGAGTTGCATGTAATTGCATGGAGCTGCATGTTGGCTAATGTAGCATGGGACAAAGAGGTCAATATTGGATGACTCCTTCCTCAGTAGCAAAGTCATAGCAAATGTTTCAAGATTGTGCATGTTACATAGGTCCAACAACTTTGTCAATAGGTTGTGCAGGTCTTGACACTGGCAGCCAGTGTTATCAGATGGACAGGGTAAGTCAGAGATCTATCAAGAAAAAATATGAGATAGACCAGATATGGACTATATTCCATTAATTGAGAAGTTAAACTTGAATTACAGGAGAAATTACAATAGCAAAGCATTCAACTGCAAGTGCCAGTTGTGACAGTATTTACTGCTGAATCAGCTTTCAAGTTATTTTCAAGGTCAGAAAAGTCCTAAGAATTAATGCCCAAACAGATGTCATCTAGTCAGATTATTTAGAAGATCAAGCTTCAGGCAGATCATTGACGTACATGTTTAAAAGAGCTGGCACTATTTCAGAGCCTAGAAGTAGTCCTTTGGATTAAGGTTTGCTGAGTGTCATTCATGAAGACGTCAGAGTAGTGGAAGAAAAACTAATATCTAGATTTAAGTGAACAATTTTAGGCAGTTTCACTAGAGAATCAGTGAGCCATGCCATGTTTGCAGGTGGAAGTCAGATGAAGGACAGTATTGCATTTTACCTTTTTAATTAGTTTTCAGTATGGGCTGTCAGTGGAAGAACTTGATGGTACCCACTGCAACCACAGTGAAAACTATCTAGCTCTGCAATGAAAAAGATGCATATTGTTGACAAGATCCATTGAAGGATGAGATATCCTCATGCTTTGTAGCAAACAACAAGCAATGTTACAGCACAGTAATTACCTGTGTGGCATAAAAGCTACTTGTTTTTTACAGGATGGTCATCCTGTATTTAGCAATCTGGGTCTGAGTGCAAGGACCAAGAAATTTCAGGAATTGCATTTCAGGGGTAGCAGTTTTTGAGTCCTTGTATGTTTTGTCTAATCTATTCATCAAGATATATTATTGAGTATTAATGTGTGCAATATTGACGTATGCACTAATTAGATGGGATCTTGGGCTGTGACTAGAGGATGCACAAGTAATCCTGGCTTATCTGTGGTCTTTTGGTGACCACCCAGTCAGAGGTTAATGTCCTCTCTAGGGCTTCTAAAGCATTTCTGGTCTGGTTGCCAGTGTCCCACAAGGATAATCTCAACATGTTAGTTTTGTTAAAATAAATGTCAGGAATATGTATAGGGAGAGAGTTGAAAGTAAACAAAATACCAGCACCAGCATTCATTTCAATTACGTTTACCCCATATGGAAAGAGGTAGCACTCACCATCTATTTAAGTCACTTACTAACTGCATAATTAATAGGTCTAGGTTAACCTTGACTGTGAATTTCCTTTGGAAACTGGATACTAACATGTTTGAAGTTCTTTTGTTCCTGTCTGAATGTCCCTGTAGGAGTGCTTCCAACTTATTTAATGAGATGATCATTCCTTTCAATTTATTCTAATTTACTTCATAAACACAGAATACAGTACAGACTAGACTGATCTGGGATTGTATCAAGTAAGAGGATATCATTTGCATATAAAAGGATTTTTATTTTCTAAACTCTCGAGTCCACTTATTCCTTAAGAATACAGTCCTGTCAGACTGAGGTGTAAAGAAACACTATGGACTAGTTTCTTGAAAGACATCAAAAAGGTAGGAAGGGAAAGAAATATTTATCAAGGTATTAGATGTGGAACTGTTTCACACACGGCCATATATGACCTATATATTTCAGTGATTTTCAGCCCATGGTTAGTTACTTCTCGGTGATCCGAGAAAGGCAACTAAGAATCTCAAGACTTTTGTCAGTCAATTTGAATTCACTCTTCAGAGATCTGCACTTCCATGGGAAAATGTTGATGACTCCAAAACTGAACAAATCCTGCCAACTACTGGTTTATGTAATACTCAGTGTGCGGCTAGGTCAATCAATCAATATCTTCTTCTGTTTAGAGAAAAATGGCTACATAGGGACTCTGTAATGTGGATGGGATGCTAATATTAATCAATTGATACTTGTCTGAACTTTTTAGAAGAACCTGCTTAGCCTGAGCCCTGTCACTCATGTGCTTGTTCAAGTGAAAATGAGTCAGTTTCTTCGCGGAGTTGAAAAGCTTTATTTTTCATACCTAGCACAGTCATTATTTGGACTTCGTTTGAGAACAAGAGATAACACCCCGGGACAGAATTAAAGTTTTTAATTGCTCTGGTCCAAGAGCCAAGGACACTCTGACCCACAGGTGTGAGGTATCAAGGAAGGGGAGCATGGATGGGACAGAGCTTGACTGACATCCAGACTGATGAATGACAGTGTTCCATCCCATTAGCATCATGCTTCATATTTAAGGAGAATCGGGAGATTCTGGACTCTCTCGCTTCTTGGCTTTCTTTGTTCTTTTTGTTGGAGACAGGGGAGCTCTGTTCAGGATGTTTAGTTCAGCCTTTTGCCATTTTGCAGAGGCCTCTGGGCCTCTCTGCCTTTTTTCCTTTTTTCTATCTTTGGGATTAGCTGTTTGGGATCACGTGCTGTTTCCTGGGACTGGCTACTTGGTGTGGATGGAGTTTGTGAGGAATTGCATTGAGTATATTTTATTTTATATTGTTTCTATTTTATATGTATATTTACTAGTAGTGTATTAGTATTTTGTCATTTTACTAAACTGTGTTTATCTCAATCCAAGTTTCTTCCTTCCCTTTTGATTCTCTCACCTATTTGGAGAAGGGGTATGGAGTGGGGTGAGTGAGCAAGCTGTCATGGTTGTATTGCTAGCTCAGGATAAATGTGACAACTCATGACCTCATCAAACCTCTTATCAAATATAGTCCGAAATAGTTTTATATGAGGAAGACAGGTGAATACCTGCTGTGGTTCTGCACAGCTTTTTCCACTTTATGGAAACATTTAAAGGATTTTCTTCCAGTTGGTTGTAATCTTTCTGTACCTTCTCTAAATAACTGCTTACCAGCTCAAAGCTGAGAGTTTTCGGGAAGATTTGGTGGACTTCTCCAGGTGCAGCAGCAGACCTAATGGCTTTGGCTATGCTCTTTTCTTTCAAAGCCTTTTTTTATCTCCCCTTCTTGAGAAGGATAGATAAGCCACACCTATAGCCCTGCTGTGGGAGTTTGCCTGGTTACAAAGCCACCCATTTCCTCTATGGTGTGTGATGAATCATTTTTGTAAAATGCTAGTCAGAATTTCAGAAAGTGGTCAGCCGTCTCTTTTTGGTTAGTAATTACTCACCTTTGATCCAATGCAAATGACATTATTTTCATACCTATTGGGTTCTCACCTTTGCTCTGTATGGCATAAGTTTGTCTTGCTCAAAGCCCCTGCATGACTGAGTTAAAAAAAAAGGGGAAAAGGGGTGTGCAACTTTGGGTTGGACCAAGAGAAGTCTATTTACTTCATGATAATGCTAAACTGCTTGTGTGAGATTTTATTGGGAATGTCTGAATGAGAAGTCTGATATCAAGCATTTCACTAAACCACTGACCTGATCCCGCTGACCTCATCCCCATGGTGCCTGACCCTTGTAAATGACTTTTTCCATGTCCCATACATTGACATTTGTTTTAAGGAAAAGAAACCCATGTTGCCAAAAGGTTTGTCTTTCAGAAAAAGTGATAGTCTCCATCTTCTTACATGCTCATTTTTTTGTGAAAAAGAAAAAATTGCAGGATCTTCGATGCACAATAAGAGATTGTAATTGGCTTAATTTCATTATTAGGTATTGAGTCTCTTTCATTTTGATGAGTGGTGCAGAGGAAGCTGTCTGTGAATAGGTAGAAATGAGAAGCAGGAAGAAAATTGGGTGTTTTTAAGAGAATACTAACCTTCTTGGATAAAATATGTAATGGCTTATAAATGTTGTTTTTAACTAGACTTTAGCTTATCAATCCCTTTTGTGAGAGGTGGGTGAACTGAAAAGCTTCTCCAATAGATTGAAACTAGCACTGCATTCTTCAGAGATGAAGATCCTTCTGAGTTTTCATTTTATACAAATAGGCTGCACATTTCTAGATTTACGGTAAAGCCCAGTGCTAGAAAAATGGTTGAGACACAGTGAAATTGCATGAGGAAAGCTAGAGGAAGGGTTGAAAGTAGTGTGTAGCTGAATTTAAAATGCCATCAGCTAGAGAATTTTGCCTCAATTTTCTGCTAAATATACCAGTGCACAGAGATGAAAATAAGACAGGACCGGTGGGTCAGGCTTTCTAATACCACTTTGCTGCAAGGAACTGCAAGAGGAAGGAGGGATAACTCAGGCAAAGTGAGGGTATTCATGCTGTGGATACTCTGACCCACTAGCAGCAGCTGCTGAAACTGGTTCTTGTTTTCTCTGTCTGGAACAAAGAGCAAAGACCACAGTTTAAGTGAAGTCAGTTCCTTTTCCCTCCCCATTTGTTCTTCCACCTGCTCCCTCTGCTGGTAAAGTCAAGGAGACCTAAAGAAAGGAAAATTAGAGTTAAAAAGGAGGACAAAATGGTGGGCTTACCCTTTACAGTTTGACGATGAACTGAAAACTGAATTTTAGTGCAATACCAACCTGTCTTTTGAAATACTTCATGTCATCTTGTCTTCATTATCTTTGTGGGGAGAGGTCGTTTGTTGTGGTAATACTGGATCTCTTCCAAACCTTTCCAGAAAACAAAGCATCCTGTTCTCCTTTCCAGCTTTAAAAGTTTCAGGAAAGAAAATAAAGTAAACCAGTTTTTTACTTCAGTGATGGCTTTTCTTGTGTTGAATTTTGTCCTCTTTTCCGTCATGTTCTTAAAGCACATCAGGGAAAATCACCACCACTTGTCTTTTCTATGTCATAATTGTATTTTCCAGGTTTGTTTTTTTTTTTTTTTAGTCTGTTTTGTTTTGGTTTTTTGTTTTTTTGGTTTTTTGTTTGTTTGTTTGTTTTCTTTTTAAGATGAAATTCCCTTATTGCTTTTCAAAATCTTAAAAACAAAGATATTTGATGTAAAGGAACAATGGCTGTCCTTTTTTCCAAAGGTGAATTTTCACAGTACAGCTGTCACAAAATGGATCAGTCCCACTTGCACCTTTCCAATACACCCTCAGTTGCATGTCCCATCCCCTCATTTACGCTGGCTCTGGCATTTCTCCAGCTACAGACTGAACCAATTCATCTTCCTAAACAAGCCAAAACTCTGTTTTGGTTTTTGCTAGCTTCATTTAATCCCATTTTAATGAGGTAAATCAGCTGAGCATGAGGTCAGAAGACAGCCAGAGAGAGCTCCAGAGGTGGGGCAGTGGCATGTGATGAACCATGAGATCTGCTCAAGCAATATGATGCAGCTTTCCTACCAAGTTCTGGTGGAAACAGGTAGTAAACATTACTGGTAGATAAAACTCATTCAAGCCTCTCTCCATCTAAACAATTGGTCCTTCAATAGGCCTGGGAGGAAATGTAAGGTTCTTGGAACTTCTTGATCGAAGCTAGTTGCCGGTAGTGTTAGGTGATGAGTAGCTTGTCTGAAAAAAGGCATAAATGTCTCTTGCCCTCCCCCAATAGCTCCTTCTACTAGAATTTATCAAGCTACATGTTATGTTAAAAATTCGCTATGGTTGTTTCTGTGCTCTCCCTAATGACCAGCAGCCACCACGGTGCTCCTTTAATTTTTTTTTTGCATCCCCTCTGGAAAGATCACATCCCTCAAGCTTTTTCTCCCTCATCTTCCCCCAGTCTCATTTTGTGTCACTAATGCTCTTTCTGGTGTTGTTTCTGAAGTCAGTGATACCTCTCTTCACAAGGAGGTTCTATTTTCAGCTTCCCTTGTTCTCAATGACTGACCATGCATGCTCACTTCATTTAACACTTTTTTACCTCAGCAACATCCTCAGATATTTTTTGAAAACAATTTTTATTATGAAGTAACACAAGAGGGTCAGATGCTCGTTGTTGAGCTATCTTGATTACACAGGAATGAATAACAGCCTTTTTTTTTTGTGTGTGTGTGTATCGTGAATCTGGCAAGTAAATAACTCTTAACAGACAGTATTTGATTGGTGAAAAATGAAGAATATATGAAATTAAGAATATATGATTCAACTGTATGGATTTATATGTATTTTAGGAGGCAGAGAAGGGAGCTCTGGAACTCTGAAATTCCTGTCTACTTTCTGTCAAATTACTATATGATTCCTGAGCATCATATTGTTTGACATAATAACTAGGTGAGCATGGAGTATGCTGGAGAGTTTAATGTACGACATGGAACAGAGCATGAGGAGCCTGCCTTTAAAATTCACTTTCTGTAGACATTGTATCACCTAAATGTTCTTAGACAGCAAACATAAAAGGACATGAGAACAATCAAAGTTAATTCTTCTGCACATTTAAACAAAATGACTCATGGAAAATATTTTCTATGTGGAATAGAAAGCTGTCTGGAAAAATGATTTTGTGCTGTGAGGAGCCCTGTACAGGATGTGCTTTATTATGGATAAAACTGTCATCCTACATGTTGCCACCTGTGTTAGACACATCCGTGATCTAGTGATAATTGACATAAATCACTTTTTAAAAGGCTGTACATTTACATTTCTTTTCTATCTCTTTTGTTTATAAATAAATGGCTATGTCCCTATATGGAACCAGAACTGCTACTGAATTATAGGGCATAGTTGGGCAAAGCCTTACTCTATACCTAATTTCCGATATTTTAAACACTTTTTTTTTTAAGTTATCTCAATTGGCTCATTGCATCAACAACAGCAGATGATGTACTGAGTTTCTTTACTCTAAATCTTCTTCTGCCTTTAGATTTCCTGTGTGAACGTCCTATAATGTGTGCGCTACCTCTGCCTCCATTAATACAACAAAGGTGGGATTTCTTTTGTTTGTTTTTACCTGAGCAGTTTTCCCGCCTTCTCTCAGTATGTGTTTATCATTTCCACCTTCTTGTTGATCCAGCTAAGCTGTTTACTGTACACACCATACAGCAACTCCTAATTGGCATATGTTCCCTAATGTTGAATTCATGACAATCATGAAGATGAAAGGATGAATCTAACAAAATTATGACCATCTGAGAAGTGATTAAACAGGAAACTCCCCTGTATTGTGATTGAAAGGAAATGAGTGGGTGTCAGCCTAGCGAGTTGTTCCATATGAATCAAGCAATAATGGGTCTGTTTTTCATGTGTCTTAAAGGAGGACTGGGCTTCATCTTTAAATCTCTTGTCTTTTGACAATTTAGAGCAAATAAGTTCACACCCCTGCACTCTCAACCATCAAGTAAAAGCTGGCATAAGTGTGGAGCAAACTGATGAAAAGGGGGAAAGGATTTTTCATGGTCCTTGATTCTTCTGCTGAGCAATTGCAGTCTCTGCTTATCAACTGCCCTTTCCTTCCTCTAATTGTCTGATGTAATAGTCTCTTGTCCTAAATTTCTTTTGTAGCTCATCTGTTTCAAACCTACAGTCTATAGCTGACCTATTTCTCCTTTTTTGATCTCAGGTGGAGAACACTTTCCTTCAGTAAATTATTTCTTTCTCTCTTTTTTTTTTTTTTTTTTTTTTAGGTCCTAAATAATACAGCCAAGTCTTCCTACTATCTGAGGTTTAGCCTTTTAGTAAATTTTTCCTTATCATAGAGGACCAGATTGATTAATTTGATTGCTTTATGAATTAGCTTAACACCCAGTATTTAGGCATCCCCCTAACAAAGTATCTCCACCATTTAAAGATCATAGCAATCTAAAGAAGCCCCTGGAGAACATTTGTATAGGATAGAGTCACTCCTCTGGAAACCGATATTCTTTCAGCTTGAAATGGTTCTTGAACAAATGTCATCATTGTGGATGAATACAATATGTAAAAACAAAAACATCAAGGTGTGAAGAGAGTATCCATGAGCAATCCAAAAATTGCTAGAAATGAATACATTATTAATAACTGGTTAGCTGCTCGGGTCAGTCTATCCTGACCTGTGTATTATATATAATGACTTACCGACTCTTCCCTTCCTTTTATACATCATCACTAGTCTTAATTGCAAGGCTCCATTTCTTTGCCTTTCAATAACCTTCTTTAAATATCACAATTATTATTATGACTTATACAGAGAAAAGATAGCAATCCCAATGAAACTTGAAATACATCATGCGTTGTCAATATCAAACTTACTTGTACATGTATATTTATACAAAGACTTGTCACCACAACTCAAATTGCAAAGGTAGACACTATTTCTTTTTCTATTTCCTTCATCAACAATGAATACAGGACCTAACTGAGGCTTAGATAGTCCAGTCAAATGAGAAGAACACATATTTGGGTTTATTTAGCATTCTACAGGTTTAAACACTACAGATGTAAAATGAGGTGCTGCTTGTTATTGTTCTTTAAGCAACATTTAATTAGATGTGACTTTTGGAAAAGAACATTTCTTCCATTGTCTGTAAAAAACATCCACATTGTGAAATCAGTCTCCCTGTGAAGGACAGATGGCGACAATCTTGATAAATGCCAGAGGTTCCAACATCTGCAGTTAGTGGAAGATCTGGACTGTGCATTTTAAGCAGTATCCTTTAGATGGGATTGTGATTGGGATGAGATACATATTGGCAGGAGCTGATTTCCAGGAAAAAAAGAATCCTATGGTTTTAACAAAAATAAAGTTTGCCATGGTTCTCTTTGGCTTCACACTTGGAGAAATATCCAAAACATGCCAGTCAAATTACATTGTCATATGGTAGGAAAATGTGTGCTCTTATGAAAATGGCCTGCACCCAGGTAGGCCTCAGTAGACAGTGATTTGCAGTCTGAATTTTACCTGAATGTGAGCTGGATATTTTAGCAAAAACAGTCAAGTCATGTCTTTGAAGGCAGGATTTACCAGGCTGTACAGAGAAGAACTGGTTCTACTGGTTCCTGCGGCTGGTGCTCTCAGCTCATATGCCTCCACCACACCCGTTCCAGGCTCCCTGCACCTCTGGAACACAAACAGAGCAGGTGAGATTTAATCTGCTGAAATATTTTTGAAAACACTGGGATTTGCTCTTTCAAGTTGCTGGTTTCTGTTACTGGGAAAATAAAGATTATTTCGACAACTATTGCTATCTGCAGAAATGTTCACATTCTCAAAATAACTTCATCTTTTTTAGTACAGTGATTGTTTTCTCTGAAAACACACACACATTTTTAAAGCATAATATTCATCTCCAGTTTAAAAACTGAGCCTTGAATCACAGAGCAGAAGCAGTGTGCTGAAGGATTTGGTCACAGCCTGCTGAATTTTGTTACACAAAGTACAAGTTCACTCAAAACACATTTTCATACAGGTTGCTCTCCAGTTTTGTTGATTCATCGTATGGACTGTCATTGCTCCTGAAGTGCAAAAGTAACCCAAGTAAGATTCAATATCATAGGTTATAAACTGATTTAAAAATATATACTATAAAAGGCAAAAAATAATCAAGCAGTTACTGAATAAAATCTTCACATTTCACATACCGTGGGGGAGTGCTGAATTAGAACAAAGACAGAACATCAAGACAGTGACATAAATTATTTGGTAAGCCAGATGCAAGCAAACAAAATGCTTTTCAGCACAGACATCATAAATGATGTAGGCCATCCTTACAGAAGGTGGGACAATAGTATGGAAACTAATGACTGAAAAAAATAAGTGTTGTGAGTAGTAATAATTAACTAAACAAATCTTCATAGTATGATGCAGTGGCTAACATGATCCTTGGGAAACACCAAGTAAAAAAAGAAGGTTATGTTAGCACTTGTGTTACTGATGTAACCATTGGTAGACTATCTACTAAAATCTTGCCCATCTGAAATATGCTCCTGAGAAAGAAATAAATAGTTGCTTTGGAAAAGCTGCAGTGATTAAAGTAAGAGAAGCATGACTTATATTGAGAGATGCAAAAAACTCACTGATGCAGAGGTACAGGGGGAATTTGATTGCTGTACATTAAGAACATACACTAGAAGGCAGCTCTTTCACCTAATAAGCAAAATGTAAGATGATCTGACTTTGAAAGTCACAGCTAGATATAAAAAGGAAATGTCTTGGGATAAGAAAAATCAGCACCAGAACATCTAAGGAAGAATTGTAAGAGATGTATCACTAAAAATTTTCAAAGCAAGATTGCTCTTGGAATTGAAGTAGGGATTAATTATAAGACTTGTAGCCTTCTGTGGAATGGGGAATCATTAGTGCAATATTGTGTTGTATGGTATTCCCTTCTGTGTTTAAAATCTATGAAGATTTGTTGTTTGTAGTTGGAACTACTCACAATGAGATAAACATTTTGAATAGCCTGATAAATACATCACCGAGTATTCATTGAAATGAAAAAGTGAGAGATCTCTAACCACTCTTCTGCATTCACCATTAATTCTCCATGAGCCTGAGTATATTGAAAAGTGCTTTGAAAACATTTTAAAAATTATGACAATAAATCTTAAATTACTCATAAATCACTGTGAATATGATTGAAACGAAGGTAATTTCTACAAGGAAATATTCTTACATATTTGTCCTCTAGTGAAATACTACCCCATAAAAGCACTTACATAATGCACCAGTGACATTAACCTATGTTTACCCAAAACTTAAATGATTAAGCAATAACTTAAACAGCAAGGTTATGGCCACAGTATGAGAACCCAAACAGAACATAAATTCAACCAGTTAAGCTTGTCATAAAGACTACAGAGATGATGGAAAAGACTTTATAGTCAAAGAAATCTATGGCTAGGTCTGATTAATATTTTTGACAAAGTGTTCAGCTGAAAAATGAGACTTTGCTGAAATTAGGTTATTTTAAAAATCTTTTATATTTGTTATGAATCTAGCATGTAGGCGGGCTGCTCTTGCAAAGCTGAAGATTTAGCAACCTTGGAAACCTTGATCACAATGTATGATAGCTGTAAAAGAGGGCAAAAAATTGATAATAGACGGCTCTTCTCAACTGAATACAAATTCAGGCCTTATCAACGGAATAAATGTACTCAGGTCAATATACTCTCTATCTCCCTTCATTTTTACATGGTAAAAAACAGGAAAAGACAAACCACTCATATAACTCCGAGGAGTCTTTTAGTTTAAATGAAACACTGTATAAAGTGTTGGGAAATATTTGAAGCAAAGAATAATTAAAGCCCTGAAAGCAAACGCAAAATGGAATAATCCTGGGTTTATCAATGTAGATAGTGTCTTTTTGGATAAGATAATTGACCTTTTACACAGGGACAGTGTGATAGCATGAATTTTCACACATATTAGAACAGCACTTGTTTTAGTGTGAATGCAAATTATTACTGAAGTGGAAATGATGAGGATTACCGCAAGAGCTGATTAGGTTGATAAGGCGCTGACTAGCGTGAGACTGCAATGTATGAAAAGAGAAGTCCTCCAGACCAAGACGACGATCTGTTGACACTTCCTCACAGAACAGTCTTACAATTTATCTACCTTGTTTAATCATTTCCAGCTTAAGGACAAGTGGCAGAAATGGTAGCAAGTTCAGTAGCACAAAGTCATGCATGCATGGGATATTAAGCCAGCCAGAACTTTGCAATGGATCTGCCTAGGCATCCTTCTTATAGTGAGATCACCAAAGAAGGAAATTTAAACAAAACAAAATAAAACAAAAAACCCCCAAACAACAACAAAACCCCAAACCAAAACTAAAACAAACAAACAAAACCAAAAACCAAACCAAACCAAGACTTTTAAACTCAAAAAACTGGGTTTTACTTGCCTATACACTAGAACAGTTTGTGTTTTAAACAAAGACAGCTCAGTGGCTACGTGAGATGCAACAGAACTGAAAAGGAATTTATCAACAACTTCCTTTCTGCCCTCAATAACTTTGTTGGCTAGTTCCTTCCTTCTAGTTGTGATTTCAGTCCTTCGAATGCCCTCCTGAGTTGCAGAAATGCTATGTGGTTCTCTCTTGGACCACAAGGAAAAGACCTAGAGTTCTAGCCTTGGCTCTGCTCTCTGCTCCTTCGAGAGCACTCCCTCCATCCCTTTACTGCTCTGCTGGATTTTCTTGCCTCTTCTTCTGCCAGCCCTATCCTGCTGTCAGGGAAGTGTCCCTCCTCCCGGCAGTTGCTCCAGGGTAAGAGCAATCTTCTCCACAAGGCCAGCATGACTCACTCCCCTCTTTCTTAAAGGAATATGACATGTCAGCACAAACTGCCAAAAACACCATCTATCGCATGGAACCGAGTGGAAGAAAAAGGCCACATTGGGAGTACTGCATCCCGTTCTGGACTCCCCAGTTTAAGAGCAACAAGGAATTACTGGAGGAAGTCCAGCTGTGGGCTACAAAGATGATGAAGTGCCTAGAGCACCTTTCTTATGAGGAGAGACTGAGAGAGCTGGGTCTGTTCAGCCTGGAGAAGAGAAGGCTGAGAGGGGAACTCATCAATGTTTATAAATAGCTCAAGGGTGGGTGTGAAGAGGATGGGACCAGACTCCTTTCAGTGGTCCCTAATGATAAGATGAGGGGTAACAAGAGGGTACAAACTGAAGCACAGGAGGTTCCATCTGAATATGAGGAGAAACTTCTTTACCTTGAGGGTGCCAGAGCACTGAAGCAGCCTCCCCAAGAAAGGCTGCCGAGTGTCCTTCTCTGGAGACATTCAAGACCCACCTGGACATATTTCTGTGTGATCTGCTCTGGGTGAAGCTGCTTTAGCAGGTGGGTTGGACTAGATGATCCCCAGAGGTCCCTTCCAACTCCAACCATTCTGTGATTCTGTGTGACTCTGTGATCTCAGTGTATTGGTAATTGGAGGGTGACAGTTGATGACCATTTTGAAGCAGCTCTGAAATGTAGTATTAGGATGCGTTGGCTGGGGTTCTTGTAGTACAGATAAGGGGGCAGGAACTGCATTCATTGTACAAAGCACCAATAAGACCTCTTTTGCAGTATTACATGCAAGTTTTCACCGATGTTCAGGAAGAGGAGATTAAAATGGAACAGCTGCAGAGGAAGGAAGGCTGAAAGAGTATTAAAAGATATTATAGTAGATACTAAGAAGGGAGAAAAACTGAAGAATAATGTCATCATGTTGAACTTTGAAAGTTGAGTGTTCTGCTCATGTGCTCAGAGATAAACCAGTGGTCAGATTTAGGCTGAAAGCAAAATATTTCATTTAGGACAGATTGGCAGGAAACACTAGCTTTAGGTCTCTTGCCATTCTCTTTCACGAGGGCCCTTCTTTGCCTCCCAACATACTCTAGGATTTTTGTTTAGGAACCACAGTGCAATTGCTGGGTCATAGCACAGTGATTATAGTGTTGATTTTTGTCCTGCAATACATTTGAGCTGTGGATTACCCCAGGTTTTACATTTGTTGTGAAGTTTTGGAAAGTGTTTGTGGTGTATTATAGTTAACAGGGTTCTACAACTGTGGAAATTAATAAAATAGACATGTACTGTGTGGTTATTGACAGCTACAGGTGACTGCGACTGATGACTCTTAAATTCTTGTTCCTGGATGATACTATGATTTGGGAACAAGTATGTTTATTCAGAGAGTAAAGCTAGAGGAACCGGTATAATGTCAAGAATTGACATACTTTAAAGCCTTCCTATGTAGGCAATACCATGGTAGAATTTGGATCAGCATGATTTTCAAACTATAGCATATATATGGATTCAAAACAAACTCAGTAGTCCTTTGTCTGAATGTTTAAAACAAAACAGAAATTACATATCTGTGCTTCTGTCTGGAGTGACAATTGCTTTTAACTTGTCCCTTGGCTGAAGCAGAGGAATAGAAATAAATCAGAGTGTGTAAGTCAGAAAGGAGGAAGCACTGGAGCCAGAAGCAGTAACATTTGGTGCCATATTGGAGGACTAAAAAAATACATATTTTTAACTACAGTAATTTAAAAAGAATTGGGGCCATCTGCTATTCTGAGGACATTAATTATTAAAACTTATGAGAAACCAAAAGCCTAATGGCTGATAGATTTCAAATTGTTATAAATCTTATTCCTGCTCCTTCCTCTACTCTGATGCAAACAGCTGATCAGCATGTAGCAAAAAGGATTTCATTATAATTACGATGAATTTAAGGATAAAATTACACTTCTTGAAAATAGGATGAAAGACCTGAAAAATTACTTCTGTTTAATTTTGCAATTATTAGTCCTACTTATATGCAAAGTTTCATTTGTTTATCCAGATAAATGGTTTAAAATTTAGTTAAATTCTTACAAAATCCTCTGTGGATATTCTTGATTAGATTTTAATCTGTTTTAAATTCATTAGAATTAAGTTGGTTCCTTGCAACGTTTGAGGTTTTCAGCCATGTACACAAAGGAATTTGCACCATCCTTAAAACCATTGATTGTGGTTCAACTGGTGCAACATTTATGTAGGGAAAAGCTCTCATTTATTGATCAGCCTGAGCTGCCAATTGCAGAGTCAAGTCCAAGCCGCTGTAAAATACAGGTCTGCTGAAATACTGGTCCAGGCCTGTGTATTTCTGTAGGAAAGCATGAAGTCAGTCAGTCCTTTAAGACCTCCTGTGTACTTCTGCAAACTCCTTTAGTGAAAAATGTGATTTAGTTCGGATCAAACCTATGGGCAAGAGTAGATTTAAACAAACCAAATAAAATTGTGCAATGAGTCTGAAAGTACATATGGAAAGTGAAGGTATAGCCATGCTATTGAATTTGATAAGT
This sequence comes from Columba livia, assembly GCF_036013475.1. Lineage (NCBI taxonomy): Eukaryota > Metazoa > Chordata > Aves > Columbiformes > Columbidae > Columba > Columba livia. The sequence goes on along the minus strand of NC_088603.1, from coordinate 73,084,224 downwards.
TCCTACACATTGCAGGGAGACCAGGCTAACAAATATGACCACAGGATTGTAACAAATTACAACACTAGTAAGCTTGTATTAACTGGGCTCTTCTAGACAAAAAGCAATATACAGGTAAAACCATACAGTCTCCATAAAACTGTTATCTTTGTATTATGATACACGTTTACTTCTGCAAGGAGAAAAGAACTACTCAGGATTTATGAACTACTGATGTTCATGAGTAATGCTAGAAATAGACTATTGGGATATTAAAGGGATTTATGTATACTATTAGTATATTTTGAGACTGTACCATTCATGACAATGGAAACTCAAATGCAGTCAGTCGCATAAAATGTGTCATGTTGTTTGTAGCAGATGAAGAGATTAAAAAAAAGTGCAAAAATACATAATTTACAGGTAAAGAATTACAAGCATAGTTTTAAATCAAACAGCTCACCAAAGTGACGGTTAAACTACCAGAGAAAACAGGAAGAGATTATCAGATATTATGGTATTATGAAGCATGAGCCTGGAAACTAGATGGAATTGAATATTCTGCTGTTCTAGGACATATTCTCACAACTGTATATGACTGAGCAGTAACTGGTGACAGACAGATGGTACCATCCAGAAAGAGTAACAGACAAGTAACAGAGCCCTTCTCAGAGTAACAGACAAGGTTAAAAATGGGACTGCACTGGAAGCCAAAAGTTAAAAAAAAAAAAAAATAAATAAAAAGAAGAAAAAAAAAGGAAAAAAAGTTACTTATGAACAGCAATAATTTCAAAGTTAGACATTCAGTATATACTGCAGGTGTAAGCAAGTATGTAGGAGTAAGAATTCCTCCCAGGTTACCTGTGATCACCTTAAGTTTTACTTCCTCTTTGTAATATGTTTAGGACTGTGGCCAGATATTTATTATGCCTCAGCAATTAACCTACTGATATTTGTTATAGGGGCTTTTTGTTTGCAGGGGGAGTGATGTGAACTATCCTTTCGGACCAGATTTGCAAAGGTATTAATATTTCTCCTCTCAGAAATGAGCTTCACGTACATAAACTCTGCTGCAGAATAAGCTAGATGCCTATTTGCATTATCAAACAGCTAAATACCCTTCTAAAGCTGTCCTTGGGAGTAGCCTGGTCTGTAGGTGTACTCCTTTGATTAACAAGGATTAGAGCTTGGTTTCCTTTAAACAAGGTCACAACCTGAAAACATGTTGCACTCTCTCTTACCAGGAGGCAACCATCTCCATCATGTGTTCCTTGCGAAAGATTCTGAAGTAGTTTTCTGCTGTATGGCATCCCATCTTCCTCAGTGCTTCACGGAGCTGGCTGCAGCCCTCCCTTACAAATATGAACATATCATGATACGTAGGTGGAGTATACCATTGATTATGCAGAACTGTTGCTGTCCTACTTTGAATAGTATGTCCTACTCAAATAATCCAAAACATGTAATGATTTTCCTAGACAGGGCTTTATCTTCATTTGTTGTTGTTTCTGGGGAAAAACAAAGCAACAAAACCAAAACAAAACCCCCAAACAAACAACAACAAACCAACAACAAACAAACACTCTTCCTGAGGAAAACCCTATGCTAATTTTGATTATGATCTTTCCTTCAGCTCGAATAAGAAGAGTGATTTGCTGGCTGTCATCATCTCCAACCACAGACAAATGCTACAACAGCCTTGCTTCACCTTCCTGTAGTTTCAGTATCTTGAGCTGTAACTGAAGTCAGTTCCTGATGCTTTCTAATTGCTTGTGATTACATTGCATGTCAGCTTCATACACAAAGGTAGAGTGACAAAATCACCTCTTTCCAAAGGGCACAAGCAGTGCAAATGTGGCACTGAATTCAGAATGGACCAGACAAATCCACAGGGCAAGGAGCATGTTCAGCACTGTGCTCTGAATGCAGTCTTTGGCTCAGGCAGCTCCTGGGTGGCTGACAGTCAGAAGGCAGGGAATTGTCGTGAGGGGAAGATCACTCTTTATATCCTTATAGTCTCTTTTTCCTCAGTCTTCCACAAGCAGCTGTCAGTGGCTGCTGCCAGGCACTCTTCCCCTTTTCATGGCAGAACCCTGTTAAACTAGCAATCGATTTGGGCATTATCTTCGCATAATGTAACCCTGGTCTCCTTGGAGACCTGAGAGCTTTGCAGGGCTATCAGTCTTCAGAAAGAGTGTGTCTCTTGCATTTTCTTTTTACTTTCAGTAGCTCATTTTTTGCTACATTTTGCTATTCCTCAGCATTTCTTGATCAATTTTATAAACTTGCATTGCCTTCTGGTAGGTTATTGTTTCCTTCTGGGAACACAGTTTGTCATGTGGGTTATTTTTTTTCTGGTCTTTTGTTCTAAGTATTCCTGCAAAGTCTCCACTTGTGTCTGTATCACCTCACCCACAACTAGAACATTGCTATGGGTTGAGGAGACAAGTCATCCATGCTACTACAGCCATGTTACAGCTGCCTCTGTAATTCTGCTACAATCAAACAGGTCACTAATCTCACGTCACAGTTGCAAACGAAGCAGCTGAGTACATGCCATTTGCCGTAAAAAATGTTGGTGCCTTAAACTTGTGCTACTTGTCTCTTTTTCATAGCAAGCAAGTCTGTACGTTCCTATTTGGTGTGTGAACTGCTTGCCTTTTTTTTTGTTGTTTTTGTGGTTTTTTGTCATCTACAGCACTGGACATGAAATTAATGTTGTTTTCAGCATCCATATCATCCTTGTCCCCGGTCATATTTCAGTCTTCTTTCGGTACTGCTTTCCACAAGAAGTCTACTGGATTGCTGTTTCTCTTCCTGGCCAGTTTGTTTCTGCTGCCTCCCTTCCTTTGGCTTGAGCAGGCAGCTGCGGTTGATTTCTCCCTTGCAGCAATTTTTCAGATTAGCTGGACTTGTGTTCATAACTGTTTCTCTTAATAATGGAATCTTTTCATGCTTTAGAAGGAAAATGTGAATAAACCTCTTAACACTGAAACTCAGTGCTTTTGGGGGTTATAAAATGCGCATTCCCCTATGACAGCCAGAAAACACCTTTTTTCTAGCACTTCCATCATACTGGTCATCTGTCTAACCAGACAGGCTTCATACTTTTCCCATTACTTTTTCCCAGGGAGAGAGAAGAAATAAGGACATTGCTTTTTGCTACCATTTACCATGTCTGCAGGCTCCATTCTGGTACCTGCTGGAAACCCTTCCCTCCCACAGCCTGAACACTTCTTCCCCAAGTGCCAGGCAAGTATTAATAACTACCTGGTGAGCAGGAGACAGACCAGCAAGCGAAGCAGCCAGCAAAACACCCGGGTTGGGCAATCACCTGCTGCTCTGCTGCAATGACCTCAGCCAGCAGTGCTGGGCGAGAGAGAGGGAGCAACGATTGCAAAAGCTGTGGATCAGAAGGGCAGGAAAAGGAGGAAACCAAACATTTTCCCCGCCTGCAAGAGTGGCCCATGGTGTCCCCCCCATGAGGGCCAAGGCAGCTGGTTATAGAAACCTGCACACTCTCCCTTTCTTCCCTCTGGCATGTGAGCCGGTCTGCTGAGCTCCCTTCCTTTCCCAGCTTCACGGTGGATTTATTTCTGGTGTGTACACTCACCCTGGCCAGGCTGGGCCTACAGATGCAACAAGGCCTAGTCCAAGAAAACTATTTTCCTCACTGTAATTTTTAAAAAGTGTGGGGTTGGATTAACACATAACATTAGTAGTAATGCAGTGTAAAAGCTCAAGCAAAACCTGTAATTGGGCCTTAAGTCACGTAAGCATCCCTGTAAATTCTTACTTAACATCTTTGGAATCCACTTGTAGTGCCTCTTAACTGCTGCTCCAAACAGAACAGATTAAAGATAATTGGGATAAGGCAGGATAATTAGATATAATATACTCACCAACAAAAATTCTGTGAGAATTTACAGTTGTGTAATCCTAGTTGATTTCAATAAGGTGGAACAGGATTTTGTATCAATGTAGAATTGATATGTAGGTCTTCAGTGCTCCATTTACCACAAATATGCTTTAAAAATCCAATTATTTTCAATTTTTTATATAGACATTAATAAACGATGTGCATAAGTCTAATTTGAGAGCCTAGCACAGCATATAAGATGTCAAAAATGGCTATTTTAACTAAGGGACAAGTCCAAGTTCCCAGCTTCTGTCTGAGTATTTTTTGTTTAGCCATGGCAAAGTCCAGCATTTTCTCCCACAGAGCTGGAGACACAACTTCCTCAGCACATAGATAATCAATATACATCATGGTGTTGTTAAAGATTAACTTTGAAAATACCTGGAAAATAAAGATTGGTACTTCTACTAAATTATAAGACACTTAGTGCTAAAATGTCCCCATTACTTAATATTTGGAAATATAAATGCGGGATCAAGTCAATTGCTCTTACTGATCCATTAATAAGAATGATGCATCATTTCTGAATTTATTCATTTGTTCTCACATCCCAGTAGGAATATTCATTTTCCCTGCTATAGAAACTAGACCTTTTAGATAAGCCAGTCAGAATTAGTTTTTTGTTAATAATTACTTCATTAACTCCTATTGTCAGGAAAACTTAACAATCAAAAAAAGAGGAAAGCTTGAATCTAGATCCAGCTGAAAGTCTTCTCACAATTGTCAAGAGTATTGCCTTGCCTTGTTTCAAGCAAGCTGTAAGGGTCACTGATTTTGTTGTAAGGATAGCCGAGATCTTAATTACCGAATTAGAGGAAAAAAGACCAAAATTAGAGAAAATAAAGATCTTATCACATTTTCCTGATCCAGATCATTGTTGGTCAATACAGAAATAAACTAAACTCCTTGTTCTGACTTTCACAAATAGTTTGGGTGTACAGCCTGTACAATCATGTGATTAACTACAAAAGTCTACATTATGAATTCTAAAACATTAAACTGTTGTGGAGGAATTCTGCTTGTCATTGTATTCATTGCCAAGGTCATGGAAGACAGGAAAAGTTCTGGACAATTATTTATGGTGAAACATAATCTCAGATGATCCATCTTTCACTGATCAAAATTATACATCATTGTGAAATTAGATTAAGTTGATTTTGTGAAAACTATGACACAAGATCTTTTTCAAAATTCACTTTGTACAAATGTGTTATCCTGATAATGGAAGGCTCCATTGTGAGCATATTATCTGAGACTACTCTGGGCAATGTTTCTGAATAAAACAAAACATCTCCCAGTGCTCTCAGATTCAGTTATTATATAGATTTTCAGACGGCAGGGCCAGGGAAAAAAAACCCTATCATTTTTTTCCAGTCCCTTAACTGTCATAATAAATCGATTAAGTTGTAATAACTTCACCTACGTATGGCACTTAGAGAGAACAGCCTGAATTCAGAGCCTGCTTTCAATCCATGGTTTGTACAGACATCACAGGAGGGATGCCTGAAAAAAAAGAATGGAAGCTATTTTTTTCCTTCTGTAGTTGTATTATATAATACCTCTGTCCTGGATCTGAAGACAAACTGTTGTTTATCACTGTAGAAGAGTGCATCGAGGGAGACTTCAAGTGGCAGTTGTAAAATATGGTATGGAAGATCTGTTCCCAACATGTACTGAAACAGAAATGTAAAATAAGTAAATAATGAAGTGGCTTAGTTCAGGTTACAGATATAGTTCAAAAGAAAGCAAGAAAATTAACAACCCAGGACTTTCTCTTCAGAAATGCCAGTTACTGGAATTCCTCTTTGAGGATGGTGCAGACCAAGCCCTGTGCTTCCTGCCCTAGAACTGCTTCTTGCTTTCCAGCCTATTCTCAGCAAGCAAGAGTCTTTGTTGCCCTGGTGGGGTGGTTTTGCACCACTCTTCTAGTTTGCCCACCGCTATGGTAATCCGAAATGTACCTTATGAACAAAACAAGGTTACAGCTTGATCTCGCTCTTCCTAAGTGGAAATGCTCATGATGGGAGATTCACCAGCTATGCACAGAATCACAGCTGATGTTACTCTCCAGCACTGTGGGTCATAGTTAGCCTGCTTTTTCCCTGTCACAGAGATGCCAGTACCCCAAGGCTGCAAGATACTATCTCTTGCCAAGCACTCTGTAATGGTGCCATTCATATGCTTGTTTATAAGATGTGTTTCCCCTGCATGTGGCTAGATAGACTAAACCTGCATTTTGGAGTGTCTGTTGTAACATCTGTCTGATGGAGGGTCATCTAGTTTTAATATGCAATTACAAAAACAGGCAATACAGAGATGTCAGTAACCATCAATAAATTCCAAAATGGTATTATTTCCCAATCTAAGGAATGTGCTGAATGATTTGTATTGCCAGGTCTATCCTTCTCCAAAGAATTTATCTTTAAGATAAACTGTGCATAGTACTGACCTGTTATTACAGACTCGAAAAACAGAGTGTTCTCTAAGGCAAACCTCCTTATTGTCAAACTCTCCAGCAACAATATCATTTTTGGGACAGACTGTTTTACTCCTTGAACTTCCTTTCAAACACAGTGTGAGCATTTTTCTAGGCAGCATTTCTGCCCACCAGTTGTCTGGCAGTGGTAGAGTCCTTATAGCCCTGGCCAGGGTGCATTGTCTTGGATTCTGTGGTGAGTTTATTTAAAGTGATTTCTTTTGGCCCTGTTCAAAAAAAGGCAGACTGAAAATCTGTGATGCAAATGATGTGAAATATCTTCACTTTGAAGAGTGCCAGTGGCTAAGCTCACTCTGATGTTTTAAAAAACAGACTTTTCATCTCTTTCGTGTGGATTTAAATAAAAAGACTTTGGCCATTCCTGGAAGAAAGCAACTTAATTTCCTCTTCATACTACTGCACACATCAGATGCAAAGACACTGTTGTTGTATCAGTACCTGGAGCTACTGTGTCTTTTTTCAGGAAGAACAGCTCCAGCACTTGTGCTGTTTCTGCACATGGCGAATGGCATCTGGCATGTGAGAATGACTCATGATCTCTTAGTTCTTGTGTCTGTGACTTATGGCCAAGTTCTGCTCTGAGACCCATGCAGTTCTGCTTGATTTTGGCTAGTACCAATGAGCACTCAGTTTGGTCCTGAATGTTTTTAGGGTTACTGTCTGTCTGTTACAAGGTTTGGTTCTCTGCTGTTTCGTTCATGCTGATCTGTTGAATTGAGAGGACTTGCCATGCTGTAACACTGTGGATTTGATTATCAGGGTCCACAAACTAGACAATACCTCCTGCTCTGTTCTTCATCTCACACTGTTTCTACACCATTGGCTTCTTAGTGGTTTCTTTACACTTTCAGTGAGGTGAGAGGAGAATCAAATCCTCAGACTGAATACAAACTTCTGCTGGTTCATATATAGCTCTCTACACTCTGATATTTAAGTTAGTAACAACTCTTCAAATACTCCTTGCTGTCATTTTTGTTCTGGCTTCAGACTGCTCAATTCCTTATTCCCCAAAGAGCCACACTTGGTTGATGGTATATTGCACAAACAGCTCAGTCTTTCCACTGCCCTCCAGGGATTGTTGAGAGATACAGACTGAACCAATATAAATAGGAACCTTTCCACATTTTGAGGATGACAAAAATGCTCTAGCCACTTTCTTTTTTTGTGAAAAGTCTGAGCTGGATCCCATCACAAATCTCAAGCCCAGGTACATGCATTGGCTGCATCCCAGCCTCACTTTAGAATTTAGTCTGTCTTTTCAGACATGATTTCTTCCAGCCAGTGATTTTGCAGTGACAGTGGGAAGGGAATGTGACTGTAATAGGCCAGGAGGGTGCACTGCTATCTAGATATGTCTCCCCTGTGGAAAACAGGGGGATCAGGATTCGAGCCCATGTTCTGACACACTTCTGCTGCTTAGCCTAAACACAGGCAAATGTCTGCTTATTTCCCCAGCACAGAAAGGCAGAACTGAAAAACTAACTTGTGAGGTTCAGCTTGCACTTCATCGGATGCAGCAGTATGATATCCCATTTGTCTCTTGTTAGGGAGACCATGTGGTGGCTCCTCAAAAGGAGAAGTTTCTTTATGTCTTCATTCTCCCTCAGACACTCACTTGAGAGTGAGCCCATGGAAATCCATGGGATTTTTTTGTGTAGTAAATCTGGCAGTACTGAGCCTGCTTTGCCCAGACTGGTGTTGCGGGAAGTTGCACACATCAACTGTTTCTTGAGCATAAAGATTAGAATCACAGTGAGTCAGCAGCACCATCTCAGCTTTGCTATTCCATCGAGGTGTACCATGCATATGAATTCATGAACTTTGGTCTTTGTCAATGACTTACTAGATCTGATTGAAGCCCAACATTTCGTTTCTCTTGGGAGATTCTGACATTTCCTAATTTGTTCTGGTGTGAAACAGAGTGGAAACAGAACAGTCTTTGCAAAATGAAATTTAGTAAAAAAAAAAAAAAAGAAAAGAAAAAATCATTTGAGACGGTCAACATATTTGGCTTAAAGAAAGCTGGAGATATTTGCATCCAGTTGCGTCATGTTGCTTCCTATTACAATGACATACAAATATGCAACAGAATTTAAAGAATTCAGGAATCCCCAGAACAAAACATAGGACAGATGACAATAAGAAATTGCACTTTTTCAACTTCAGATATACAAGTGGGCAAGCAAAGCATGCCAATAGCATTGCTACAGCAGTAGACAGCACAACAGTTTCCTCAGGGAGCCACTGGAAACTATTACTTAGGCAAATTGATACGGCGTGTCTACAACTGGTACCCTGAACTGTGCATAGGTATGATATACTGGTGCAGACACTAACCAAAGCAGCAGAAGATGCAGGGAAGAAGGGTGGATGAAACCACACTCTAGACAAGATTCCAGAGTCTGACAACTGATGGTGTGAATGTGAGGGCTGAATTAAAAAATAAAAAGTCAGCAAACAGCTAGGTCATGAAAGCCAGACAGAATGGCTCTTTGGCTCTCTCGCTTACATGTATATATATGTATGCAGTCATATGATGTTTCCTAAATGGTCAGACCAAAAACCACATTAAACGCATTCTTTTCAAAGATATGGACAGTCGTGGTGGGATGGTGCTGTTTGTAGAAGTATAAAGTGTGGTTGTGAGCATGAACTGTTCTGTTCAGTTCTGGGAAAGAGTAAGATAAAGCCCTGGAAGAGGATTTGGTGTTGCTGTCTCTCTGAACATTTGTAAGTGCAAAGATAGCTTGGCAAAGGAGACATGCAAGGTGAAGCTGAGAGTTCATTTCAGGCCGTTACTTTGGGATGACGGAGAAATCTCACTATAGCTTGTATAGGAAATATTTGAGAAAGTAATACCAAATACTTCAGAGGAAGTTATTGGAAGTCATAAACAAACAAAGACAAGCTGGACAAGCAACAAAATAGAGTGTTACAAGAAAAGCATAAACAGGCCAAGTCTGCAAGCAAAGCAAGAGCATGATCAAAGCAGTGAAGAGATCACAAAGACAGCACAAAAAAAGATTTGGGAGGAAGAAGCTCAGCAACTGGAGAATATCTCATACTAGCTAGAAAAACTCTTTACATGGTGGTTAAATAGTACAAGGAAAGAAACTGGGCCAATACTACTTGTGCTAGGATAGCTAGCAGTAAACTTGACAAGTCATAAAGAGGTGCTGCAGGTAAAGAAGGATGTTTTGAAAACATGTCATTCTCTGTCACTGATGACACATGCATTCTGGGCATGTAGTAGAGAGAGGACAGCTTGCAAGGTGAGACAGTATGGCTCTCAGGACAACAAAGGATCTCAGCACTGAGTCTTCATCTATAGAAGAAACACAGCCAACACTGAGACAAATGAAGTGCAAAAGCTACCAGAACACATGACCTTACCACTAACATGGTAGAAACATCTGGAACAAGGATCTGAAATGCACTGATTTAGAAAACATTCATGAGGAAAGAATGTCTTGCCAATCCAAATAATTATATAGATGAAATTTATCATCACTAGTACATGTGAACAGATTAAGCGACTTTTAAAAGAAAGAGAAGTTGAAAAACAGTGCAGCATGGCCTGGCCAAAACTGTATTGATTGAATACTAGTGTTTTCACAGGTTACCAGGGGGGAAAAAAAAAATATATATATAAGAAAAATATAATTAAGATACATATTAAAAAAAAAAATCCACTTCTTTCTCACATTGATTTTATAACTATATTAGGTTCAGCTCAAAAGGGAGCAGTATGAAAAGTAACTAAATCAGACTAATCAGGGTTATAGATAAAGCGACAACGATGCTAAAAGGTGTGTATACCGACTCTTGCAGTCCCATAAAAACTGATGGTCAACTGAGTAACTAACTCATTCCAAAGGCTGATAGAACAGAAATAGCCATAGAGCTGCTGTTCCTTCTCGTCCCTGTCTTTAAACCATTATGAAGTCCAGTGTTTAACAACGGTTGAGCAGTGTTCTTCAAACATTCTGTTGGAAAAGGCTTTCTTCCATCTTACAAGGACTGCACACCTCAAAGCCTCCTCTGTCCTGCACCTGCAAGCATGTTTATGATATGCCCAAAATGGACATGCCCCTGTGGCTTTGGTCCCCAGGGGTCTCTAGTTGCATGGCTGGTCATACAAGCAGTTCCTATCATTTTCCCCAACATTCATGTGTACTTTTGTCACAGCTCATGTGAACTATGTGATGCAAGAAAGCTTACACTGTTGCTATGTGGCAAGTACAGTCCAGTTGCTTCACTCTCAAAAGAATTTGAGAAGAGATGTTAGAGAGTAACAAACGCAGGCCATCTAGCCTCTATGTCTCTCCCAAATTGTGTCTGATGGGCCTATGGTAAGTGGGTAGCAGGCAACAAACTGCTAGATTAAAATTGTTCTGACAGGCTGGATCGGTTCCACAAAACTTTTTGCTGATTGGGGCTATTTGATGGAGAGTTAAGCTTCCTGGCTCCTGTAGATGATGTCATATCATTGGCAGACACACTTGAACAGATGAGAGGTTCTTGGCTATCTTAGAAAATTGGTGTAGTTGCCTTGGTTTCACGATAAATGCTTAAAAGATGAAACGGTTGTATCTAGAGAAAGGGAGAATACATTGTGTTGAAATGGAGCTGGAATAACCTTATAAAATAGTCTTTCTACACGCACCTAGAGACCTTGCTGAGTGTTGAGCATGAAAGGCGAGGTCAAGAGAACACATGCTTCAGTCACAAGAGCTGCAGAGAGATTGTCAGATTTCCAGATGGGATAAACCAGGATGTTTGGAGGGAGCAGTACTCCTCCAAACTGAGGTCAGAATTTGGGAGATGATAGACATCTGTCATCTCATAAAGCAACTCATTTGGCAACCGATCATGAAGACTTTCTTCCCCAAACACCCTTTGTCCAGGAACCACCAAATGGGTGTTCTTTTAGGATAAGACTTCTCTATTCCATGTCCCTTCATAGGATCCACTACATAGTTTTCTGAGGTCCAGGAAGCCGGTTCCAGCACTGTGTAGTCAGAAAGGCTGCTGAAACACTGCACATGTGCTTCCCAAGCAATTGGAGGAAGACTGAGAAATAGAGGAATACTGGAGACATCAAATCCCTGAGATCTAGATTCAGGCAAAATTTAGAGAATCGGTGCCTTTTCCTGGTACTGAAAATAAGTTTATCTGTATAATTATTTGGGTTAGAGATATATTCTCTCCTTATGAATATTTTTTAAATACAATGTGTTCCAGATGTTTGTTCACAGTGTCCCTGTCATTTGGGTGGTCCAGTTACAGAACCTTTTAACAGGTTGTTTGTTACAACTTTCGGTACACGAGCTGGGTCCATTTCTCTTGTATGCTGTTGCCTGGGTGATCTGATCAGGAAGCTAATTTGTAACCTGAGGATAGATAGAGGGAGGTCTTTGCTACTTTGCAGGACTGTATTCCCAGTAGTTGTGGGCTAATGTCAAATCCTGAAGTTGTATGACAGTTTTGCTGTCCGCTGAAAAGTTCAATAGGAGTTCAATAATATATGCCTCATTTGCTGTAACTTCAAAGGAAAATGCTAAAATTCATTGCATTAAAACCAAATGGCTCCTCTGTAGGAGATCCAGTACTTTGTTTTGAAATGACACACAGTTCACTTGAAATACCACTTGGCAAACGTGGGAGCTTTACCATCCTTTCATGATGTAAAGGACCATTGAAATAAGAGGCCTATGAAGACAATTCTTAAGCTGCAATGAGACTAAGGCACTTCAAATGCTAAATATTACACCACTGACACTGTTGAGAATTGAGGATGTTTTAAAAATTGTCCTTTTTTCACTACAGAAAATAATTTTAATTTATTATTAAAACAACAATAGTCATTAAAATTAACCATTTGTGGAAAGTGAATACAAAAAGATCTTCAAAGCACCAGCAGCTCTTCCAGAGTATTGAAGCAGAAGAAAATACTCTGGAAAAAAATGGTTTTATTAAACAGTCTTGTGACTTACATAGATCAGATCTAAAATTTAAAAATATGATTCATTTTAAAAGATTGAGTAGCCAAGGTGAGACATTGCCTCCTAGGAACATTTAGCTTGGTTTTGGCTCTTGTATATTTATATTTCCTCTCACCAAACTAGTTTGTTTAAAAATACATGAATGAGATAAGAAAGACCTAAAAGACCATGATCCTGTCACACATCACATATTTAAATCACCTTTAACAGATCACCAGAGTAACATTTCTTTTTAAAGGGCAAGGGTTGTCTCTTAGAGCTTGGATATTCCCTAAGTGTCTGAATGTGGGAGGATTTTCATCACCAGAACTTCTGGAACATTCGTAACTTGAGATCTGTTTTCTCCAGTTTTAGGAGCTAAAAAGCTTGTCATCTAGTCTGACCTACTCATTTAAGCTCCCTTCATAGACAGGTATCTTCAAAGTTCAACATGACCTACACTAGTGTAAGGGTTTGAGGTAGGCTGGTACCTACCACCTATTACCAACCACAGCTGGGGCATGAAAAATCAGCATTGACTGAACTGAGTCATCTGTGATCACTCAGAGCTGGTCTGGAATTTCTTTTTGCATTTTCTCGTAAATCTGTCCTAAGCATAACTGAAAATAAAAATCAGAAATTCTGAAGATTTGAATTTGTTATTTTTGAAATAAGTTTTTCCCAAAATACTTACATCTTCAGCAGCAACTTCCAGGTTGATGAAGTCAGTTTCTGTTATAAATACTTTAAAGAGAAAACTTTTTCTCATCTCATTCCAAGAGATGCCCCTTTCTCCATTTTTCTCACTACTTTACCACGTTAACTTATGAAAGCCTCAGTTGTCCCTAACTAACTATAAAGTCTGTGTTTATCCTTTCAAGCCTCATGAAAAATGCTGGGTGAGAAGTCACAGAACAAAATCCATTCCAAATATCTGATACCAGTTCGTGAGTTTGTAGAGTAAAAAATTCTGGAACACTGAAGCTTGCAGTACTGTTCTGCCAGACCAAATATGCTCAGTAGATAATATTTAGAGAATTATCCACTTTTATTTTTGTAATTTTTCCACTTTGCTTATGGACTCAGTTCTGCAGGAGTCTCTCTATATGGGATTGTTGCCTGACATACCACAGTTAAAGACACCATGAGCAAAACCTATAAAAGATACTTGTATATTCATGTAATATTCACCACTCTCGTAAAGGATGATATTCTGGATATCTTGATGAGAAAAAATTGGAATATATGAATCTAGATGTACTTCAATATTTTAAATATCTTACAGCTAGAGAATATTTAGTGATTGCTTTTAGTCAATGCCTGTTAATAGAAAATGCAATATTGGATATTTCCCTCACAGTTTTGGTATTTGTTCTGAGAAAGTTATCAAGTGTTTCTACATTAGGCTAAGAAGTTTGCTTGTTCAGAGCCCTTTGTTCAGCAAGAGATTGAAGGCAGGAGTTTGATTGCCTGACCAAACGAGTATCTTCTCTGAAAGAAAAGCATACATTGCAGGGCTAACACACAGCAGGATAAACTCATTTAAGTTCCAAAAGGGAGCATGGAGACTGATAATACGACAGGGAAAATATATGACTACATGAATCAAGTATACTTGTTCCTTACTTTTTGCTGCGGGTCACAGCTGAATAGCTTGTACTAGGTGTTCAATTGTTTTCTATTCGGTAGATGTGTTTAAGACTTTGTGGAAAATATGTGAATGCAAGTGGAAATAGGTTGTTAGATGTTTCTTTCAGTCTTGGGCTTTCAAAAAATTTCCTTCATTTAAGTTCAGGATGTTAGACAATGCATTGTTACTGCTGGTAACTCCCCTCCCACCTCTTCTGTACAATCTTATTAATGTTTCTCTTCAAGAAAAAGAAGGTATGGTTTAATACCATGGAGACAGTTGTGTCCTGCTATTTCTTTTAGAATCGCTTAGTACAGTTACATGGTTCACTTATTAACCTAAGGCATTCACTGGAGGTAATGCTGGGAACAAAAGAATAAATCAGAAACTATGAGCAGTGAAAAGGTTGAGTTTGACATTCTAGTCACACTGTTGACGAAAACTCTACAGCCAGTTCTGGAGATACAGAACGTAGATTCAGGCCCGTAGGCTGCACATGTATGTGAGTTTGGAACAAAAGCATCTGTAATTACTATAAGATTAAAACAACAACAGTGGTCCTCAGGCATAATTTGAGTGTTTGCTTGTCTCATGCATCCTCTGAACTCTATTGTAGTGATACCAGCAGAGAATTAGAGTAGCTGTTTAAAATTCTCCTAAATAAAATGCAAATGCTTATTAATCATTTTTTGCTTCCAGTTTTACACGGTTGCAGCTCCACTGAAATCACAGGAGTGTAGAGTGTTTGATTTTTTCCAATGACATCATTTTCCAGTGGTTGCAGAGCCACTGAAATATAAAGGCTCTTCAAGATACTAGCAGAAGGAAGTCATAGAGAAAGAGGTTATAATAGTGAAGATGACAGGTCCCCTATGACTGGATGAGGATTTTTAGAATCATAGAATCATAGAGTAGTTTAGGTTGGAAGGGACCTTCAAAGGCCATCTAGTCCAACTCCCACTGCAATTATCAGGGACATCTTCAGCTGGACCAGATTGCTCAGAGCCCCATCCAGCCTGGCCTGGAATGTCTCCAGGGATGGGGCATCTACCACCTCTCTGGGCAACCTGGTCCAGTGTTTTACCACCCTCATTTTAAAAGATTTCTTCCTCATGTCTAGCCTGAATCTCCCCTTGTTTGGTTTAAAACCATTACCCCTTGTCTTATTGCAACAGACCTTGCTAAAATGTCTGTCCCCATCTTTCTTATAGGCCCTTTTAAAGTACTGAAAGGCCACAATAAGGTCTCCCTGGAGCCTTCTCTTCTCCAGGCTGAACAACCCCAACTCTCTCAGCCTGTCCTCACAGGAGAGGTGTTCCAGCCCTCTGGCCATCTTGGTGGCCTCCTCCAGCTCCTCTCCAACAGGTCCATGTCTTTTCTGTGCTGAGGACTCCAGAGCTGGACCCAGGACTCCAGGTGGGGTCTCACCAGAGCAGAGTAAAGGGTCAGAATCACCTCCCTGCATCTGCTGGCCATGCTCCTTGTGATGCAGCCCAATATACAATTTGCCTTCTGGGCTACCAGAGCACATTGCCAGCTCATGTACAGTCTTTGACCCACAAGTAACCCCCCAAGTCCTTCTTGTCAGGGCTTCTCTCAATCCCTTCATCCCCCAGCCTGTATTGATATTGGGGTTGCCCTGACCCAGGTGCAGGATCTTGCACTTGGCCTTTTTGAACGTCATGGGGTTTGCATGAACCCACGTCTCAAGCTTGTCCAGGTCCCTCTGGATGGCATCCCATCCCTCATGTGTGTCAACTCCACCACTCAGCTTGGTGTCATCCACAAACTTGTTGAGGGTGAACTCAGTCCCGTTGTTTGTGTCATTGATGAACATATTAAACAGTACTGGTCCCAGTACAGACCTCTGAGGGACACCACTTGTTATCGGTGTCTGTCCAGATGTTGAGCTTTTGACCACTGCTCTCTGGGTGCGACCATCCAGCCAGTTCCTCATCCACTGAACGGTCCACCCATCAAATCCATATCTCTCAAATTTAGAGAGAAGGATGTTGTGGGGGACTGTGTCAAAGACTTTACAGAAGTCCAGGTAGATGTCATCTGTAGCCTTTCCTTTGTCCAGTCCATCGTAGAAGGCCACTAGGTTGGTTAGGTAGGACTTGCCCTTAGTGAAGCCACGCTTGCTGTCTTGAATCACCTCTCTGTCCTCCATGTGCCTTAGCGTAGTTTCTAGGAGGATCTGTTCCATGATCTTTCCAGGCACAGAGGTGAGGCTGACACGCTGATAGCTCCTGGGGTCCTCCTTTCTACCCTTTCTAACAATGGCTGTGATGTTCCCCTTTTTTCCAGTTACCAGGCACTACACCTGACTGCCATGACTTCTCAAATAATATGCAGAGTGGCTTGGCAACTACCTCAGCCAATTCCCTCTGGACTCTGGGATGCACCTCATCAGGTCCCATGGACTTAAGTGTGTTAAGGTTCCTCAAGTGGTCACAAACCAGATCCTCACTTACAGTGGGAGGTACTTTGCTCCCCCAGTCCCTTAACTGCAGTTCATTTTCCACTTGAGAAGTGTGGGAAGAGAGCTTGCCCATGAAGACTGTGGCAGAGAAATTGTTGAGTACCTCAGCCTTCTCCTTGTCTGTTATTGCCAGTTTACCAGTCTTGCTCATCAGGGGGGTACACTTTCTCTGACCTTCTTTTTCTGGCTGTAGAAGCCATTCTTGTTACTTTTTGTATCCCTTGCCAAGTTCAGCTCTAGCTGCACCTTGGCCTTCTTAACCCCATTTCTGCACAACCAGACAGTCTCCCTCAACTCTTCCCAGGATCCCTGTCCCTGCTTCCACTGCCTGTGCATTTCCTTCTTGTCCTTTAGCTTGACCAGCAGGTCTCAACTCAACCATGCTGGCCTCTTACTCTCCTTACCCAATTATTTACACCTGGGGATAGAGAGCTCTTGTGCTCGATTAAAAGAGTCCTTAAAGGTCAGCCAGCTCTGGTCTCCTCCCTAGTCTCTGAGGGCAGTTTCCCAGGTGATCCTGTTGACTAACTCCTTGAAGAGCTGGAAGCTGGCTTTCCTAAAATTCATTGTCCTGATTTTACTCTTTGCTTGTCCCACATCCTTCAGGACTGCAAACTCCACAAGCATGTGATCACTGCAGCCCAGGCTGTCTCCAATTTTGATGTCACCAGTTAGTCCACTTGCATTGGTGACCATCATGTCCAGTATTGCATTGCCCTTGGTGGGGCCGTCTATTACCTGGCTTAGGAAGTTATCCTCAGTGCACTTCAGAAGCCTCCTGGATTGTTTTCCAGCAGATGTCGGGGTTATTGAAGTCCCGCAGCACGACAAGAGTCTGTGAGTGCAATGTCTCCTGTAGCTGGAGTAAGAAAGTTTCATCAATAGTCTCCCTCTGATTGGGGGGCCTGTAGTAGACACCAACCACAAGGTTTCCTTTGGTGCCTCTGGTTCTTACCCATAAGCTTTCAACATGCTCATGACTGTTCTTCATAGACAGCACTTCACACACTATCCGTCTCTTGATGTAGAGGGCAACCCCTCCACCCTTCCTTCCTTGCCTCTCCCTTCTCAACATCCTGTAGAAATCTATCACCGCACTCCAGTCATGGGGTCATTCCCACCAAGTTTCAGTAATGGCAACTCGGCTGCAGCCTTCTAGTGGTATGGTGGCTTCCAGCTCCTCCCATTTGTTGCCCATGCTGCATGCTTTGATGCAGAGGCACTTCAGCTGGACTGCTGGCTGCATCACCTCCTTAGAGGAACACCCCTTAATTCCTTTGAAATATTTCACTGGTGTTTTCCTGTTGGCCTCTATTACCTCAGGAGCCCCTTGCTCATCTCCATGAGACTTGAATTGTGCTCCAGTAAGGTCAACAAGACTGAGGAGTCCTTGCTAGCATCCCACACCTCTATCCTTGGCATTTTGTCCCACGACTTGTCTCAGGTGAGCCTGATATCATCCCCATCATGTCTAGTTTAAAGCTTTGTCGATAAGCCCTTCTATCTCATGTGCAAAGACGCTTTTCCCCCTATGATAAAGGTGAACTCCATCTGACATCAGCAAACCTGGTGCCATGTAGGCCATCCTATTACAAAAAAACCCAAAATTGTGGTGGTGTCACCACCCACAGCCATGAATTAATAGACTGCATCTGTCTGTTTCTTCTGATGTCACTGCCCACAACTGGAAGGAGAGAGGAGAAAATAACTTGTGCTCCTAATTCCCCTACCAAGTGTCCCAACACCCTAAAGTCTCTTTTGATCACTCTTGGACTATGCATTGCTACTTCATCACCACCCACACAGAACACCAGTAATGGGTAGTAGTCTGAGGGATGCACCAGGCTAGGAAGTCCTCCCTAAAACAAGGTTTTGTTTGGCACATTGTACCCTCTGTACCCCTCAGAAGGGAGTCACCTACAACTGTAGTCCTTGTTTTCTTCCTCGTGGAGGTGGTTGTGATATGGGGGTGAAGAGGTACCTTTATTTTCCCCGTCCATTGTCTGGCCTTCCACATGCAGAGCCGCATACCTGTTGTACAGAGGCACCTGGAAAGGTGAGGTGGGCAAGGGGGGGGTTCACCTGCTACCCCAAGTGTGGACTTGCCTCCATATTATTTAATATGCCCTTACATTTCCTCAACATTTTTATAACCCTGATGTTAATAATACAGCCAACCATAGACAATTAATAGAAAGGGCCACTGCATAAGCAGAAAATTGTTTCTGGCTGAATTGCCTTCCTGTGTTATCCAAGGGAAATTTAATGCTTTTATCATGTAATGACATTGTTTCAATTTCAAAATACAGGTTAGGGATGGAAAACAAGGGAAATAAAGAAATTCAGAACTCTTCCTTTGAAATAAATGACCTTTTATTTTATGAGTATCTTACTTTTGATCTGGACGTAATTGAGGTATAACTCTGCTGTCCCTAACTGTGCTTATTATCCTGCTTGTGGCTGGTGGTAAAGGTCATGCTACACTTACACTCAGTCATTACTATAAATGCCATACTCACATGTCGCAAGCTATGGTGCTGAAGTTGGGGCTATGACAGCTGCTTTTACTTCTCAGACTTTTTGCTATGTCTTTTTATCTTTAATATTCACGATCTGTTGCATCATGGGACATTTTTTCCCTGCTATCCAAATGTGTTTTGCTGGCACTCACCAACGACAAGAAATTTAGCCTTTCTTTCTGCTTGATAGATGTCAGTGAATAGACTGCGATTTCACTGCTTGTTCCCATTATTGTAGAGTATTTGATGAATATTAGTGCAGATGTCTTTGACTCTGTGGCTGGAGTGCAAACAGTCCTCTAGGGACATTTTTCATATCTGAGTACAGACTGAGTAAAAAACCCCATGCCATTGTTTCCATTCTCCACTTTCATAAATACAGAAGTATTTCAGCAATAATACTTGTGCCTGAATTTAAAATTCCACTCCCAATATTACACTGGATTCCACATTTTGAAACTGGTTTCTTGTGAACTTTTATGCCCATGAAATATCATGAGACTAGCTCAAACACCTTGAGTTTAAATTTTAAAACGGATGAATGTTTGCTTTGCTCATTGTGGCAACAACCTGTCATTTTTTGATAGCCCTTGAAATAATACAGATAAGAATGAATATTAATCTTAAGTCTTTGACTATACCTAATCAAAATATAGACTGTGAGAACGGTGCCAAAATTTGGCATGAATTACATGCTTTCTTCTATCTTATATCATAGTAAGTGCATTCTACTATACACCTAAACTTCATTTGTACTCACTTTCCTCAACTTCATTCTGCAGGTTGGCTCTTCAACCAACATCAGATCAGCTGATACTGAGAGTCTGATGCTGCTTGTGCTGTAGGGGGTATTCTGTAGAACGATTGCAAATGTTGCTTTGCCATACAATAGGTTGACTTTTTACATTCGATACATGAAGCTTTGCTGTAAAACATTCAGTTAGTTACTAATCTCAATGGCTAACACCTAGAAGTAGTTCTTTTTAGAACAAGGCCAGATTCCTCCAACTTTATGACCAATAGTCAGTGGGAATACTTAGCAGAAGTAAAGCTGACAGAAACCAACCCTCGGAAATGCTCAATGGATGCTCTATTAGTGTATTTCTACTGTACAAGATAATGACAAGACTGGTATGAAGAGACAAAGTCCTCGTATGACATGGGCAAAAAAAGGTCATCTTCTTATTGCTCAGCACCAAGTTTTACATGCTTACACCGTGTTTATCTCACATTTGTTTTATCTTTTTCTTCGTTGTATCTTCCAGGACTGTAAAGTTAATATTCATTGTGGTGGGCTGGCCTGACCCGGGCCAGCTGCCAGATACCCACCCAGCTGCTTGCCCAGTCCTCTCCTTAATGGAGCAGGGAGAGAAAATAAGGTGTAAAAGCTCCTGGGTCAAGATAAAGACAGGGAAATCACTCACTAATTACTGTCAGACAAAACAGACTTGACTTGGAGGAAACTGATTTAATTTACCTCCAATTGCAAATAGAGTAGGATGGACATCTTTATTGATGATTTAGATGAGGGGATTGAGACCATCATCAGCAAATTTGCTGATGACACCAAGTTGGGAGGGAGTGTCGACCTGCTGGAAGGCAGGAGGGCTCTGCAGAGGGATCTGGATAGACTGGAAAAATGGGCTGATTCCAGTGGAATGAAGTTCAACAAGGCCAAGTGCCAGGTCCCGCACTTTGGCCACAACCCCCTGCAGCGCTACAGGCTGGGCACAGAGTGGTTAGAGAACAGTCCCGTAGAAATGGGCCTGGGGGTACTAATTGACAGGAAGCTCAACATGGGCCAACAGTGTGCCCAGGTGGCCAAGAAGGCCAGTGGTATCCTGTCCTGTATCAAAAATAGCGTGATCAGCAGGACAAGGGAAGTGATCCTTCCCCTGTACTCTGCATTGGTGAGGCCACACCTGGAATATTGTGTTCAGTTCTGGGCCCCTCAGTTCAGGAAAGACATTGAAGTGCTGGAGCGGGTCCAGAGAAGAGCAACAAGACAGGTGAAGGGACTTGAATACAAGACCTACGGGGAGAGGCTGAGAGAGCTGGGGTTGTTTAGTCTAGAGAAGAGGAGGCTTAGAGGTGACCTTATCACTCTCTATAACTACCTGAAGGGAAGTTATAGCCAGGTGGGGATTGGTCTCTTCTCCCAGGCAGTTAGCAACAGGACAAGGGCGCATGGGCTTAAGCTCTGCCAGGGGAAATTTAGGCTGCATATTAGAAAGAAATTCTTTACAGAGAGAGTGATCAGGCATTGGAATGCTCTGCCCAGGGAGGTGGTGGACTCACCATTCCTGGAGGTTTTTAAACTGAGATTGGACATGGCACTTAGTGTCATGATCTAGTAAACGGACTGGAGTTGGACCAAGGGTTGGACTTGATGATCTCTGAGGTCTTTTCCAGCCCAGTCGATTCTGTGATTCTGTGAGAAAGACAGACAGAAACTAAGACACTTTTCCTTCACCCCGACTCCTCTTCTTCCAAGGCTGGACTTCACTCCTGCAGTCCCGACTCCTCTGCATCCTGCCACCAGACAGCCTCCACCAACACCTTCCCACAGACACTCTGAGTTTATATACCCCACTGCTTGCTAAAGGGTTGTGGGGTTTTTTTGGTATCTGAGTTGTCACATTGTACTTGATACCTTCCTTTAGCCCTCGATCCTTTCTTTCTGAATTACATGCTCTCTTTCTTGGAGTTTGGAGAAAACCGTTATCCAAAATTCAACAGGTGGGTCTTGGTCTGAGCTGGGTTAGGTCCAGCCCATGTGAGTGTCTGATCCTAGATGAGAGTGAAGCACTGAACACCTTGTACAACCTTATCCACTGTCTAGTGGGAATACCTAAAATAATTATTAATAGCAGAAGAAAACTTCTTTTTCTTTATACAAATAAATAATCATTAAACATCTTCTGGTCTTATGGGACTCAGGTCCTCTGGCACAAAGTGTGTTGAAGTGTCTAAAAGTATGGCCTAAATGAGAAAGTGCTCCTGGTACACTGTCAGGATGGCATGTTTTCTCTGTTTAATTGTGGCTTTCTTGATTGTGATTTTAGTAAGTTTTATGTTATTTAGCAGCTAGCAAAATATTGTATTTCATGTCTATTTTCTTTATTCATACATGCTGCTTTGTCTTACTATAGAAAAACACATCAGCAAATTAAACATTAAAATTGACATACTTGGGCAAGTTAGCACACCATTAAGACAGGCAGGGCAATTCTGATTCCCTTTGGTACCATGGAAGTGTCTCTGCTGCGAACCCACTGGGATGTTGGAAATCCATTTTATGCAACTTCCAGTAGAAGGAAAGTTGTGAAAGATAAGACTGTCTTAATAGGGAAAAAAATGGGAACTTGTAAAATGGTGAAGTGTGGCATAGTTTACTTTACGGTACACAGATGTCATAAATTTGTAGAATCAGAACATTTTCCACAGTTGCGAATTTCTGTTGCCAGTGATAACATACATTAGGCTGTATTTATCATACAATATTATTCTATAAGTACAGTGCCAGTATGTTATATTTTATCTACAATATCTTACCGTACCAGTATTTATGTTTACAACTCTTGCTTACGTACAAAAGGGTGAGAGAATACTTCAACAGATTACTAAATTGATGAATCTAATGCAGAGTGCACCCACTAATAACATGCTATTTATTTTGTTCTGTTGTTAGACATCTCTCACTAAAATGGTGCTTTAGAATGCAGGTGACCTCTAATTTTACTGTGAAGAATTAATGATCCACTTGACTTCTGTACTCCATGGAACTGAGTGATCAGGAAAGCGTGTGCCTGAGTGCTAATGATGCAGTATGTCCACTCCAACTGTTTTACTGTACTGCTGTTCTCAGCCTGCCCTTCTGCTACACAGAACTGCAGCATTTTGCTCCCTGGGCACTTATCTCTGAAGCTATAGCAAATTTTGAAGGGCCCTTCAGAGCCTTGTGGAACTGTGAGAGGAAAGATTATATCCTGCTGAGTTGCTAGGAAAATTTTCGTCAACCATTGCCAACTTCTTTTCTTATAATGGAGGCCAGGGAAAAGGCTCAGCTTTTGCTCTCTGCTTGGTGAGGAACAAAAAGTATCTGCTGGAGTTTCTGTACTGTCAGCTGGAACATCAAACTCATGTAAGGCATTCTAAAGCATTCACTCAGGCCCACGAGAGCTCAGTTCAGAAATAGCCTGATCTGTATGGTGCTGTAGGAAAGTGACATCTGTGGCTTTTTGGCCTGGTTCAAATTATTGACTGGTCAAACAGGCATGTTTTCAAGTTGTGAGTTACACAGGAATGTTTTCCCTGGGAAGAAGAGAAGGAAGGAGACATTTTTGTTATCAGACCAGACCTCCAAGTTAGAGAGGACTAATCACTGGTAGATTCACAATGGACTTTGGCCAGTCCTTCCAGTGGTGCTCAGCTGGGCACCACTTCAGCATTAGGCCATTCCTGACCTGCTGATATGCAAGTGTCCATAGAAATCATAATGTGCTGAAGAAGCAGGCAAAATATTTTCATGGGTTTCTCAAGAGTTGTTTGATGGAATTCATGTGCCCATTCTCTTATCCCTTGTTTTTTTTCTGTATAAGCACACAAATGCTCTATGTGAAAGGCACATTAACTAAGAACTAATGCAATTCCATGTTCTGAGGTGGTAGTCATGGCAGATGCTGTGCACATATACAGCAAGAGATAGTTCTTTCTCTGAAGAGCTCTCAGTATAAATAACAGTGGTGATGATCTAAGTCTCAGTGAATCATCATAGGAAGCTGTTGACTTATATATAGGGAGGCTAGGCAAAGTGCATATTTACAATGTTTGCTTCCTTTGGGAAAAGTGGTCTTGGCTTCATGTCTGTCAAAACACTGTCATTCATAATGTCTTCACAACACTGCAGTTCCAAGTGGCCCTACATACTTACCATTTATTTCTGAAGGCATTCCTAGATGATGTTGAAAGACAGCTTCAATCACATTTGAAATAAATACCTGGTAGAATTAACTTTTGGGAAACTGTAAACTAGGAGGGGTTGTCTGACTGTAGTTCAAATTTAATGATTTATTTGCAGCTCCACTATAATGCATCTTTAATCATACACTTGAAAGCAACGATGAAATCTGCAGGAGCAGCAATAGGCAAGCAGCAACAATCTGCTGCACAGCCATACAGGCAACATACTGATAACACAGCATGCAGGCAATTTCTTCCGTGGTTGATAGCTACAACACATACCAGCCATGGGAATATTGTAAAAGGTTTTCAGAGTGCTGGAAATGTTAAGCCTGTAGGAGATATGTTGCATTGCTATTAACTTTCTCCTGCAAGAACTGGTGTAGACAAAAGTGTGTGACCTCCAAGTCTATTTGGTTTCTCCTTCAGTTTGTCAGCAATGCACAAGGTGTTATGTCTGAAAGTGGAGGTGCTGCCTGTTAATCACAGAATCACGGAATGTTGGGGGTTGGAAGGGACCTCGAAAGATCGTCTAGTCCAATCCCACTGCCGGAGCAGGAACACCTAGATGAGGTTACACAGGAAGGCGTCCAGGTGGGTTTTGAATGTCTCCAGAGAAAGAGACTCCATAACACCCCTGGGCAGCCTGTTCCAGTGTTCTATCACCCTCACTGTGCAGAAGTTTCTTCTCATACTTAAATAGAACCTCTTGTGTTCCAGTTTGTACCCATTGCCACTTGTCCTATCATTGGTTGTCACCAAGAAGAGCCTGGCTCCATCCTCACGACACTCACCCCTTACATATTTATAAACATTAATGAGGTCACCCTTCAGTCTCCTCCAAGCTAAAGAGACCCAGCTCCCTCAGCCTTTCCTCATAAGGGAGATGCTCCACTCCCTTAATCATCTTTGTTGCCCTGT
Source organism: Columba livia (assembly GCF_036013475.1). Taxonomy (NCBI): domain Eukaryota; kingdom Metazoa; phylum Chordata; class Aves; order Columbiformes; family Columbidae; genus Columba; species Columba livia. Next base: position 73,059,328 of record NC_088603.1, on the reverse strand, counting down.
GCTGGACTCTCTCCAGCAGTTCCCTGTCCTTCTTGAACTGAGGGGCCCAGAACTGGACACAATGTTCCAGGTGTGGTCTCACCAGGGCAGAGTAGAGGGGAAGGACAACCCCTCTCAACCTACTAACCACCACCCTTCTAATACACCCACAGGATCCCATTGGCCTTCCTGGCCACAAGGGCACAGTGCTGGCTCATCATCATCCTGCTGTCCACCAGGACCCCCAGGTCCCTTTTCCCTACACTGCTCTCCAACAGGTGGTTCCCCAACTTATACTGGAACCTGGGGTTGTTCTTGCCCAGACGCAAGACTCTACACTTGCCCTTGTTATCTTTCATTAGTTTTTTTCCTGCCCAACTCTCCAGCCTGTCCAGGTCTCGCTGGATGGCAGCACAGCCTTCTGGCGTGTCAGCCACTCCGCCCAATTTTGAATAATCAGCAAACTTGCTGACAGTGCCCTCTATTCCCTCATCCAAGTGGTTTATGAATATATTGAATAGCACTGGTCCCAGTACCGACCCTTGAAGACTCCACTAGATACAGGCCTCCAACTAGACTCCGCCCCATTGACCACAACTCTCTGGCTTCTTTCCTTCAGCCAGTTAACAGTCCACCTCACTACGCGATCATCCAGTCCACACTTCCTCAGTTTACCAGCAAGGACACTGTGGGAGACTGTGTCAAATGCTTTACTGAAGTCAAGGTAGACCACATCCACTGCTTTGCCATTATCTATCCACCTGGTTATGTCCTCATAAAAGGCTATGAGGTTGGTTAAGCTAGACTTCCCCTTGGTGAAGCCATGTTGACTGCCCCTAATGAACCTCTGATCCTTGATATGCCTTGAGATTGCTCCAAGGATAAGTCGTTTCATCACCTTTCCAGGGATGGAAGTGAGGCTGACTGGTCTATAGTTAATCAGGTCCTCTTTCTTGCCCTTTTTGAAGACTGGAGTGACATTTGTTTTCCTCCAGTCCTCAGACACCTCTCCCATTTCCCATGACTTAGCAAAGATGATGAAGAGTGGCCTTGTAATGACTTCAGCCAGCTCGCTCAGAAATCATGGGTGCATCCCATCTGGACACATGGATTTATGGATGTCCAGATTGCTTAATTGCTCCCTAACCCAGTCCTCAACAGCCAAGACAAACTCCTCCATTGTCCTGACTTCCTGTGTGGCCTCAGGGGTACGGGGCTCCTCAGGACAGCCTCCAGCAATGTAGACCGAGACAAAGAAGGCATTCAGTAACTCTGCCTTCTCTGTATCTTCTGTCACCAGGGCACCCACCTCATTCATCAGTGGGCCTGCATTGCCTCTGGTGTTAGTTTTATCCACCATGTATTTGAAGAAGCTCTTTCTGTTGTCCTTGACGCCTCTTGCCAGGTTTAATTCTAAGGAGGCCTTAGCTTTCCTAGTTGCCTCACTACATCCTCTGACAACAGCCTTATTCTTCCCCTAGCAGTTGCTTGAAAAGGCCAAAGTTGGCCCTACTGAAGTCCAGGTTTGTGATTCTATTTGGTATTCTGTTCCTGCCACATGAGATCCTGAACTCCACCAGCTCATCGTCGCTACAACCAAGTCAGCCCTCAACCTTTACCTCCTCAGCCAGACCCTCCTTGTTAGTGAGGATAAGATCCAACAGCGCTCCTCTCCCAGTTGGCTCATCCACCATTTGTATCAGGAAGTTATCATCAATGCACTGGATGAACCTCCTGGATTGTGGAAGAATGGCTGAGTAGTCCTTCCGGCAAACATCAAGGTAGTTAAAATGCCCCATGACAACCAGTGCCGGTAACTGTGAGGCTGCTCTCAGCTGCCTGTAGAAGGCCTCATCAGCTTCCTCACCCTAATCTGGTGGCCTGCAATAGACACCCACAACAGTATCACCCCTGCCAGCCTGCCTCTTAATTCTCACCCACAGACTCTCAACTTGCTCCTCATCCACCCCTGGACAGTACTCCATACGTTGTAGTTGCTCTCCCACGTAAAGAGCAATTCCACCACCTCGCCTGGCTGGCCTGTCTTTCCTGAGGAGGACATAGCCATCCATGACCACATTCCAGTCAGATGAGCTGTCCCACGATGTCTCTGTAACTGCCACCAGATCATAATCTCCTGCCTGAACACAGGTTTCTAACTCCTCCTGCTTATTCTCCATGCTGCATGCATTGGTGTACAGGCATTTCAGGGAGTGAGCTGAGCACACTGATTTCACGCAAGGGGAATGGGAGGCCTCCTGGTCTTCATCAGTTCTAGAGTGCAAGCCCAGCTACAGCCCCATCCCCCTTCAAATCTAGTTTAAAGCTCTTCAAATTAGCCCTGCTAATTCCTGTCCCAGCATCCTTTTGCCCCTGTGAGATAAACCTTTCCCACATATCTCTGTCTGGACAGGTGTCTTATAAAACCAGCTGTTATCAAAGAATCCAAAGCCCTGCCTGTAGCACCAGTCTTGTAGCCAATTGCTTATGGACTGAATTCTTATATTCCATCCCACGTCAGCACCTGAAAATGGAAGGAGGGAAGAGAAAATCACTTACGCCCCATATTCTTTCACCAACCATCCCAAGGCCTTGAAATCTTTCTTCATTCCCCTCAGACTATGGGTTGCAGCTTCCTCCCCACCTGTCTGGAAGATCAGCAGTGGGTAGCAGGCCACTGAGTGCACCAGGTTGGGGAGTGCCCTGGTGATACCCCTGATCCTGGCTCTAGGTAGACTACCTACTTGCCTATGATGGTCAACTCTGCATATTGGGCCCTTTGTCCCTCTCAGAAAGAATCTCCTACTACAATTAACCTTCTTTCTTTCTTATTGAAGGCGGTCTTGAGTTGTGGAGTCAACCACCTCTCCCTGTGTGACCTTGTAGGTGGGCCTTGCACCACATCCTCACCTTCAAGATCCAGGGCCTCAAACCTATTACACACGGGCACCTGGGGAAGCAAAGCAGATAGGGATGGGGGCTGCTTGTGACACCTAACTGGAACTTGCTTCCAACCCTCGTCATCTTTTTGGACCCTTGCCTCTGCCCAACAGTGACAGTGCAGGGGCTGTCTCGGGTCTTCCCTGTCGGGCAGAGGGTCCATCACCTTTTGGGGGGTATCTCCCTGGGGCCTTTCTGACTGGGACGCCAGGGAGTTACTCCACAAGTCAATCTCCTTCTCACACTCCCTGATGGTCCTCAGTCTCTCGACCTCCTCCTTAAGTTTCACCACCACACTGAGCAGATCTTCCACCTGCTCACACCTCACACAGGTGGAATGCCTGCCTCCTTCCACCTGCAGCAACAGGCTCTGGCACTCCCTGCAACCAGAAATCTGAAGAGCCACGGTTTGGGGCAGGTGCTCTGTCTGGGTTGCCACAGTCTTTTTGTGACAAGCTCTCTGTCTAGAGGAGACCATGGTCAGCTGCAGTCTGAGACACTGGCAATAGGTGATCTAAAAAGCAAGGAGTGACAACCTCTGCACCCTCCTGCACGAGCTACTAGTGAGAGAAAAAATGGGCAATGTGTGGTTTGATAGCACTTCATTTCCAGAATTCAAGTTCATATATAAATAATACAAACTAAATGCATCTGTGGTTGCACATGCATTTTCCCAGCAGTAGTGCTTATATAAACAGCTCCCATATCTCTGTCACTGGCCTTTTTTCCATCCCTTTGTTAATCCCTCATTTATGCTGGAATGACTGTATATGGGGTCTGTACTATGACCCAGATGAGGAAACACATGCAACTGAAAAACATTTTGCACTTTTTCTGAGTGGTATTTTTTTTCATTTTTAGCCAATATTGTTGCCGAATGTGGCATTTCACTCTTAGCAGCATGCAGTCTGAATATTCTTTATTTCTTCTGAAGCAGGAGGTAGCTCTGTAATGTCCCCACTGATACTACTGCGCAAATAGAGAGTGCGAGTATCAGAATATGAAGAGGTAATATTAAAAATGCTATGCTCATGCACTCTCAAAATGATGATAGAGAATTACAGAGGGTTCATAGTCATCACTTAAGTTAACAGACCCTTCTATTTAAAAGTAGTTTTTTCTGTATTAGTGGTAGCTTATTTGCTATTAATTTTTACCTAATTTACAAGGCAAACAATGTTATTGAATGTAGGACTGTAGATTATCAATGAAGTAGTGATTATTACAAGTGCTGTGGTGGTATAAAATGTTCTTTTGTGTTTTGGTTTTCCACCACACTTTGATGATAAGGTTTCCTTTTTGTACTTTAAAGTGCTGGAAATGGGAAAATTTCTCATAGAAGTGCTTGGGAAGTTTGTTCCCCTTTCAATAGGAAATATTAAGATGCTTACCCAACTGTCTCTGAATTACAGCATGGTTTAGGGAATTAATTGTTGCATTGGTAGCACAGATTCTGTTTAGAGCTTCCTGCCATCAACCTGCCATGCTGTGCAAGCGCAGTCAGAAACACATTTCTGCTGGTTCTTCCAGCCCTTAGTCATAGCCCAAAGTGTTTTGATTTGACCTTGCTTGTCTGAATCTGGCTTTATTTTTCTTCACAGTGGATCACCACTTCTCACATTCCAGATAGTGAAGGAAAAGGAAATGAATTAATGCTCCTGCAACCAACTGCTATGGAAATTGAATACACCATACTGCTTCCATAGGCTGTGAGTAATATTTTCCTTAATGGTAAATGAGGGAAAGGATATTGAGCATTCAGAATGAGCTGGCATTACTGACTCCACTGTTGCAACTAAGAGTGTGACATGGTTCATCCAGAGACAAAGATGACGCCTCCATGTAGTGAGGAGTGTTTGTGCACTTTATTGTGTGCAATGGTACATACACTGATGGGCAGAATGGCAGCAAACCTTTGTATGAGATATTCCTCTATGAACAGATGAAGCCAGTGAGCTGTGAAGACACATGACCTTTTGGCAGTTGTGTCGACAAATAGCTAATGCTAGTACTTCCAGAGCTTGATCTTCTGTACCGTTTGGAGAGATGATTTGTGAGTATGTTTATGAAAGCAGAGTGACAAACTTTGCAGCCTAAGGCACACTCTCATTCTGTGATGGATGTAACTCATAGAGCATTCTTGTCAGTTATACACCAGGTTCAGATTTTCGTGGGAAAAAGATCCAGAATGCCTGTGAGGCGAACAAAGGTCAGACAGATGGGAAGTGAATGCTGCAGAAGAATGATGAATCATTTAAAGTCCCATATTTAATTAATTCATGTGAGAATATCATCAACACTCCTATAACTTCCATCGCAATGATTATGCATACTGCAAGTGTTGCTTAATGAGGCTTACCTGAGTCCCTGCCAGCCCTATCATTGTTCAACAAAAGAAATAAAGGAGTGTTGTAATAACTGAGCCTAAAGAACACAGAACATTTCTATGAACAGAGGTGATTTCTTTCCACTGGAAGGGCAACATAGGCCTAGACGTGTGCCTGCTTGCACGTGTGTGTACAAGGCTTTGAGAGGGACTATATGATATGTGTTCACCAGAGAACAAGAAGTGTTTGCGCTTGTAATGTGAAAGTCATTAAAGTTGCCGAAACATTATTGGTGTTATACACTGAAGAGAGGCTTATTTGGTAAAAGAAATCATTTAAAGGTTCTGGTGGCAACAAGGATACTTTGATATATACATCATGTCTCACAACAATAATAAAAACCAGACTGGAAGAAGAGATGTGGGTGAAGGAAACTTCACAAAGCTCTGTCTTTTAACTGATGTGAGAACAAAATAATGAGCACAGAAGCCAGTTCTGACTACACTTATCCCTTAATAACGCCATCATACCTAAAAGGATATCACAGATGTGACCAAGCAACAAATTTGGACATAGTGGGAGAGAAAAAAATATCATTAACTTAGGAGCAATGAAATTGATGATGATAAAGATTTTTTAAAAAGTCTTAGAAGAATTCTATGTTATCTTCCAAACTGCTAGGTTACCAGAGAAGTCACTGCATGTTATGGAGGAGTTTATTACTGTTATGGCTGGTGCCACTGTTTTTAGTTGGCAGAACACTGGGAGCACAGCTGGGCCAGGAGGAGGATATTAATCCATAGCCCAGCTAGCTGACCAGCTTTGTGTTTAGCGAGTGTGATGTAAGGGTGTCTCATCAGGCTCCTGTCTTTCTTGAACATAGGCTGCAGTGGCAGAAAGCAGTGGCAAGCTAAGGAAGGATGCCTGCAACCACAGCAATAATCAGCTTTCAACAAGAAAAGGTGGTCAGCATGCCTCCAGGGGAGCCCTGCTGGGGCCTGTGTAGAAAAGGCAACAGCCATGTAACTGTAAAGAAGTGCAGAATGTATTCTTGGCAGGAGTCAGTCCCAGATTCTGTAATTCCCAGCCCCACTTTTATTCTCAAGGGCAGCACAAAGAGTGTTTCTGGTTAATCTGCATTTACAAGTGTAAAAGGGAAAGAATTCCAGGCCCCCTCCTTATTTACACAGCAAAGTAACGAAGGCATCACTTGTTGGTTTTTAGTGAATTAACCCTGCTAATTTTCAGTCTGTTTCTGCTGCAATCAGAAATCAGCAGATAACCTCCACCTCAGCTAATTTAATGCCTCCTGAGTTCTTTGAGAATTCCCTTTCAGGATCCATGCAGGCAAATGGAAAGGAGGAGAAGGGGACAGCTTACTGTTAGAGATGGTGTCAACTGCCAACTGGCAAAGTTGGAGAGAGAACCATTTTTGCTGATTATTCAGAAAGGTCTGATAGTCTCCATGAGTCTGGCTCTGTCATGCGTGGTAGGAGTCACTATGCACAAAAGCATCCACTGGACTACTCCTGGGGATTTACAGTGTGAGTAATAGTGGGTTAATTTCTCTGGAAATTTCTGAAAGGGATGACTATGTATCAGTAAGTTGTTCCAGATGACTAAAATGAAGTGTTGAAAAAGCCTCGAGGGACTCATGATATTGTCAAGGAGACACTTTCCCTCTGTTCTTAAAGGTGGCTTGCAATAAAAAAAAAAGAAAGCTTTTGGCATTTAGGCATTTGGTTTTATGAAGAAGAAAGAAGACCTGAAAGGTACTTGATTTTGTTTAGCCTATCCTACCAAGTGTGAGTTTCTCTAATTTAGGAACATCTACTGCTTTCTCTGTTTCTCCCTGCTTTATAGTGAAGTATAGGGGCATGAAGTGTATGCTTTCTTAGGCTTTAATTGAAACTGAGATTAATGGGCTGGAGCTTAAGCCTTTTTTATGCCTTCCAGCTCTTTATGTAGCTATTGCTCAAATGTTTGAGTTGCATAGGTGTTAACCAAAACAAAGGATTAGATTACATAGCTTTTGCAGTGAATTAATTAAATTGATGCAACCCCAATTCAGTTTTGTTAGATCAGCACAAACCCCCACAAATAGAAAAGGCCAAAGTGCTTCAGAAAACTAGATGGAAACTTTCTTGCTTTTATATTTTGCTCTTGTTTTATTTCATTGGTTCTTCTGGTGAGATGAGGCTACTAATTCACAACTGCTCACAGAGGCTTCTGGGAGCTAGAGTGTAAACAAGACCTGAGTAAAGAAAACAAGCTGGAAACCGCTCATCAGCTTTATCACTGCCCTTTTCCCTTTTTGGACAAACAGAGTACTGACCCTGTGAGAGAAAGCTGTGCTGAAAGCCCAAGAGGATTTTGGGTGTCTTATAAGCATAAGACATTGGTTCTGCTCTGGGAACTGGAAATCAATCTGCTCGACAGGGATCCATCCCGCCGACCCTGAAGAACAGCTGCCCTCACACAGAAGAAGATGCCTGGCAGCAGACAGCAAAGCCAGTACAGGAAATAATGCCAAGACTGCGTTGTAAATCGGCACATCCCACCAATGTGTGATTTGTTTGTCCCCATCATCATTCCATCCCAGGAGTGAAAAGAACAGAAAATGAAAGCTGTAGTCCTGTGACTCACTTTTATCCTTCAACAAGAAAGGGGTGTTGCTTCTTCAGCATGGGAAGGAAGAGATGTGTGTCTTCAAATGTTAAGATCTATCAGGGAAAGAGATGATCACACACATTTGTTCTAGGGATACCCTACATCTGCATTGCCCCATCCTCTTTTCTTTGATGAATTATTCTATTTTATTGTCCATGTGGAAAAACACAAATACGGATATTTGGCCAAGATTTCCAAGCCTCTGACCGGGATAGTAGAACATAGATAAATAGCCATATTCAGGCCATCCCTTTTATTGCACAGATGGTATATGCTTGCACAATAATTCAGTTGCAGCTCAGATACCTCTCCAGTGTGTTAGACTCACTGTGGTGTGTCACATACTGCACGCTCACACGCTTCTGACTGTGAAATATTAGATCAAAATACAGCAACTTTAATTACTTTAGACTTGTGAGGATTTTGCATAAGTGAAGCACATGTTTTTGTAGTGAGGCAGAGGTCAGAATGTCTCTCCATAAACGTAAGCAATTTTGTACACACTCTGCAGTGTGTCCAAAAGCCATCAGAAGCAGCATGGCAATCCACACTCCTTCTGCCTCACTCCTTGCATTGCATTAATGGTAACTGGTGATAATAAAGGGATTAAAAATAGGAACAACGCGAAGGTTGTTATATAAGGGAAGTAACTGGTCTGCACAGAATGTGTAGTGTATCTGCTGTAAGATATTAGTATACATTTACACTCCTGAAGCTTGCAACTTGAAAATATTCTTTGGTGCTTCCCAGACAAGATCTTTTGCTGACAACTCTCTTTCATAAGATTGTAGGATAATTCAATTTGGAAGGAACCTC